>NC_056736.1:560689960-561062460 GCF_019279795.1 Protopterus annectens
GTAGAGATGGAACGAGTGGAATGTGCGCGAACTCCTTCAGGTGCGGGTCTCCCAGAGACTTGGTATGCCAATAGGATACATTGAGAAATCCAGCGTGATAGAGATACTTTTGATATTGCTTTCCCCAAATTAAATTTGGCAAAGTAAATGAACAGTTGGTCGGATTGTCTATGACCAGCTGTTCTATGAGTATAAAAGCGAAGCTGCCTATGAACATCTAATGAGTGCAGCTTGTACTCTCCTTTATTCTGATAAGTAGGGAAGAAAACCGGTAAATTTATGGATTGATTTATATTGGTTTCTGATGCTATCTTGGGAAGAAAAGAGGGATTGATCCTGAGGTACACTCTGTCTGGGTGAAAGATCAAATAAGAAGGCTTCACAGAAAGAGCTTGAAGTTCCGAAATTCTTTTTGCAGAAGTGATGACTACAAGGAATGCTGTTTTCCAGAACAAGAATTTGAGATCTACTGAAGCAGCGGGTTCAAAAGGTGGAGCAGTCAAGGCTTGAAGAACTAGTGAAAGATCCCACGGTGGTACGGCTTCTTTTATAGGGGGTCTAAGCAACAAGGTGCCCTTGAGAAAGGTTTTACACAACTTGGCTGACATCAAAGGCCATGTATCATGTCCCACATGGTAATGTGAGATGGCTGCCAATTGCACTTTGATGGTTGAACAACTAGCGCCTTCCTGAAAAAGTTCGGTTAGGAAGTCTAAAAGGGATTTAGATCATGATGCTCCGCCCAGATGGAGAAACGTTTCCATTTACTGCGGTACACTTTCCTGGTGGAGGGCTTATGCGCTGCCACAAGGATGGCTTTGACTGGTGAAGAGATACCGGGAGTCCTAACTAGGAGTGGAACTGGAGCAACCAAGCTGTCAGTTTCAGATTGTACATGTTTGGGGTCGGTAAGTCCAACGGATGGGAGATTAGATCCGGACTGGGATCCAGAATCCAAGGAGGATTCACTAGGTGAGACCACAAGTAAGGGAACCAAATTTCCCGAGGCCAGAATGGGGCAACGAGGATCATCCTGCTCCCTAACTGCGAGTCTTTCTGTAAGAGTTGCAGCATCAGGGGTAGAGGAGTATAGGCATAAAGTAGACCGGGTGGCCAAGCATGCACCAGAGCGTCTCTTGGAGTTTCCCCTGGAGGGAGAATCAGAGCGAAGAAATTGCCGCATTTGGTGTTTGAGGGAGATGCAAAAAGATCGCAGCAGGGTTGCCCCCATATTGCGAATATCTGCTTCGCTACTAGTGGATTGAGATACCACTCGTATGGGGTAAGAAGGGTGCAACTGAGTTTGTCCGCTAGGATGTTGGTCTGTCCCGGAATGTGCGTTGCAATCAGAAAGCGGTTGGTGGAGATCGCCCATTCCCACACTCTCATGGCTTCGCGGCATAGAGGGTAAGATCTGGTTCCCCCCTGTTTGTTGATGTACCAGACAACCGACATGTTGTCCGACTGAATTGCAATCGTTCCTATGGGGAGGAGATTCTGAAGTGCTTGCAATGTGAACAGCACCGCTCTCATCTCCAGAAAGTTGATATGCAGGGAGGTCTCTGTGTCATTCCACGTGCCTTGGACCGTCCTGCCTGAATAATGCCCCCCCACCCGAGGCGGGAGGCGTCCGTGGTCACCGTGGTGAGAGGGGGAGAGGTGCAGAAGGGACGGCCCGTATGGAGGTCCGAAGCTTGGAGCCACCATAATACAGCCCTCCTGCAAGCCTTGCTGATAGCAATGGGGTGGTGAAGAGGAAGGGATAGAAAGGACCATTGCACTAGAAGTGTCCATTGCAGTACCCGCATGTTCAGACGGGCGCATGGAAGAAGCGTAATCGTTGCCGCCATGGAGCCTAGTGCCCTCAGGACCAATTCCGCTGGTGAAGTCTCTGATTGGAGGATAGCCCGCACATGGAGTTGCAAATTCCGAATTCTCTCGGAAGTTAGAAAGGCTCGTAGGTCTCTGGTGTCTATTCTGGCTCCTATGAATTCTATGACTTGTGTCGGGGCCAGAAGGGATTTGTCGGTATTAATGGTGATGCCTAACTGTGGGGCTAGGAGGAGAAAGACATCTCTGGCTGAGCAAAGTAGATGCCTTGTTGGGGCGGTCAGGGGCCAGTCGTCCAGGAACGGAAAGACCTGTATTCCTTGGAGTCTCAGGTGGGCCGCAATCAATGCTAATACCTTGGTGAACACCCTGGGGGCTGTGGTGAGGCCAAAGGGAAGGACCCTGAACTGGCAGTGACTGGCTCCCAGCCGGAAGCAGAGAAACCTCCTGGATTGTCTGTCCATCACAATGTGGTAGTACGCATCCTTGAGGTCTATAGAGCACATCCAATTGTTCTCCCTTAGAAGGGGGAGAATAGATTGAAGAGTGACCATTCGGAATTTTTCCTTGGTTACTGACAGGTTCAAGCGCCAAAGGTCTAGAATCGGTCTCAAGTCCCCCGTCTTTTTTGGCACCAAAAAGAACCTGGAGTAGAACCCTAATCCGAGCTGGTCTTGGGGGACGGGCTGGATGGCTCTTTTTTCTTAACAGCTGCTGAATGTCTGCGGCTGCGGCCTCTCTCTGATCGGGTGGTACATCGGGGAGGTTCTTGAATTTGGGGCCATGGAGTAATGGTATTTTGTAACCTCTGGATATAATGCGAAGCACCCAGCGGTCTGTTGTGATGGACTCCCATGCCGCTAGGTGCTCCGAGAAGCGCCCCCCGACTGCCTCCAGAGTGGAGCAGCTGGGCAACCCTTCAGGGCTGCTGGGCCGCTCAGAGAAAGGTTCTCTGGACCCAAAGTTTCTTGGAGCCTCTCTGCCCCTGGGGCGGCGTCCTCCCTGTCCTCCTCTGCCACGGAAGGACTGGTTGTCCGGAGCGGGTTGGGAATGTTGCGATTTCCGGAACCACATCTTCTTCTGACCCTTTTGGTTCCTCGAAAAGGACAGCTGGGGAGCAGAGAAGCGGACTCTGATGGCAGACAACGTCTTCCCATCTTTCTCGCTCTGGACAAGTGTCTCGCGAACCGTTTTGCCAAATAGGGCAGAACCATCGAAAGGGGCGTTCACAAAAGACGCTTTAAAAGGCTCCACAAAGTCACAATGACGAGCCAGGCCTGACGTCTCATGACTAGGCCTGCTCCGCTAGCCCTAGCGGCTCACTCTGTGGCATGGGACAATAGCCGCATAGCGGTATTTGAAATTGATCTCAGAGTGGCCATTCGGGTGGAGTACAATTGCTTGTCATCCGCCGACATGGACTCAGGAGGGGAGGCAGCGTATTCTTTGATAAGATCCCGCTGCATCCTGATGACATGTGCCATATAGTTCAGAGACCTTACCGAGAAGGTCGCTGAACTAAAAACTCGCTTCCCTAAGCGGTCCATCGAGCGGGACTCCTTGCTCGGTGGATGGACTGAGGGGCTCTCCTGAGCTAGTTCCCACTTCGTGGCTGCCACCGTCAACATGACATCTATTTGGGGGGGGCCCTTGCTCCAGTGCGATTGGTCTGAGGGGGGGACTTAGTATTCTGTCTGGGCATTTTGGTATTGGCTCCACGGTGTCCGGATCCTTCCACGCCCTGGTGCTAATGAGGTCCACCAAGGGGTCGGCCAGAGGGGACACCCAAGAGGCAGACGGGCCTGCTTTGAATGCCTCCAGAAACACGGACTCGTCGGAGGAAGACCTGGGGGCAGACCACCCACCTCTGATCCTCAGCATCTCCATGATGTCTCCAAAGGAGACATCCTCAGGGGGTGATCTTAGGGAGCCTTCCCCTTCCTCCAAGTCCGTGTCCTCAGTTAAGGTCTCAGGGAAGTCCACGTGCCTCCTCTTGCACTTATGCTTGCGGGGCACTTCCTCGGGGGGTTGTCCGAGGAGGCCTCGCCAGCAACATCCTGTTCCAATGGAACCATCTGGGACATTGAAGCAGGCTGTTCCTTTGGCCGGGTGATGGAAGCCTGGCCCAGCAGAGAGGGAGTGCAGGGAGGAGCCGATACAAGGACCGGGGGTCCGGGGGTCCGGATGCTCTCAACAGAGCCCTCTCCACAACATCGAAAGCCGAGGGGGAACCACTCTCTCTTGGATCCGAGAGTCGGATCCCACTCGGATCCGATGAAGGGATCGGAACCGGTGCCAAGACCATCGGATCCGAAGGACCAGTGAGCTCCGACCTGGACGGAGCCGAAGGCACACTGAATCCCTCGGATCCGAAGCTTGGGCCACGGCTCCGAGAGGTCAGATCCGACAGGCTCGAGGGCAGGGTCAGATCCGAAGTACCAAGTACTGTCGGCGCCGACCCACCCCCGGCTCCAACGCTGCTCGGCTCCGAATGCTCCGAACCCGGATAGCGGGTAGGAGAAGGAGCGATAGGATGAAAAAAAGGAGTTGAGCTCCCCCCCGAAGGGGGGGGGGGAGGCAAGAGCACTCCGATCTGTAGCTGGGCCTGCATGAACCTTCGCATCATCCGGTCCAAGTCTGCATCGGACATACTAAAGGTCGATCTCAAAGAGGTCACCGAGGCAGGCCTGGAATGCCGCCTCGATGATCTCGATGGAGATCGGGCCTCCTCCTCCTCGGGCCCTGGGGAGAAACAAGAGGATCGGAGCCGAGGAGGAGGAGACCTAGAAGCAGTGGAGGGAGAAGCCCGCTTAGCTGGCGGGGCCGAAACGGAGGTCTCGGCCCGCCGCTTGTGGTGCTTCTCCCTCCGTTTCTCCCTCCTGGCCTCCCTGTCCTCCGACGCTTTAGCGGGAGTTTGAGTCCCGGTCGGAGGAAGGGGGGGCAGGAATGGCAGCAACCACAGCCTGTGGTGGAGCTATGGGAGCAGTGGAGGCCGGAGCTGAGTCCGGGAGTAAAAGTCCTGCCAGGACCAGCTTCGACCTCCGCTCTTTCAGTGCCCTGGGGTTGAATGCTGCACAAATGGTACAGCCTGAGGTGAGGTGTTCAACCCCAAGGCACTGAATGCACCGAGTGTGGTCATCAGCCGGGGAGAGCTTATGGCCACACTCGGTACATTTAGAAAAAATGGCTTTTGGGGCCTTAGCCATACTTAAAGAAAAAAAAGTAATGTAACACACACACACAGGCCCAAAAACACAACACACAACACACACTCTCTAACGACCAGCGAAGGGAGGGAAAAACTACTTAAAAGAAATTATGTTTTACTCTACAGGGAACCTAACACTTACACATTTAATATTTTTTGTGAAAAAATAAGAAAGTTGACAGAAAAATATAAACTTAACTGCCAAGTACTAGACAAGCTCACAGGAATCCAGCTATCCACAAGCGCGGCAAACTAGATCTGGGGTCATGGAGGGTTATCAGGGGATTATGGGTGAGGGGAGGAGCTAGGAGCTCGGATCCATTAGCTTGAAACAAGTTGCCGGCTCAGATCCGGTATCGGATCCAAGACCCACAGGTTGCTGACAAATGAACTCCCTACTTCAGATCAAGGGTTAACCAAGTCAAAAGAGGGAATGGATGAAAGTCACCAGTGCTTTGTGACCTATTTTTCATGGGATCTTGATTCATGTCACATGACTTCATTTAGGTAAAAGTTCTGATAAATTACTGGAAAATGCAGTGAAAAAAATCTGGCTTAGCAAGGACTGGCATATAGGCTCATCAACAGAATAATAGACTACAAACCCACTAACACATGATGAAATCACAGCTTGCAGATTATCTGCTGAGGGGGAAACAATCCAGTAAAATTCAGTTACCTTATTCTGTCATCACAAGACTGACTCCATATGGTATCACAAGAAAGGAGATAGCAAATTTTTTTAATAGTGTTGAATTAAAAGTTAACAAGTGTTTACCAACAGCCTGGGGAAGGTTACCAAAAGAAGTAAGAAGAATCTCATACAGATAACGGGATGCTGGATGCTGTATACAAAGTTAATTTGCTTAACCAGAAGCGTCTATTGTACAGTTTCACTTCAGAGTTCTACATAATGAGAAGTTATGTACCTACCATAACGTTCCATGTTAGTTGTCTTCTCTTGCCTTCTTTCTTGCTGGATGGGTTCGGAGCCGAACCTCGGCTCCGACTCGGCCACTTACTAAAGCTCGAGAGCTAATTTTACCGGCTCGAGGCAACCCTATATCCCATGATGCTGGGCGATAACTACCCAGATCTCGTTTAGTAGCTGAAAAAACATTAGGCAATATAGTCCTCCAACTGGAGAGGAGGAGGAAAAAGGATAACCCCGAAAGGATCGCTATCTAAGCTGTAGTTACCCTATGACAAGCTATTTGGCTGAAAGTGCAAGATCAGGACCCTTCAAAGAAAGGGAAATTTTCTCGGTCTGTCCAGGCTAGGGGGATGGTGGGTGGGATGCAAGAAAGAAGGCGAGAGAAGACAACTAACATGGAACGTTATGGTAGGTACATAACTTCTCAATGTTAAGTTGTCAATCTCGCCTTCATTCTTGCTGGATGGGACCACGTCCCTAGCACCTTCATCCTGGGTGGCTCACTGGAACAGACTCTTGAGAACGGTGGAACCAAAATTTGCCCTGTTTCTGGAGGCCATGTCCAATTTGTAATGCAAGACAAAGGTATGAGGAGAAGCCCATGTGGCTGCTGCATAAATAGTGTCTATTGGTAGTCTAGCTTGAAAGGCTGTTGATGTGACTAGCGCCCTGGTTGAATGGGCTCTTGGCCTAGAAGGCAATTCTTTACCTCTGAGTTGTTAAGTATACGTGATCAGAGAAGAGAGCCACCTAGACAGAGTTACCTTGGATACTGGATGGCCTTTCCTATTTTCTGCATAAGATAAAAAGATTTGATCAGATTTCCTGATTTGTTTAGTTCTGTCCAAATAATATCGGAGATGACGATGAACGTCCAGACAATGCAGTTTTTGCTCCGCATTGTTCGAATAATTAGGGAAGAAAACTGGGAGGTCAATTGATTGATTTAAATTTGTCTGCGAAGCCACCTTGGGTATGAAAGAGGGGTTCGTTCTTAGAGAAACTCTGTCTTTGTGAAAGACTAAGTAAGGAGGACGAATGTAGAGGGCATGAAGTTCAGATACTCTCCTAGCAGATGTAACAGCGACCAGGAAGAGTGCTTTCCAGGAAAGTAATTTCAATGAACAGGAAGCCGCAGGTTCAAAGGGAGGTAGAATCAAGGATGTTAAAACTAAGTTTAGATCCCACTAGCTAAATCAGGATCTATATCTATCAGGATCTTTGATCGGGGGTCTTAGTAAAAAGACACCTCTAAGGAATGCTTTGCAAAGCTTATGGGACATGATGCTGCAGTCCAACAGGCCTATGTGAAAATTTGAAATGGCTGTCAACTGAACTTTAACTGTGGAGGATGAAGATCCTGAATGAAAAATTTCAGCTAGGAAATCCAAGACCGAGTGAAATGGAGCAGTGAACAGATCTATATTTCTAGCCTTTGCCCAGAAGGAAAAAGTTGCCACTTACTAGTGTAGATCCTTCTGGTGGAAGATTTAAGGGAAGCTACTATGATATCCCAGACGGGATTTGAAATCATAGGAAGCCTGGCTAGGGACGGAAGTGGAACAACCAAGCAGTGAGGTTGAGAGAATGGAGGGATTGGTGCAGCTGCCCCGACTGATGGGCCAAAGGATCTGGCACTGGATCCAGATGCCAAGGCTGTTCCAAGAGATAACGATGCAGGAACAGAAACCATATCTGTCGAGGCCAATAAGGGGCAATGAGAATCATCTTGGCTCTCAAAGCGGTTGCTTTCTGAATTACCTGTGATTCATAGGTTCATAGGTTCATACTAGGCTATCTGCCCTAGGGCATTTATAAGCCTAGCCAGAGTGTGTATGGCTTTCGCCACCCATATTAAATTAATTTTGCTATGCCCTTTTTCAAGGTTAGTATACTGTGCCTCTGTCTAACAGTGACACAGAAGTGATACCCGGGGTAAACCTACGATCTCCCATCCACTCATCAAGATTCCTCTTGAAGAGAGTCCTTGAAGGCTTTGTGAAGCCGAGGTGCTAGAGAATCTACTGAGAATAAAATCGTTTTGGATATACTGGCTGTTGTTCTGTTCAATGAGGGACTCTGCCTAACCTGGACTGGGATTTTATTCCAGAGTGAAGGGAGCCTCTGGGTTATGAATCTGTCCCTCCAGCATGTCCTATTTATTTCAGTGCTGAGGTTCAAGTCCCTCGAGCGCGTAGCTCAATGGGATTTGGATTTTCTGAGGTGCAGCATGTCCATTAATTCCGGGTTGGACATGGCTTTATACGTCAGGCACAGATCGCCTCTGAGCAGGCGGTATGCCACTGAGTAGAGCTGGAGTTTCTTTAACCGGGCAGCATACGGCATCTGTTTGAGCCCCTTGATCCTCTTGGTGAGGTACTTTTGGGGTCTTTCCAGTTGCTGCAGGTGTCTGGTAAGGTACATCCCAAAAGGGGCATTGTACTCAATTATGGGCCTGATGAGGGATGAGTAAAGAGGCACGATGACCTCCCTGATCTAGATGTGAATCCCTTCATGATTAGGTGAGCTATATAAAATGTTTTTCTAACCACTTTGGCCACGTGGTTGTCAAATGAGAGATTGCTATCAACTTGGGTCCCCAGGTCCCTAATGACTTCTTCTGTACTTAATGGATTACCACCTATGTGGTAATTTGTGGGCACTTTGTTTTTGCCAAAGGGGATGACTATACACTTTTTGGCGTTTAGCTTGAGGCCATGGCTCTGGCACCAATTGTCTGTTTCTATGAGGCCCTTTTGGAGGATGCTTGTGTTGGCTGGAGAGTCTATTATGGCGCCCAGTTTGCAGTCATCTGCGAACTTGGTCAGCCACAGTCCTTCCATGTTGGCCTGTACCTCCGAGAAATATATACCGAACAAGAGAGGTCCCAGGACTGAGCCTTGTGGGACTCCACTTGTAACTGGTTTGGAGTCTGACATGGCTCCAGCTATTCTAACCATGTGGGTTCTGTCCTTGAGCCAGTTTGCAACCCATCTAGTGACATAGGGGTTTATATTTAAGCTGGCGAGCTTATCTATAATGCCCGAGTGGGCTATTGTATCAAAGGCTTTGCAAGGTCCAGGTAGGCTGTGTGGACCACCTTCCCCTTGTCAATGGCCTTGGTGACTGTTTCAAAGAAATCGACCAGGTTCAAGAGGCAGGATCTGTCCTTAACAAAGCCGAACTGGGTAGGATCCAGTGTCTGCAGGTCCCCAATATCTTTATTTATAAGGTCCATGATGATCCTTTCCATAGCTTTGCAGACCAAGCTAGTGAGACTTATGGGGCGATAGTTTCCAGGATCCATTGAGGCACCACCTTTGTGGAGAGGGACCACTGTTGCTGTACGCCACTCTTTGGGTACACATCCTGTAGTAAGGCTGAGACTGAACAGTAGTTTTAGGTTTGGGTTTAGCTCTTCTTGGAGTTCATGTAGGACGCAGCCCGGGACACCGTCTGGTCCCATTGATGCTGTGTTTCTTGCTTTGGAGAGGGCAGCTCCTACCTGAGCATCTGAGATGTCAGGGGGGCAGCACTCTGCTGGGATAGATATTAGCCCTTTTGCTGGGGAGGGGGGGGGAGTTTGCGCTGAACCTGTCAGCTAGGATGTTGGCAATGTCTGTGGGTTTGGTGTATTTTTTGTCATTTTGGACTAATTCTGAGCAAAATGATATTAACGGAAGGGGTGGAAAGGCGTAAAGAAGTCCCCGAGGCCAATCGTGGACTAGAGCGTCTCTGGGGGGATGGCCTGGAAGGGGGAAGAGGGTGAAGAAGTCGGGGCATTTGCTGTTTTGAGGTGTAGCAAAAAGATCGCAGCAAGGAAGGCCCCACTTCTGAAAAATCTCTTCCTTCACAGATTGTCTGTGAGACCACTCGTGTGGCATGAAAATAGCTCTGCTCAACCTGTCCGCTATGATGTTGGACTTCCCAGGGATATGCGTTGCTATCAGAAACCGCTGAGAAGAGATCGCCCATTGCCAAAGTCTGTGTGCTTCTCGACACAGGGGATAGGACTTGGTTCCGCCCTGCTTGTTGATATACCACACTACGGACATATTGTCGATTTGGATTGCAATAGTCCCCAGGGGAAGAGAGTCGTGGAGGGCTTGCAACGTCAAAAGCACTGCTATCATCTCCAGGACATTTATGTGCAGGTGGCATTCGAAAGGTTGCCATGTGCCATGGACTGTCCTGCTCTGAAAATGCCACCCCACCCGATCAGGGAGGCGTCCGATGTGACCGTGGCGACCGGGGAGGGAGGAATAAAGGGTCTGCCTTGATGGATTTGAGGGGACAACATCCACCAAGACAGATGATTTTTGCAAATTGGAGTTATCATGATCTTGTGGTGCATACAGAGTTGTTGGAAAGACCATTGGGCGAAAAGTATCCACTGTAGAAGACGCATGTAAAGGCGGGCAAGAGGAAGAAGTGTGATGGCGGCCGCCATGAGCCCTAATACTTTCAGGACATACCTGGCCTGAATTCTGTCGCTCTGAAGCAGAACATGGACATGGTTTTGAATATCTAAGATCCTTTGATCTGTTAACTTTGCTGAGAGCTGCACGGTGTCCAAGTTGGCGCCTATAAAGGTAATAGATTGACAAGTTGACAAGGCAGACTTTTCGAAATTTATAGAGATTCCTAGCCCTCTGCAAATATGAATGGTGTAATCTCTGGCCTGAAGAAGTTGATGCCTGGTGGTGGCGGTGAGGAGCCAGTCGTCTAGATATGGAAACACCTGGAATCCTTGACGCCTCAGGTGAGCCGTAACCGCTGCCATACATTTGGTGAACACTCTGGGGGCTGTAGTGAGACCAAAGGGCAGGGCTCTGAACTGGTATTGACTGGCCCCCAGCCGAAAGCGGAGAAACCTTCTGGAGCGCCTGTGAATTTTGATGTGATAGTACGCGTCCTGAAGGTCCACGGAGCACATCCAATTGTCCTTGCCCAGAAAGGGTAGAATGGACTGTAACGTGACCATCCGGAATTTTGTCCTTTTTACAAACCTGTTTAGTTTGCTGAGATCTAATACTGGTCTCCAGTCCCCTGTTTTTTTGGTACCAAAAAGAACTTTGAGTAGACTCCGGATCCTAGTTGATCTGCTGGGACTGGCTGGATGGCTCTTTTTGCTAGTAGTTTTGATATTTCTAGCACTGCTTGTTCCCTTAGACTGGGTGGAACGTCTGGAAGGGTTCCCTTTTGTTAAGTTGGGGTTTGGATAAAGGGAATTTTGTAACCCTCGGATATAACCGACTGTACCCATTTGTCTAAAGTGAGGGAGAGCCAGGCTTTTGGGTACAGCGACAATCTTCCCCCGACTGCCTCCGAAGGTGGACAGTTGGGCAACACCTCAGCGATGTTGGAAAGGTTTGTCAGAGACAGACTCTCTGCTACCCTGATTCTGCGGACCCCCTCTGCCTCTTGGGTGGCGTCTGTTGTTGTTACCCCCTCTGCCTCTGGGGGTAAACTGACCTCTTGTGTCAGGCGTGACTCCTTGTGATTTGCGGAACCACATCTTTCCACCCTTTGACCCTTAGGATATGGTCTGGAAGGGGTGGAGAAACAGACTCCTACGGCAGAAAGAGTCTTACCATCTTGCTCGCATCTGGTCAAGGTGTCTTTCACTTGTGGCCCGAACAACGTCAAACCATCAAAAGAGGAGTTAGTGAAGGGCGCCTTGAAGAGGTCTGCAAAATTACAAAGCCGCATCCAGGCGTGAAGCCTTAAGGCCACACCTGTGCCTGCGGCCCTACTCGCTCCATCGGCTGCATAGGAAATGAGACGCATGGAGGAGTTAACAATGGAGTTTAGGGTTCCTAGCTGTGAGTTGATTTTATCTTGGGAACCAGCAGCTGACGGATCCTGTAAAACTTCATCCAACTCTTTGAGAACATCTCTCTGAAGGCGGGTGAAGTGACACAAGTAATTCAGCGACCGCATGGCAAAGGTCGCTGAAGAAAACATCCGCTTACCGTACCTATCCATAGTCCCAGAATCCTTGTTAGGAGGATGGATAGGTACTGAAGGATCGGTTAGTTCCTTCCTGGTGGCTGCAGCCACCACCATGGCATCAACCGAGACACCTTTTGTTAAAAATTGCCTATCAGCTGGAGCCGTAATAAATTTAGAAGGCCTCCTTGGGGTGGGTTCCACTGAATCCGGGGCCGTCCACGCCTTCTGTGCCACCACTTCCCTAAGGGGGTCGAAAGGCGGAGACACCCAGGAGGTGGAGGGTCGAGAACCAAACGCCTCCAGATAAACTGACTTGTCCTCAGAAGGATTAAGGGAAGACCAGTTCCCCCTCTGTTTGAGGATTTCAAAGATGTCTGAGAAAGAGATATCCTCAGAAGGGGACTTTGGGGATCCTTCCGACTCATCCAAGTCGGTATCGGATGTAATGGACTCAGGGGAGTCCACATGCTTCCTCTTACATGTCCTCTTGCGCGGAGGTTCACCTGACGGGTCAGGAGAAGCCTCGGAAGAGGAAGATATTCCCAGTGGGGAAACCTGAGGCGTTGGATCTCTGGGTCCGGGAGCAAGAGAGTGGGAAGAGACTTCAGCAGGCACTGTAGTGGGAGGAGCTGATGGAGCTGACTGTTGACCATGCCCTGGGGCTAGTACACTCCTCATCACTTCGAAGGCTCCCCTATTAGACAGGCCAGAGGGCTCCCGCTCCGAAGAAGTAGGAACCCCAGGCCGCACCGACAGGGACGGCTCCGAAGCCGATGTCAGGGCCGAGCTCATCAGCGCCGACGCTCCAAGAGGGAGTACGGGGTCAGACAAGGGTCTGATGCCACTCGCCCGCTCGGAGCCAGCGAGAGAGACCAGGCGCTCGGATCCCTCCAATGAAGGCATCAAGGAGGAGATTGGAGCAGAGGACGACGGAGCCGAAGGGGGAGGTATCGGCTCTGACGCCACAACAGTCACGGCTCCGAGGAGCTCTAGCTCCGAACTCTGAGGGAGAGTCGAAGGAGGAATAGTAGGTGGAGTTGAAATATCCACTGTCTGATGAGACGGGCTTTGAAGCATTTGGGCCAGTGCCTGAGACTTTAACAGTCTACTGACCATTCTCTCAAGGTCATGGTCGGAAAGCCTGGACGACCGAGAAGAACGGCTCCGATGGCTCCGCTCTGAGAGCAAGGGTGACCCCGGAGCTGAATGGATCGATTCCAAAGATGGGGATCTGGACCTTTTCCTGGAGATGGATGGAGCCAAAGGAGATAAAGATACGTCGGCTCCAGCCGGAACCAACCGTGAGAGTAGAGGCTCAGCGGTATCGGCGCCGAGTGGAGCCGATGCTGGAAGTTGCAACACAGAAGTATCGGCTCCAGCCGGAGCCGATCTTGCCACAGATGGTGAACCAGAAGCCGAAGGCTTAGGACTCGGAGCTGACGGTTTGGCTGGTTTCGAGGGCTTCCCCGGCACAGACTTTAAAAAGCCGCTTAAGATTAATTTGCTCCTGCGCTCCTGCAGGACTCTTGGGCTGAATGCATGACACACAGAACAAGAGTCCTGCAGGTGCAGAGGTCCCAGGCAGTAAACACAAGAAGTGTGACCGTCTGTCAGAGACATCTTCTGACAGCACAAGTCACACTTCTTGAAGCCTAAGACCTTTGTGTCCTTCGACATAGTGCTGTCGAAGTAAAAGGGCACAAATGTAAAAAACACACAAACACACACGCCCAAATCCACACAAACTAAGAAAAACAGGGATACAGGGGTACAAACACACCACAATCAGTACAGAATCCCTGTCAGGAATTAGGAAAGGGGCAGGCCTAAGGCCTAACCTAAAGGGAGGGATGTATAATTTGGGATAAGGGGAAAGAAAGGTTACTGACGGGGAAAAGGTTTTAAATTAACCGTTAAGTTAGTCTAAACAAGACTCGCAAGCAAAAGCGGCAAACGAGATCTGGGTAGTTATCACCTAGCATCATGAGATATAGGGTTGCCTCAAGCCGGTAAAATTAGCTCTCGAGCTTTAGTAAGTGACCAAGTAGGAGCCGAGGTTCGGCTCCGAACCCATCCAGCAAGAATGAAGGTGAGATTGACAACTTAATATCCAGGATTATCTGCAGTCAGCTATGTTGGAGAAAAAAGGAAAGTGTATTCCAAGAATTATAGCACTAAGGAATGTTTAAAGTTTGGTGTTACTTACATTAGCACTGGTTTTCTTGCCATCTCAGAGTGCTTCATAACTTCAACAATTGCATGTCTGGCCTCAGCAATTTTCCACATGTGCGTTGAGTCCACAAAAAATATAGTGCCAGAAATCCTGGCATAATATTTACTCCAAGTTCTACGGTCTTCCATGTTATCACCAACATCAAAGATATGTAATCTGTAAACTCCATATTTTGGAGCATATTTTTCTAGGGACTCTACATTAAAAAGATGAAATCATATTATTATTCTTTTTTACAACAAGGTAACATCAGCAACGAAAGCACCATAACCTAGTGCTTGCATAACAACACTAACTGACGAATAATTTTCATTTAAAAAATATCATAGTGCTTTAGTAAGTTTGGAACTAGGCAACGTACAGAAGAACAAGTGAGGGAAAAGGACAATGAGAAGTTGTAAACAATGTCAAGTCCAAATTATCTTTTTAAAAGCTAATTGACACTTTATATCCCTGGGAAAGCCATTTGTATTCCAAGAATACATCTAAAGATAAACATGGACTGTGGAATGCAGTCTCATCAAGAAGAGTTGATTATCTTTAATCAAGGAGTCAGAAAATGACCTAGGAAAGGAATAAACAAAAGTTAATGAAACACACTTATTTTGAGGTATACTGAACACCTCTGAATAAATATACTGTACAGAAAAGGAAAGAAACATCCAGGTCTAGAATAGTCTTTTATCAACATGTAGATATTACTGGTTTACTTAATTAGCCAATGTTCTACACTGGACTACAATGTCAACAGATTATGCTGCTCTGTAAAATCACATGAGCTAATAATTTTCCATTTATAATTTTTTACTACTAACAGTCTCTTTTTTACTTTTATATAATTAATTACACTGGGATCATTCCTATCTCCCCAGTCCTTTCAAAGCATTCAAAGTACCTGATCTTTGTTCTTGTAAAACAACTTCTGATTAAGCTGGAAAGAGATACTGAACAACCTCCTCAGCCCCTAGGTCATAATCTGCTCCTTTATGCACTCTAAAAGGGTTGTCAATTGTATACCTTAATACTGACAGTATGCAAAATAAATTTTACCTACTTTAACTCTGGGTACAGAAACATCAGTCTGACGTTTCTGCCATTTTTGAATCTTAATAGAAAACTTAGGATATATTACACATATATTCACTGTATCTTGCTTCCAAGTTTTTCATAGTACTAGGCCAAGAATAAGAGATGTTTAGCATGTTATTTTATTCAACAGCCACAAACGACCACCAAGCACCTTCACCACTTCCCACCTAATAGGTTTAATTCAGCAGATTATACTGCTCTATAAAAATCACGAGCTAATAATATTCCATTTATAATTTTTTTTTCACTACTAACATTCTCTTTTCTGCTTTTATATAATTATTTACACTAGGATCATTCCTATCTTCCCAGTCCCTTCAAGGCATTCAAAGTACCTGATCTTCATTCTTGTAAAACAACTTATGCTTAAATTGGAAAGTGATGCAGAGCAACCTTCTTAACCCCTAGGCCACAATCTGCTCCTTTATGCACTCTAAAAGGGTTGTCAGCTGTACACCTTAATAGTGACAGTATACAAAATAAATTTTACCTACTTAAACTCCAAATACAGAAACATCACTCTGATGTTTCTGCCACCTTTGAATCTTAATAGAAAACTATGGAAATATTACACATATATTCACTGCATCTTGCTTCCAATCTTTTCATAGTACCAGGTCAGGGGTCTATACTAGAAGCACGAAACTGCTTTTGAGCGAACACGTAAAGAGCAACACATATTCATCAAACCGCATTTAAGTGATTCGATGAATATGTCACAGGGCAAGGAGGTTGTCGGCCAACTACATGGAGTTGCCCTTTCCTTCGCTATAGTGCAATCTTGGAGTTTGTATATTTAGTTGGGGGGGTGGGGGCACAGCCCCCCATGTTGGGGGGTGTGGGGGATGAAGCCCCCCACCTGATAAAGTTTTTCAATTTTTATTTTTTCCAAATGGCCTAGTGATTTTTTTCACTAGGAAAAAATTTGATTATGTGGCCATTCACTATTTACAGGTTTTGCATATTATGTGTCGACTTTTATGTAGTCGTACATATGCGCTTTCATTATTTTTGATATAGACCCCCAGGTCAGGAATAAGACATGTTTAGCATGTCATTTTATTCGACATCCACAAGCTACCATCAAGCACCTTTACTACATTCTCATCTAATAGGTTTAATTCACAGCCAGACTGGTTCATTTGGTCCTGTTTAATTTAAAGACATTTAAACCTTACTACAGGGACTATTTATAACTTTTTCCTTTCTACAGCATCTGTGGTTAACAGCATCTTGTAATCCATGCCCCCTTACATAACTCGGCTTAACTCCAATATACTTGGTAACCTCAATGTTCACTGGAATCAACATTCCAGTAGGCTAGTAGATGATGAACTCATTTTTCCCTAATCAGCAGATCACCACCCCTACATAACCAAATCTGTGCTGCCAATCTCTTTATATCAGAATGAGCTCTGACCACGACCCATGTCCTTCTTCTCCTGCTTAGTGAGTGTTGTACAAGTATGGATTTGTTTTTCCATTAAAACTCCTGTCCGTGGAGAGTACAATTCCTTGTTAGTCCTTCATGTGAAGCTATAAGCAGTCTCACTGTTCAGTAAACTAGTAAACAAAAATAGACATTATGTCCTGTTCATAAAGTTATCCAAATGTGGATGCTGTGTAATTACTAAATAGGATAAGAGTGCTTGGCTTTTCAAAAATCACAGAAGATATCTGTTCACTGGTATGTACAGCTCCTAAAAAAACTAAAATTACATACTTGTCATAATAATACCACCATGTTGTCTGTTTCCATCTGGGTTAACCTGTGGGTTATCATATCCAACAAAGATCTGATGAAGGCCAGCTTCCAAGACTTCAGCTTGATGAGCATCTGCCTCCTCTATCCATAACCCACTGCTCCACCAGAACTACATCAGGTCTAGTTTGCCCCCTCTTTCTATTTAAACTTAGCCCCAAATGGAGAAAAGCCAAAAAGCTAAGGAACCCAGTGAAAGAGGGGGAATTAGTCTCCTTGGGTTGGTCATCTTTGGAATAAAAGGATAGCTAAAAAGGAGCGGTCAGGTTGGGGGGGGGGGGGTTGAACCAGAAGGCAACAGATGACATGGATCTATCGTTATGATAAGTACATAACTTTCGTACCCAATGTTGTCTTTTCCATCTGGGTTCAACCTGTTGGGCAGAGTTCCCAGCCATGTGACACCCCAGGGTGGTCTCATGGAAGGATATTGTTTAACAAAGTGAAATCAAATAAAGCTCTAGACCTTGACTGGATATCTAATTTGTACTAGGAAACAAAAGTGTGATGCTTCACCCAGGTTGCAGCTGCACAAATGTAATCCAAAGCAACTTTAGGAAAAAACTGCAGAAGTAGCCATAGCTCTGGTAGAATGACCTTTGGGTTTGTGACACAAAGAATTTCCTTTTAGACCATACCCAAAGGAAATACAATCAAAAAGCCATTTGGACAGAGTGACCGTAGATACAGGAGCACCCAACTGAGACTTGGAAAATGAGACAAACAAGTGATTAGACTTTTTAAAGGACTTTGTCCTATCCAAATAGAACCTTAACTGCCGATGGACATCAAGACAATGCAACAGATTTTCACCCCAGTCAGAAAACTGGGAAAAAGGGCTGGCAGATAAATGGACTGATTCAAATTATTCTCTGACACCATCTTAGGCAGAAAGGCAGGATCTGCTCTAAAGGACACTCTGTCTCGGTGAAAGATTAAATAAGGAGGAACATCAGAGAAGGTCTGCAGCTCTGACACATGCTTGGCAGAAGTGATGACCACCAAGAGCAATGTCTTTCATGACAACAATTTCAAATCAATACTAGAAGAGGGGTCAAAAGGAGGTGAGGCCAGCATTTGGGGCATAAAAGGCAAGTCCCAAGGTTGAACGGGATCTTGGCAGGAGGACAAAGTAAAAGGGTTCCTTTACGAAAGGCCTTCAAGATCTTAAGGGCAGCCAATTGCGCATTATCCCTAGCAATGTGAAAATTGGCTATAGCTACCAATTGCACTTTAATGTTCAAGTAACTAGACCCAGAATTAAACAAACATGCAAGAAATTCCAAGATAGCCTCCAAAGGTGCTGAAAAAAGGATCCAAGCCCTGATGGAAAACCAACAAGACAAAAAGCGTTTACTAGCTAGCACACATCGTATGAGTAGACATCTTCTGAGAAGAAGTTAAGATATGAACAACTCTGTCGGGAAGCTTGGGATTGATTCCTGGTCATCAAAGGAATTGGAGAAACCAAGCAGTTATCTTGAGCGTTTGAAGGTGGGTGGATCCAGACCCACTGTTTGAGAACTGAGTCCCGGAATCAGATCAAGGACCCAAGGAGGGTACCTCAGGAGACGCGACAGGAAGGGAAACCAAACCTGGTGAGGACAAAAGGGAACAATAAGGACTACAGTTGCTCTGCAACAGGCCACTTTCTGACGAAATTTTATAATCAATGGGGTCAGAGGATATGCATGCAGAAGACCAAGGGGCCAAGCAGACAGGAGAGCATCCCAAGGAGACTGAGCCTGAGAAGGGACTAAGGCAAAATAGCTGCTACACTTAGTGTTGAACGGAGAAGCTAACAGGTCACAAAAGAGAGTGCCTTACTGCTGAAAAATCCAAGCAGCAACCCTTGGATTCAGTGACTAATGTTCCTGCTCAAACTGTCTGCTGAGATGCTAGTTTTCCCAACTTCCAAGCTGGCTGCAAACTGAGAATAGCTTAAATGTAGCTATCCAGTATGAAAACAGAAACTCAACAAAAAAGACCAGTGAACTTTTATTTCTGGGTAAATTTCAGTAACTGGCTAGTAAGTGCACTGCCTGACTGCACAAGAAGAGACGTTTCAAAAATAATAGAATTAGAGGAAACAGCAAGTAGGGAAAACCTGAGACTTTCTGCTGTATGAGAGAAGCTGGAAGGAACAGACTGTATTAATTTTACGAAAGTACAAATAAGCAACTGTACCGATATTCCAAAGCAGGTGTTCTTAATTGAAAGGACACAGTGTGTGTATGCTTCAAACCTGGACATGAAAAAGCAACCTAGACCTTTAATAGTAAAAATCCAATCCTACCAGCAGAAGGAGTTGATTCCAACAAAACTATGACAGAAGAACAAAGTACTAAAATTAGGAGACAGTAGTGTGTTTGTGGAGAATGATTACTCCTTGTACAACAGGCAGAAGAGGAGTATATTTATTCCACTATTCAGGGAATATTGAGAAGTAGGTGTGAAATTCAAACTGTTGTACCCAACTATCTTCAAAATATTATTTCCTGGAGGGACAAAAATCATTTTTGACACAGTACATGCTAAGGAGGAAACACGAAGGTTTGTCCATCAGAAAGAGAGCTGTGAAACAGAAGGATATTCTGCTTCTTGTTCATCTGGTAATAAAGAACACAGAGAGACTGTGCTAGTGAAACCCTTTTTAATAGTTCAACGGAAAATGCTTGAGAGAAGGAAAAAAGCACAAGAGCTGACTAGAAGAGTCAAGAGTACATTGGAAATGAAGCAGAGACAGGATTTGGAAGATGGAGATGAACAGGAATAA
This sequence comes from Protopterus annectens, assembly GCF_019279795.1. Classification (NCBI taxonomy): domain Eukaryota; kingdom Metazoa; phylum Chordata; order Ceratodontiformes; family Protopteridae; genus Protopterus; species Protopterus annectens. The sequence goes on from NC_056736.1 coordinate 560,709,748, forward strand.
AACCAGTAACTGGTAAACTGAGAAATGTGGGATTACAATTAATGATTATATTTGTGAAACATGACAGAACAAGAAAATTTGGAAATATTGGACTTTTTTTACTTTGTTAAACTTGTAGGGGACTCTAAAGCATAAGTCCTACCTCATGTCATTAATGTTTGGAAAAATACGTAGGAGAGGAGAAGAGGAGGGAGAAAGTTAACTGTAAGTAAAACAAAACTTTTTACTTCAAAGTGATGTTTTTTCAGTGCATGATTTTCTTTGCATGGTATAAAGTAAAGTTTTCTCAGTCATCTTTAAGTGTAATGGAGATACTAATGTAAACTGGTGCTCAGTTTTTTTTCTCCCCTCTTCTCTCTTTCCCCTTGTTCAATTTTATGAAATGCAGGCACTGCAATGTAAAACATGAAGAAATGTCTGGTCAAAACAGCATGACAAAAGAAAAACTGATGTACATTTTTTTCATTCTTGCATAGGGGAATGACTGAATTAAAGCTCTTAGTTTGATCTAGTAACAAGTTTTAAGAGAAAACAAGTCAATGAAAAAAAAAAATAAATAACATAAAGCTTTTTTCTAGAAAGAAATGCATGCTTAGTAGCAAGTCTGTATCTGGTTCTCATGTTCCCATGGAGACAATCTGATAAAGAGAAATGGCTAGGATATGATGTTTTCTGAACGTATTCAAGCGGTTTCCCAGCCTGGAGAGCTATAAAGGTAAGACAAAACCAGACAGCACTTAGTAGAAAAACAGGCTGTAAGATGCCTCTTTACATGGATAACCTTTTTTGTAGGTTAGCCCATGTCTATGAATGTGGCTGTCAGTTTGGGACACCTGCTCCTATTAGGAGGGCAAAACTTCAATATTTGAAAATGTACATAGTTTTGTGTGTTAATGTTAAGTTAATAGGCTTTAGGGAGGTATTGTGGTGTGGTTTTTTTTCAGGGCTTTCAATAAAATAAAGTGTTATAAGATGTGACACGGGCTCAAACGGTTATGACAAGAAACGACTGTATAAAAGATCAACCTGCCAAACAGCGTATGCAAGTAACACAAAAGCTGAAACTAGATACTTAACAAAAAGCTAAAGCTGTTACACATAAAAGGTGGGAATGATAGCTTTTTAACACAATAATGCTTTCTCTAATGTCTTTAAATGTCAATTGTCTCACAGAAAAATAGAAAAAAAATAAAGAGTAATGAACTATATTAAAAATGTAGAGTACAAACAGTTATGCTACAAGAGGCACACTTGGAAAGAACTGAACATGTGAGTTTGATAAAGAAAGGTTTTCAGGGTGGTTATTCAGTGGATACCTGAAGCAAAGAAAAAGAGGAGTACTTATATTAATTGCAAAAGGAGCTCCACTAGTGAAAGAAAAGAATGCAAACGATAATAATTGTAGATTTGTAGTACTGTCAAGGGATGAGGATTACATTGGCATGTATTTACATTCCACCTAAAACTACTAAAAAAAGAAGTTATGTTCTTACCATAACGTTCCATGTGAATTGTTCATCTCGCCTTTGTTCTTACACACACGGGTTCGAGTTGGCCACATCACCAGCTTTGCATCTTCGAGAAAGCTCGAGGCACAGTGCTATCCCATGATCCTCCGGTGTCAACCCTCAGATCTAGTTTGCTAACACTCGAAGAATTTTACTAGTTTCTGCGCCCTAGTGCACAGGAAAGCTACTACACTGTCTAATACTTTATCATAAAGTAGAGGAGAAAAGATGCCATACCTGAAGTACAGTAGGAAGCTCAAGAACACCCACATGTAGAGAAGACCGAACTGAGCTCAAGACATGCCCATTCTCCTAGGCCACAGGATGGTGGATAGAGGGGGGGAATGTAAGAACAAAGGTGAGATGAACAATTCACATGGAACGTTATGGTAAGAACATAACTTCTTTATGTGAAATTGTTCGATCTCGCCGTTTGTTCTTACACACACGGGTAGTGTCCCTAGCTCCTTTATCCTGGGTGCCTCAAGGGAGAACATTCCTGAGAACAGTGGAACCAAATGTAGCCCTGTCTCTGGAGTTTTTATCTAATTTGTAGTGGGTGATAAAGGCATGTGGTTTCGCCCAGGTTGCCACCGCACAAATGGTATCTAATGGTAAGTGAGCGGCATGGGCCAAGGAAGTAGCAACTGCCCTTGTAGAATGAGCTCTAGGATTAAAGGGGAGCTGTTGTTTAGATTCTGATTATACGAAATTTATACAATCCGATAGCCATTTGGATAAAGTAACTTTCGCTATTGCTTGTCCCTTTTTTTGGTCAGCATAAGATACAAATAGTTGGTCTGATTTTCTGTATTCCTTAGTCCTGTCTAAGTAAAATCTTAGCTGCCTGTGGACATCCAACTTGTGCAGCATGTATTCCAGCTTATTAGAGTGATTTTTAAATAAGGTAGGTAGTTCAATGGATTGATTAATGTTTTGAACTGAACAAATCTTTGGAAGGAAGGATGGATTGGTGTGCAATGTAACTCTGTCTGGGTGAAAAATCATATATGGGGGCCGGACAGACAAAGCCTGCAACTCTGAAATTCTCCGAGCGGAAGTGATGGCAACCAGAAAGAACGTCTTCCATGATAAAAATTTGAGAAGAGTTGTGGCGGCTGGTTCGAATGGGGGCAGCATGAGCTGTGATAACATCAGGTTAAGATTCCATGGGGCGACTGGATCACGGAAAGGAGGACGTAGGTGAAAGGTACCTATCATAAAGGCTTTGCAAAGTCTGTGGGACATGAGAGAATTATCTCCTAGACCAGTATGAAAATTGGATATAGCCGCCAGCTGTACTCTTATCGTGGAAGTGGAAGCTCCTTCCTGAAAGAGTGTGGAAAGAAACTCTTAATATCTTGTGTACTGGAGCCCCTGATGGATCTATACCCTGTTGTGAGGCCCAGTATGCAAAACGCTTCCATTTGCTATTGTATAACTTCCTCGTGGATAGCTTATGGGAAGATACAATGATCTGCTGAAATGAAGGGGACAGCAAGTTTGACCTGGCTAAGACGGGAAGCGGAGCAGCCAAGCTGTCAGTTTGAGGGACTTGAGAGATGTGTGGAGAACTCCCGACGAGTGCGTCAACAGGTCTGGCACTGGGTCCAGAATCCAGGGTTCGTCCACCTGATGAGTTTGAAGAAAGGGAAACCAGATTTGTCGGGGACAGAATGGGGCTATCAGAATTATGGTCCTTTCCAGACGTTTGGCTTTCTGCAAGAACTTGGGGGTTAACGGGACAGGGGGAAAAGCGTGTACCAGTGCGTCCCTGGGGATGCCCCCGGAGGGGGTAGTAGGGCAAAGTAGCTTCTGCATTTGGCATTCAATGGGGATGCAAATAGGTCGCAGCAAGGCTGGCCCCATCTGCGGAAAATCATTTCCGCTACTTGAGGTTTGAGGGACCACTCGTGGGGCAACAGGATGGCTCTGCTCAACCTGTCCGCAATCACGTTGGATGTCCCCGGGATGTGCGTTGCTATCAGAAAGCATCCGGTGGACACAGCCCATTGCCAAATCCTGAGGGCATCTCTGCACAATGGATAGGACCTCGTTCCCCCTTGTTTGTTTAAGTACCAGACTACTGACATGTCTGTCTGAACTGTCACCGTTCCCAGAGGCAAAGATTTGTGAAAGTGCTGCAGCACTAGAAACACTGCCCTCAGGTCTAGGACATTGATGTGCAGATTGTATTCCAAATTAGACCATTGACCTTGGACTGTTCTTCCCTGAAAAAGCCCCCCCCCCATCCTATCAGGGAAGCGTCCATGGTCACAGTTGCTGTAGGACTGGGTAATACGAACGGTCAGCCTGTTATTAGATCCTGACTCTGCATCCACCAAAGGAGGTCTCGTTTGCAAGAGTCTGTGATTAGGATTTGGTGAGACAGTGGGAGCTGTCGGTAAGACCACTGGGCGAAGAGCATCCAGTGAAGAATCCTCATATGCATTCTGCATAGGGGAACTACAATAAAGGTGGCTGCCATCATTCCTAGGACTCGTAGGATTTGTCGTGCAGGGACTTTCCTGCTCCAAAGAAGGATAGTAATTTGAGTTCTGAGGGCTGATACCCTTAATGGGGGGAGATTGACTCGAGCAAGGGTAGTGTCCAAATCTGCCCCTATAAATGAGATACGCTGTGAGGACGATAGTGCAGACTTTCCAAAATTGATTGTTATGCCTAGAGAGGAGCAAAGGTTGATGATGTAATCCCTGGCTTACACAAGGCGATACTCGGTGGTGGCAGAGAGGAGCCCGTCGTCTAGGTAAGGAAACACCCGGAATCCCATCTGTCTCAAGTGAGACGCTACTACTGCCATGCATTTGGTGAACACCCTGGGGGCTGTGGTGAGACCAAAGGGCAGAGCACGAAACTGGTAGTGACTGACTCCCAGCCGGAAGCGCAGATGATCTCTGGACGCTCTGGCCATCTTGATATGGTAGTACACATCCTTGAGATCTAAAGAGCACATCCAGTCGCCCTCCTGTAGGAAAGGAAGTATCGACTGAAGCGTGACCATCCGGAACTTTGCCTTCTCCACGAAGGTGTTGAGCTTGCTGAGATCCAAAATCGGTCTCCAGTCCCGTTTTCTTCAGAACTAAAAAGAACCTTGAGTAAGTTCCAGATCCTATTTGGTCCGCCGGGACTGGTTGGATGACTCTGTTTTCGAGCAGCCTTTCTATCTCTATGACTGCCTGGTCTCGCAGACTGGGTGGAACATCTGGGAGTTTTTGGGGGCGGGAGTTGTTTTTATAAAGGGAATATTGTAGTCTCTGGTAACTATGCTTTTTACCCAGGAATCTGATGTGAGATTTAGCAAGGCCTCCGGGTATAAAGCTAAGCAACGCCCGACTGCCTCCAGAGTAGGACAGTCGGGCCTGCACTCAGGAGTGCTGAAAGGGTTTCCCAGAGAAGGTCTCCCTGTCGTCCTGATTTTGTGGACCCCCTCTGCCACCTGGGCGGCGTCTTCCATTTCTTGCCCCTCCTCTGCCTCTGGAGGGGTATCACTATGAGTGGGCTGAAAGGATCCCTGAGTCTTTCGGAACCACATTTTTCCGCCTCTATTCCCTTTGGGGTATGGTCTGGATGGGGTGGAAAAACGGACCCCTACGGCAGACAGGGTCTTCCCTTCTTGCTCGCACCTAGTGAAGGTCTCCTTTACTTTAGGGCCAAACAAGGAAGCACCAAAGGGGGTGTTTGTAAAGGAAGACTTGAAAGATTCCGCAAAGGAGCATAGGCGCAACCAGGACTGCCTCCTCAGAGCAATCGCTGAAGCTGCCGCCCTACTCGATCCTTCGACTGCGTATGAAATTAGCCTCATGGACAAGTTTACTATGGAGTTGAGGGTATTAAGCTGTGCTGTCACTTTTTCGGAGACAGCAGCATCTGTGTTACCCTGGAGAGTATCTCCGAGTTCCTTACGGAGATCTCTCTGTAGACGCGTGAAATGCGTGAGGTAGTTGAGCGATCTCATGGAGAATGTCGCAGAACTAAATACACACTTCCCATACCTGTCCATCGCCCTAGAATCCTTATTAGAAGGATGGACAGAGGAGGATGATTCAGACATTTCCTTTTTAGTGGCTGCTGCCACCACCATAGTATCCACGGGAACTCCTTTTGTAAGGTAACTCTTGTCCTGAGGGGCCGTGATGTATTTTTTAGGTCTACGGGGGACCGGTTCCACTGTATCAGGTGATTCCCAAGCTCTACGAGCTATAAGATCCATAAGCTCGTCAAACGGATGGGTCACCCAGGAGGTAGAAGGTTGAGCCCCAAATGCCTTCAGCAGAACCGATTCGTCTGCAGAAGGGGTAAGGGATTGCCAATCTCCCCTCTGTTTCAAGATTTCTAAAATGTCAGCAAAAGAGACATCTTCCGAGGGGGACCGTGGGGACCCTTCTGCTTCATCTAAATCAGTATCCGATGCTAGAAATTCCTGTGGGGAATCTATGTACCTCCTCTTGCACAATCTTTTCCTTGGTACATCCTCAGCGGGGGCTTCTGGGGATGCCTCCGAGGAAGTAGGGCCGCCCTCTGGGGCTTGCTGAGGCATTGGGTCTCGACGTTTAGCAGGGACCGAAGGTACAGAAGCAGAACCAGGACCCTTTGGGGAAGGAGAAGAAGATGTCGATGATGTAAGTGTCTGTTCAGACAAGACCTTCCTCATGATGTCGAAGGCACCGGTGCCCCGGTCCGAGGGCGGCATCGGTTCCGAAGAAGCCGATAGCCTCCCAGGAACCGGAGCCACGGGCTCCAACTCTGAGGACGGAACCGAACTGATCTGAGCCAAGGCCCCGAGGGGAAGAGTCGGAACCGAAAGTTCGGTTCGACTGTCCCCCACGGAACCAAGGAAAGACCGTCGGCTCCGAGACCCCCCGGCTAGCTCCGAGGGTGTCGAGGTTAAAGATGTCGATAGCACAACTGGAGGCTTCGGCACCAAGGGCTCTACACTCATCGGCTCTTCGATTCCTGGCTCCAAGGACTCGAGAGGTCACGGAGGAGGATTGGTCGTAGGGGTAGGAAGGGTCTCGAGTTTCGATACCAACTGGGATGAAACTTCGATGAGTTTGGACACAGCTGAGTTCTCCATTAGCTTCTGTACCACTCGTTCGACGTCAGAATCGGAAAGCGGCCTCGAAGAACGGGTCGAAGGGGCCGAAGCCGTCACCGAGCGAAGGATTGAAGGCGGTGGTAACTCCGATACCGGCTCCAACACGGTAGTCTCGATCAGAGACAAGGACTCGACGCCCGACCCCGAGGGCTTTGGAGCCGGCGTCCGAATCTGAAAAGAGGTGCTCGGAGTCGAGGACTTAGGCTCCGACACTCTTGAAGACTTCGACCCCTTCGAAGACTTGGACACTTGTTCGGTCTTGTCCAGGGCCTCCTGAAATTCGGGTTTAAGCAACCCTCTGTCAACCAACTTCCTGCATCTTTCCAGCATGACCCTCCCACTGAAGGAATGACATATGGAGCAGTCTTCCTGCAAGTGGAGAGGGCCAAGACAGTAGATGCAGGAGGAATGGTTATCAGTAATGGACATCTTTTGTCCACACTGGCATCTCTTGAAGCCTGATTTGGCTTTCTCAGACATTTTAACAGTAACGAGAAATATATATATATATATATATATATATATATATATATATATATATATATATATATATATATAAACACAGCACACATATATGGAAACACACAATATATATATATATATATATATATATATATATATATACAAACAGTATCTAACTATGTTATAAGAAAAAGGTTAAGGTAAAACTACAATAAAATATAAAATTTACTGTCAATCCTGACAGAAAAATCCAAGGCCTTAACTAAGTAAATACTAAACTATTTTTTTTATATCTAATAGAAAAAAGCACACTCTGTTAACTACACCTACACTACTATACTACTTGTAAAACTATTCTAATCACTAATTTAAACTACAAATTCAAAGAAGATGAAAAATATACTGGCCCGAGCCTCTCAGTGATGCGATCTGCTGCTAGCGGCAAACTAGATCTGAGGGTTGACACCGGAGGATCATGGGATAGCACTGTGCCTCGAGCTTTCTCGAAGATGCGAAGCTGGTGATGTGGCCGACTCTGAGCCGAACCCGTGTGTGTAAGAACAAACGGCGAGATCGAACAATTTCACATTGGAGTTTAAGAAAATTCTGGAGAAATAATCAGCTTTCAGCAAGGAATATTACTTATAGGTGAAGATAGCAATTTGATTTGCTGCAGTGAAGATGTATCTGGGAGGCCCAAAAGGGAAAATATAACAATGGAGGGTAGATTTTTGAAGAGATTTATGAAAATATTTGTCATGGAAGATGTGACTTCATTACTAGAAGTTCAGAGTGAATTTACATATTACTCCCCAATATATAAAAATTGGGCTACGCTAGACAGAATTTATATTTCGCAGGAACATGTGCACTTAATTGAAAGTCTTGATATGCACCCAATAACTATTTCAGATCATGTGCCAATAATAACTAAAATAAAAACACAGGGTAATGAAATAAAATGAGACACTGGCTCTTCCCCACCTATCTGGTGAAAAGAGAGGAATTTAAGGAATGGGTAGTGATAAAAATTTAAGAGCTACTGCTGAAGACAGAGATTTCTTCTGAAAATATAGCTAGGGAGTGGGATAAAACTAAAGTGGAGTTTAAAAATAGGGTGGACATAAAAGAAAGGGAGACATGATTAAGAAGAACAAGAATTATTTAAAGGGACTAACAAATGTTAAAGTACTGCAGAATAGGAGGAATATCACAGAACAAGAGGAGGAGCAACTACAGAATGCTAAACAGAAAATAAGGGATTACCGTGATAATATGCATATGTTTAGAAAGATTGCTGTTAAACAAAAGTTTTTGATAATAACTCTACAGTACCAAAACTTTTAGCATAACGACTCAAGCAACAGAAAGGAAAAAAGTTTGTAGCCAAGAGGAAGCCTAAAACAAGTAAGATAACAAGAGATCCTGTAGAGGTATTAGAAATATTTTGGAAATTATATGAATGTCTGTATAAAGCAGAGAAATATGGAAATCAAGAAACAGTACAAATGGAAATGATTATATAAGAATTAAATAGCCAAGGTTAGAGGCAGATGAGGCTCAATTACTAATAGTTAAGATAAGAGGAGATGAGATAAAAATGGTGTTCTATAACCAATCCACAGGAAAGTCTCCAGGAATAGATGGTATTCCAGTGGAAGTTTGAAAGCTAGAAGGAAAAACATGATAAAGATCTGGAAGGTTCTGTTTAACATTTTTTAAGAGAAGAAGAAGTACCAACATTCTGGAAGAAAGCAGTGGTAGCTGTAATACCGAAATAAGGTAAAGACTTTTCCGATCCAACTTCACAGAGGCCCATTTCAATATTAGTTCATAATTATAAAGTGTTTATGTCTATAATGGCTAGAAGACTGCAAAACAGATGCCAACACCGATAGATCTGGATCAACGTAGTTTTGTGGAGGGGAGGCAAACATTTGACAACATTAACAGAACACAGATGATCCAGAGGGAAGCAGAATGCAAGAAAATACCACTGTTGCTGGTGGGTCTTGGTGCAGAAAAAGCATTTGACAAATTAAGCTGGCATTTTATGAGCAGGGCAATGGAAGCATTTGCATTCCCTGAAGAAATTATAAAAAGAAGTTATGTTTTACCATAAAGTTCCATCTGTGTTGTCGATCTTCACATATCCTTGACAGTAAGTTCGGTTCCGAACCTCGGAACCCACTTGGCCGTTATTCCAGCTCGTGCCTTCCAAAAACTCTCAAGCTCAATTCTACAAGTAATGCTCCTCGTCAAATTACCTCAGATTGGGTTTGCATAAAACAAAGTCACAGATAACCATCATATATAGAGGAAAAGAAGACCGACCTTATCTCAATCTAGTGAAGAGGACCCATGTCCCAGAGGAATTCCGATTCACCATAAAACTTATGGAACGGGGGAAGGAGGGTGGGTATGTCAAGGATATGTGAAGTTCAACAACACAGATGGAATGTTATGGGAAGACATAACTTTTTTATCTGATGTTGTCAATCTTCACATATTCCTTGACAGTGGGACAGAATCCCTAGCCACCTGAATCTTGGGAGGTTTCACGGAAGTACATTCCCGAGGACCACTGAGCCGAAAGAAGCCTTTCCCCCAGAGACCACATCTAATTTGTAGTGAGTAATAAAGGTATGTGGAGAAGCCCATGTAGTCTCTGCACAAATATCATCTAAGGAGACCCTAGAGTGAAAAACTGCAGATGTGGCTACTCCTCTGGTGGAGTGTGCCTTAACAAGTCTTTGTACCGGTATATCACTGTTGTTATAGATAAAGGTAATGCAGTCCTTTAGCCACTTACCCAGAGTAACTTTGGAAACCGATCTCCCTTTTGTCAATGGAGAAAAGGAAACAAACAATTGCTCATATTTTCTGAATTCTTTCGTCCTGTGTAAATAAAAATTGAGTTGTCTATAGACATCCAATAAATGCAGGTAATACTTGCCTTTGTTAGAGAAATTTGGGCAGAAGGCCCGAAGTTGGATAGTCTGGTTCAGACTGGCTTCGGAAACTAGTTTAGGCAGAAATAAGAAGTTATGTACCTACCATAACGTTCCATGTTAGTTGTCTTCTCGCCTTCATTCTTGCTGGTTGGGTTCGGAGCCGATCCTCGGCTCCGACTCGGCCATCTTCAAAAGCTCGAGAGCTGCTTACTGGCTCGAGGCCCCCCTATATCCCATGATGCCTGGCGCTAGATACCCAGATCTTGTTTGGTAAACCTAACTACAGACATAATAATAACAATTATAATAATACAGTAAACTGTAGTAGGATACATGAACCTACTGGAGAGACTGATAGTCAGAAGTTATAGGCAGAGAAGACTCAGCCAGTGATAAAAAAACATAAAGAACTCTTCTCGGTCTACTAGGATAGGGGGATGGAGGGTGGGACGCAAGAAAGAAGGCGAGAAGAAGACAACTAACATGGAACGTTATGGTAGGTACATAACTTCTTAATGTTAAGTTGTCTATCTCACCTTCATTCTTGCTGGTTGTGACAGCGTCCCTAGCACCTCAATCCTGGGTGGCTCATCGGAACAGACTCTTCAGAACAGTGGAACCAAAATCAGCTCTGCTCCTGGAGGCCACATCCAGCTTATAATGTGAAATGAAGGTATGTGGATTAGCCCATGTAGCTGCTGCACAAATAGTTTCCATTGGCAATCTGGCCTGAAAAGCCACTGAAGTAGCTAGAGCTCTGGTGGAGTGACCTTTTGGTTTAGCAGGAAGCTCTTTATTCCTTAACTGATATATAAATGTAATAATAGATGTCAACCACCTAGATAAGGTTACTTTCAACACCGGTATACCTTGTTTACCCTCAGCATAGGACAGGAACAACTGGTCTGATTTTCTGATTTGCTTGGTTCTATGCAAGTAAAAGCGTAATTGTCTATGAACGTCCAACTGATGTAACTTGTATTCTGCCTTGTTGGAATAATTTGGAAAAAACACAGGTAGGTCAATGGACTGATTCAAATTATTATCAGAAGTAACCTTTGGAAGAAAGGAAGGGTTAGTCCGAAGATAAACTCTATCCTCGTGAAAAACTAGGTAAGGAGGATGAACGCAAAGAGCCTGAAGTTCAGAAACTCTTCTAGCCGATGTAACTGCAACCAGAAGAAGGGTTTTCCAAGAAAGAAACTTCAAGGAACAAGAAGCTGCCGGTTCAAAGGGGGGCAGTATCAGGGAAGCTAAAATCAAATTTAGATCCCACGGAGGTGGGGGATCTCTTACTGGGGGCCTGAGTAGAGTGGTCTCTTTAAGAAAGGCTTTACAAAGCTTATGGGATATGATGCTTGTATCAGATAGGCCCGTATGAAAGTTTGAAATTGCAGCTAGCTGAACTCTAATCGTGGCAGAAGAGGATCCAGCTCGAAATAGTTCTGCTAGAAATTCTAAAATATGGTGCACAGGGGCTGAAAAGGGATCTATATTCCTGGTCTCTGCCCATAAAGAAAAACGTTTCCACTTACTAGCATAAGTTTTTCTACTGGTAGACTTATGCGAGGATAAGATGATTTCACGCACCGAGTGGGAGATGTTCGGAAGCCTGGCTAAGGTCGGAAGTGGAGAAACCAAGCAGTGAGCTAGAGAGATTGAAGAGATTGGTGCAGCCCGCCCGACTGATGGATCAGGAGGTCTGGAAGTGGGTCCAGGATCTAGGGCTGCTCCAGAAGGTGATGATGCAGGAACGGGAGCCAAATTTGTTGAGGCCAGTAAGGGACAATGAGGATCATCTTGCATCCCAATGTGGTAGCTTTCTGTATTAGTTTGGGAATCAGGGGAAACGGAGGGAATGCATAAAGAAGTCCCTGAGGCCAATCGTGAACTAGAGCGTCTCTGGGGAAGTGTCCGAGAAGAGGGAGAAGAGAGAAGAAATTGTCGCACTTGCTGTTGAAGGGGGTGGCAAAAAGGTCGCAGCAAGGCTGACCCCATTTGCGGAAGATTTTGTCCGCCACAGTCTGATTGAGAGACCACTCGTGAGGCATGAAAATTGCTCTGCACGGCCTGTCTGAGATAACGTTGGACTTCCCAGGGATGTGCGCTGCTATCAGAAACCGTTGGGAAGAGATCGCCCACCGCCAAAGTCTGAGTGCTTCTCGACATAAGGGGTAGGATTTGGTTCCGCCCTGCTTGTTGATGTACCATACTACAGACATATTGTTTGTTTGAATTGCAATAGTCCCGGTGGGAAGAGAGTTCTGAAGAGCTTGCAACGCTAAAAGCACTGCTCTCATCTCCAAGACGTTGATATGCAGATGGTATTCGTGAGGCTGCCAGGTGCCTTGGACTGTTTTGCCCTGAAAATGCCCTCCCCTAACCAGATCAGGGAGGCATCCGTGGTCACCGTAGCTACTGGAGGAGGGAGAATGAATGGTCTGCCCTGGCGTAATGATGGGGAAACCATCCACCAAACAAGTTGGTTTTTGCGTGACTGTGTAATCATTATCATGTGAGACATTGGGAGTTGCTGGAAGGACCATTGAGTGAACAGCATCCACTGAAGAATCTTCATGTGAAAACGTGCAAGGTAGACTAGTATGATCGCCGCTGCCATGAGACCCAATGTTTTCAGGACAAATCTGGCCTGAATCTTTTTGAATCCTAATAAGACCTGCACATGTCGTCGAATAGCTAACACTCGCTCGGTCTACTGGAAGTCTTGCTGACATGTCCTTTGTATTTAGGTTTGTGCCTATAAAGGTGATAGGTTGACAAGGCGACAATGCAGACTTTTCGAAATTTATTGTGATGCCTAGTTTGGAGCACGTTTGGATGGTGTAGTCTCTGGCTCGCAGCAGGTGATGCTTGGTGGTTGCAGTAAGGAGCCAGTCGTTTAAATATGGAAACACCTGGAATCCTTGCCATCTCAGGTGAGCATTAACTACTGCCAAACATTTGGTGAACACCCTGGGGGCTGTGGTGAGACCAAAGGGCAGAGCTCTGAACTGATAATGACTGGCTCCCAGCCGGAAGCGGAGGAATCTTCTGGAGCATCTGTCCATTTTGATATGGTAGTACACGTCCTGAAGATCTATGGAGCACATCCAATTGTCCCAACCCAGAAAGGGTAAAATGGACTGTAGCGTGACCATCCGGAACTTCGTTCTTTGAACAGACCTGTTTAGTCTGCTGAGATCCAGAATGGGTCTCCAGTCCCCTGTCTTTTTTGGTACCAAAAAGAACCTTGAGTAAATTCCGGATCCTTGTTGGTCTGCTGGGACTGACTGGATGGCTCTTTTTCTTAGCAGTTTTGAAATTTCTTGAATTGCTTGATCCCTTAGATTGGGTGGAACATCTGGAAGGGATTTGTTGGTAAAGTGTAGAGTGCGAAATTTGTCTTGTGTTATACTTTGCCAGGCTTTTGGGTACAAAGATAATCTTCCCCCGATTGCCTCCAAAGGTGGACAGCCGGGCAGCACTTCAGGGATGCTGGAAGGGCTTGTCAGAGAAAGATTCTCTTTGGCTCTGCTTTTGAGAACCCCCTCTGCCCCTAGGGCGGCATCTATTGTTGTTCCCTCCTCTGCCCCTGGAGGGAAACTCTCCACGTGTGTCAGGCATGGCTCCCTGGGGTTTCCAGAACCACATTTTCCCACTCTTCTGACCTTTAGGATACGGTCTTGAAGGAGTGGAAAAATGGACTCCCACAGCAGAGAGAGTCTTGCCTTCCTGCTCACACCTAGTAAGGGTATCCTTCACCTGTGGTCCAAACAGAGCAGAACCATCAAAGGGGGTGTTGGTGAAAGAAGCCCTGAAGGGTTCCGCAAAGTTGCATAACCGCATCCAAGCGTGTTTCCTCACAGCCACGCCTGTGCCTGCGGCCCTACTCACGCCATCGGCTGCATAAGAGATGAGCTGCATGGAGGAGTTTACTACCGAATTTAGAGTCGCCAGCTGGGAGGCAACCTTAGCCTGGGCCCCCGCAGCTGATGGCTCTTGAAGGGTATCTCCTAGCTCTTTAAGGAGATCCCATTGAAGGCGGGTAAAATGGCACAAATAGTTCAGAGACCTCATGGAGAAGGTCACTGAGGAAAACATCCCCTTCCCATATCTGTCCATCATCCTAGATTCCTTATTAGGGGAATGGACAGACGAAGAAGTTTCAGCCAACTCCTTTTTAGTTGCCGCTGCTATCATGGCATCAACGGGAACACCCTTGGTCAGAAATTGCTTGTCTTGAGGGGCAGTAATGAATATTGTGGGCCTGCGGGGAGTTGGTTCCATTGTGTCTGGAGCTGACCACGCCTTTCGAGCCACCACAGACATCAGTGGATCGAAAGGTGGAGACACCCAGGAGGTGGAGGGTCGGGATCCAAACACGTCCAGGAATACCGACTCATCCTCGGAAGGGTTAAGGGTAGTCCAGTTCCCCCTCTGCCTAAGAATTTCAAGGATGTCTGAGAAGGAGACGTCCTCAGAGGGGGATCTCAGGAACCCTTCCTACTCCTCTAGGTCGGTATCTGAAGTGACAGACTCAGGGGAGTCAACATGCTTCCTCCTGCATTTCCTCTTTCGAGGGGGCTCCTCTGAATGAACGGGGGGAGGCCTGGGAAGAGGACGATACACCCAATGGGGTGCCCTGGAGCGCTTGTTTCCCATGCTTTGGGTCTGGAGGAGGGGCCGATGCAGGAGCAGGCACCATGGGGGGAAGAGCCGATAAGTCTGACCGTGAGGCTGACTCATATGCCAGCACACTCCTCATGATCTCGAAGGCGCCCCTTTCCAATATCGGAGAAGGCTTCGAAGAGACCGGGATCCTCCCCAGCACCGAGAGAGACAGCTCCAAAGCTGATGTTGGAGCCGAACTCACCTGCGCCGAAGCTCCGAGAGGGAGAACGGGGTCGGACAAGGGTCTGATGCCACTCGCCCCTTCGGAGCCGACGAGGGAGTCCCGGCGCCCAGATCCCTCCAAGGACAGCACCATGGAAGAGATCGGAGCCGACGACAGAACCGAAAGAGGAGGTATCGGTGCCGATGGTCCCACGATTCCAGCCTCAGCATGCTCCGACTCCAAACTCAATGAATGAGTCAAAGGAGGAACTACTGCAGAGACAGGTAGAGCCGAACCCTGATGAGGGGGACTGGATAGCATTTTAGCCAGGGCCTGCGATTTTAAAAGCCTGCTCACCACTCTCTCCAAATCATGGTCAGAAAGTCTAGACAACCGAGAAGAGTGGGATCGATGACTTCGCTCCAATTGCTACAAGGGTGACCCTGGAGCCGAGTGTATCGACTCCAAGGATGGTGACCTGGAGCGTTTTCGACTCCCTGACGGTTCCGACAGAAGAGTCGCGGCTGACTGGGAGATATGTGCTTCGGCTCCAGTCGGAGCCGAAGCTGACTTGGAGATAGGTACTTCGGTTCCAGCCGGAACCGAAGTTGAAGCAGAAGCCACACCCGGCGACGGCTCCGAACTGGGAGCCGACAGCTTCAATGGCCTGGAAGGTTTCACTGAATGAGTCTTGGCAAACCCCTAAGGATAAGCTTATTCCTACGCTCCTGCAGGACTCTTGGACTAAAGGTGTGACACACCGAACAAGAGTCCTGCAGGTGTAGGGCGCCCAAGCAGTAGACACAAGAACTGTGACCATCTGTTAGAGACATTTCCTGACAGCATGAGTCGCACTTCTTGAATCCAGACACTTTTGTGTCTTTAGACATTCCTGTAAAGGAAATTTCAAATACAAAGAAAGAGTACAAAGGGAAGTAGGTAACTAGAAAAAAAACACACACAGTCCACACAAGTTACCACACCCTAACAGCACATACACTCTATAATATAAGACCTACAAACTACCACAATTTCTAATGAAAACATTTTTCTACCTTAAAAAAGAAAACAAGGATAAGCCTCTAACTAAAATGGCTTACCTTAAAAAGGCAAAACGGGAGTGGGGGAGGGAGGGGAAAACTCTCTAAGAAGAAAACGAGTTTTCAAGGGGGGAATTAAACCCTAACAAATACCACAAATCCTACAACTATGTATGACACTAAGTGTTATAACCAATAATATACAAAAAGTTCTAATACTATCAATAAAGTGAAAAAAATACGACCTGAGCCAGTAAACGCAACCTCGTAGTAGAAGCGGCAAACGAGATCTGGGTATCTAGTGCCAGGCATCATGGGATATAGGGGGGCCTCGAGCCAATAAGGAGCTCTCGTGCTTTTGAAGATGGCTGAGTCGGAGCCGATCCCAACCAGCAAGAATGAAGACGAGATAGACAACTTAACATTGACGGTTTGGTTCTCAAGGAAATCCTGTCTTCATGAAAGATTATGTAAGGAGGTTTACAGGATAAAGCCTGAAGCTCTGAAATTCTCCTGGCTGAGGTGATGGCTACCTGTTTTCCAAGACAGAAATTTTAGATCACATTTATCTGAAGGTTCAAAGGGGGGATAAACTAGGGATTGTAGAACTAAATTTAGGTCTCAAGGAGGAGATGGTCCCTTATATTGAGGTCTGAGCATGATGGATCTCTTCAAAAATACTTTACAAAGCTTATGGCACATTAAGGATGAGACATTCAGACCTATTTGAAAATTGGAGATGGCGGTCAGATGCACTCGAATGGTAGACGCGGAGGCTCCTGCTTCAAAAATCGATGTCAAAAACTCTAGAACCTTACTGACTGGAACCGAATATGGATACGAATTAAACTTAGACTTCTACATGGAAAATGTGTGCCATTTGCTGAGGTACAACATTCTTGTCGAGGGTTTGTGACTACACACAACAATTCTTTGAGCTGATGAACTGAGAAAAAACTGCATGGTGATCATGGGAATTGGAAAACCCACACGGTGAGCCTGAAGTTATGTAAATTTAGGTGAACCAAGCTGTCTGGATGTAACAGTAGGTCCACAACTGGATTCAGACTCTTAGGTTTCCGAATTAATTGAGGCCAAAGAAAGGGAAACCAGATCTGCTGAGGCCAGAACAGGGCAATGAGAATTACCTTGTTCTTCGATCGGATGGCTTTCTTTAGAAATTGGGATCTGAGGGGAATCGGGGGTAGGCATGTAGAAGACCGGGGGGCCAATCATGTAGAAGCACATCTCTAGGTGACTCCCCCAGTGGGGGGATCAGGGCGTAAGTAGCTGCTGCTAATGTTGTTCAAAGGGGATGCGAATACCCACAGAAGGGTTGAGGGAACTCTAGTGAGGCATTAGAATACATCTGCTCAAGGGGATAGGATCTGGTTCCCCCTTGTTTGTTGATGTACCAGACTACTGCCATGTTGTCTGTCTAAATTGGAATTGCTCCAGAGGGAAGGTTTGGGTGGAATGCTTGCAACGCTAATAGCACTGCCCTCATCTCTAGAACACTGATATGCAGATTGGCCTCCAAATGGGGCCAAGTGCCTTGGACTGTTTTTCCCAGATAATGCCCTCCCAGCCCATATGGGATGCATCTGTGGTCACTATGACTTGGGGTTGAGAGGGAAGGAAGGACCGACCCATCAAGATCTCGTTGGAGTGAAGCCACCATTGTAACTCCTGCTTGCATTGGTCGGTAATGGTGATCAAGTGAGACATTGGCTGGTCCAACATGGACTATTGTGACACTAGAAGCTATTGAAGGATTCATATGTGATATCTCGCTACTGGGACAAGAATGATCGAAGCTGCCATCAACCCTAAGACTTGAAGGAGGAGCCTTGCTAGTACTTTGTTGTTGCAGACAATCTTGCTGACTTGAGATTTCATTCTTTGCAGCATTTCTGTGGGCAGGGATGCGACACTCGTGATTGTGTTTAGACTTGCTCCAATGAACTCTAACTGTTGGCATGGCTCCAACTTTGACTTTCTGTAGTTTACAGTAATGCCTAAAGTGCAGCAGAGCTGGAGACTGTGGTCTCGAGCCTCCTCGAGAAGGCACCTGGTGGGAGCAGTAAGGATGCAGACATCTAGATATGGAAACACCAGGAATCCTTGCAGTCTGAGATGAGCTGCAATCACTACCATGCATTTGGTGACCACCCTGATGCCTATGGTAAGACCAAAGGGCAGTGCCCTGAACTGGTGGTGACTGGCTCTCAGCCGGAAGCGTAGGAATCTTCTGGACCTTTTTTCCATGTTTACATGGTAATACGCGTCCTGAAGATCTACAGAGCACATCCAATCATCTTTTCCCAGAAAGGAGAGAACAGACTGAACTGTGACTATCCGAAATTTGGTTTGCCGAACTGATTTGTTCAGCCTGCTGGGATCCAAGACTGGTCTCCAGTCCCATGTCTTCTTTGACACTAAAAAGAACCTTGAGTAAATTCCAGATCCTATTTGGTCTGGTGGGACTGTTTAGATCACTCTTTTGTCAAGCAGTTTTTGAATTTCTAGGACTGTTGCGTCCCTGTGATTGGATGGCACATCCGTGATTTTGGTTGTAAGCTTTGGTTGGACTAAAAAGGGGATATTGTATCCTCCGATTATAATTCTCTGCACCTACAGGTCCATTGTTATACTTAGCCAGGCATGTGGGTGAAGGGATAATCCCCCCCCCCCCCGACTGCTTCCAGAGGATGGCAATTGGGCTTTCTTTCAGGAATGCTGATAGGAATTCCATTTGGAGTGTAATTGGAGAAGGTCTGTGTACTGCTTTTGTAGTGAGACTTATGGAATATTGTTTGACGCACAGTTATTTTGTGTTTGAAAATGAAATTTATGTGCAAAAGAGAGGAACTGCTATGGGTGCACCATATGCTCCTTCCTATGCAATTTTATACATGGGGAGTTTGAAAAGAAGTTCATCTATGGTACTGAATTTTTTAGAAAGCAAGTCATCTTATACAAAAGGTTTATTGATGGTTTGTTTTTTATTTGTAGATGACCTATAGGTGAATTTTCATTGTTTATGGAACAAGTAAACAGAAATTCATATGGGTTATGATTTTCTTTTGAATGTCGGAAAAATGCTATAGAATTCCTTGATGTAGAATTTTATATAGATGAGCATGGTAAAACCCAGTTTAACCTCTACCGTAAACCCACTGCTGTTAATAACTTTTTTTGCATGCAGATAGCATGCATCCTCTGCACCTCATTAGTTCCCTTCCAGTAGGTGAAATTAAACGTACCCTGCATAACACTTCTGAAGACAAACTTAAGAAAGTTAAGATCAATGAAGTGGTAGAAAGATTAGGGAGGAGGGGGATACAATAGGCAAATGTTGGATGGGGCTATTAAGAGGGTGTGTGGGAGTGCCGTTGCTAATAAGAGTAGGGATGTGGTGCATGTTAATGTTGTGAGCAGAGGTGGTTTTTTGAGGATGAATGATGAACTGGGTGATCAGTGGGGCAATGAAGCGGACAGGAGAGATTTGTATTTTGTTACAAAATATTCCCCATTTTCTGACATTTTGAGAAAGTTGGTGTTGCAGCTTTGGCATCTTGTACATTGAGATGACCAAAATGAAGGCTGATTTCCAGGGTATGTAAAATTTTCTTATGGAAGATACTTGAGTCTTAAAGAATTACTGAATACAAGACAGGTGGATGTAAGTTGTGATGAAGTGGGCACATTTCCTTGTAAGCACTGTATGGTATGCAAAAAGGTGAAAACATTTGTCAGGTAAATATATCAATGGAAGGAAATTTGTTTCTAGGGGTCAGTTCTGTTGCATTTCTTGTGGGGTGGTATACATTTTGGGTTGTGGTTGTAGTAAGGTAAGTGGTATGTGGGACAGAATAAAAGAATGGTTAAAGTCAGAATCTTGGAACATTTGGGTGACATCAGAAAAAAGAATAATAATAGTCCTGTTACAAGGCACTTTCACTTGGTTCATGGTGGGTCGGATGAAACTTTGTGTGTGCTGGGTCAACCCTATAATGTGAGAGGAGGTGATTTTGTCACTAAGTTGCATAGGTTAGAAAGTAGGATGATTATTAATTTTGGCACACTCTTTCCTATGGGTCTTAACCTTGAGGTTAATTTGTACGTATAACCAGCTAACTTGTACTGCACAAAAGGATAAAATTGCAATATTTGATTGTGCAAATAGAAAGTATAAAAGTGTTTGTATGAGGTTTTAACATGTGAATGTTATAAAGTAGGTATGTTGACTTTATAATATTTATATGTCAGTATAAAAGGAGCTGCAATTTGATTGTGATATTTCCTTGAAGGCGAAATGCCGAGATACCAGATGCTTATAAAGTTAATTCAGCTTCTTTATTTGATTGGCTTGTTTTTTTTGTTTTGTGCATTGTTATGTTGGTATTTTGTATGTCTAAAGAATCTCTGGAACCCTGATTCTGGTGGCCACCTCTGCCTCTTCCTAAGCATCGTCCATTATTACTTCTCCCTCTGCCCTGGGAGAAGTAATTGCCATGAGAGCCTTGGAAAGGCCCTTTGGATTTTTTGAACCATAGCCTCCCGCTCTGCTGGTTCCTGGAATAAGGCCACTGAGGAGTGGAAAAGCATACACCTACAACAGAAAGAGTCTCTCCATCTTTCTCACAACTTCCTAGAATTTCTTTAACTTTGGGACCAAATAGGGATGTTCCGTCAAACGAGGCATTGACCAAAAGAGGACTTAAATGGCACCATGAACTAACTCACATAAGCACATCCAGATGTGTCTCCTTATGGCTATGCCTGAACCCGCAGCTCTCGTCATTCCTTCAGTGGTGTGAGCAATTAGCCTCATGGACAAGTTGGAGATCGATTCAAGGGTGGCGAGCTGCGAAGTCACTTTTTCTAGTAAAAAATGAAGGATATGAAATGGAGAACAAGCTAGAAAACCAACAACAACTGAACAAAACAACTCCTTAAAAATGCCAAGTTATCTATTAATAAAAAAAGAACAAAGCTTTTGGGCAACACCCCTTCCTCAGTGTTAACATTCCATAAGCATTATCCCAATTTAAGGAAGTGTATAATAAGCACATGATAACAGCCAGCCACTAGAAAAACTTCAACAATTAACATTCACAACAGTACAAAAACTACATCATGACATATATAAAAGAAAAATGAAAAATAAAACAAATTTAACTGCAACTGTTTTTTAACCAACACTCGTTGTATGCTAACAGCATTGTTCAAACTAGGTTTTGAATCAGCTCCAAACCTGGTAATCCAATTATATTCCATACACTCCTAAGTGTTATTCAGATCACCCCCAATGTGTTTGTATACTACATGAATGGCCCTAAATTTAAATCCATGACTAGGATCAGTATGCAAAATATGTTTACATAAGGAATTTACTTGTATATTTCTACATAAGTCTGATTTATGCTCGATAATACGATCCCTAAACTTCCGACTACATTTTCCAACATAGAAACAGGGGCATTTTACACAAGTTGCTAAATATACAATGTTCTTAGTATTACATGTAGCATAACAGTCAAAGGTATACTTTTTTTAGTACATGGATGGGTAAATGTATCACTATTAGGGGGAAACAATATCCCCACAATAACTACAATTCAAAAAGTGGAAGATTCTAGACCTAGTACTAACTCTACTATTACTAATGGTCCTAAAGTCCTTATAACACAATCTCCTGTTTAAATTTCCATAGTTTTTATATGTAAACCTGGGTCGATCACCTAATAACTTTCATAAGTCAAGTAGGGCCCTTAAGATGTTCTAGTTCTATTTATTATACTTTTCACGTCCCCAGTTCTAACATTATACGTAGTGACATATCTAATTTCATCAGTCTGTTCAACAACATTAGTACTCTGTGGAATGACTAGTCATTCCATTCAAGAATGGTTTAACAATAGTACCCCAACTATTAAAACCTTCGTTCATTATACCCTCTATAACTATTGGATTGTAGTCTCTTTCCAGAAATTCCTTAGCCATTTGATGCATCTGCTCCCAACATATTTGATCATCCATATTAAGTCTACTGACCCTAGTAAAACTGGCCTTTCATGACCCCATTAAACACATGTAGGACATGCATACATTTCCGATGTACATAACAATTAGTTACTTTATTTCCAGTTCAGTCGATACGATTGTTGACGCATTAAGAAATTATTTGAAGATTTTTACTACGATTCTTGATTTAAAGTTAATTTTTTTTAAATTTGCAAAGAACTGATGCACTGATATGTAAAAAGTCAAATGTGTTTAGTCCCTGTAGCTCCCCCATAGTGTCTGTTATTCACAATGTATGTGAACATGAGCTTATAGAACTTTACAATATTAAAGATAAAGAAAAAAAGTACAATTTATCAGTAGAAGAAAATGAAGCACTCTAAGCAACTGGAAGCTAATCATGATTTAATTATTAAAGAAGCTGATTAAAGGGGTGCTATTGTGGTTATGAATAAGGATATGTATAATGCTTTTATGTTTGTTTGTTTTTATCTGATGAGAACACTTTTAGGAAAATCACCTTTTTGGATGTAAAAAATATATTATGGATGTGAACATGTTGGTCTATGGGATGCAAGCGGATACTGATATCACCATTGATTTATTTAATTTTTTTACAGTGCCATGTCCTGTAATACCACAATTATACGGTTTACCGAAAAGTACATAAATCTTTGCCCCCCGCCCCCCATGAGACCTATTGTCTCAGGAAGGAGGTGGGTTACTGAACCTGTATCGATTTGCTTACAAACCATTTTAAGTAAATATTTGATTAATTGTCAAAGTTTTGTAAAGGACACAGGTGATTTTATAATAAGCTTTATGAATGGCATATCACTAATTTTGAAGTTGACTTTCTACTTGTAACCCTAGACATAAATTAATTGTTCACAGTAATACCCAATGATTATGGCATTAATGCTATACATAATTTTCTTTGTTTTACTGTGGGTATGCAGGCTAGGGAAGTGGAAAGCATTTGTCAGTTGTCAGATGTTATTTCGACTAAGAATGTTTTTTTTTTATTTTTGATAATCAACCATACTTGCAGGTTCCAGGTGTTGCCATGGGTTCTCCCATGGCTAACACCTATGCAAACCTAGTTCTTAATCAATGAGAATGTGAGTTCATCTATCGTAACAGGAATGATTTGAGTAATAATATCTTAATGTACAAATGATTTGTACATGATTGTTTCTTAATTTGGAAAGGATGAGCAAAGTCTTAATATATTAGGTATTTAAATAACACGACAATTTTTTTACATTTTAAGATGACTTGTTCATCAGAAAGTGTCACCTTTTTAGATGTTAAAATAACTAAGGGTTTGGGTTCAATGAAAACTAGTGCCTATAGGAAAGAGGTGCATACTAATCGTTATGCACATTGTAAAAGTATGTATGCCCCACATGTGTTTAATGGGGTCATTAACGGCCAGTTTACTAGGATCAGTAGACTTAATATGGATGATCAAATATGTTGGGAGCAGATGCAACAAATGGCTAACGAATTTCTGTTAAGAGACTACAATCCAATAGTTAGAGAGGGTATAATGAACAAAGTTTTTAATACTTGGGGTACTATTGCTAAACCATTATTTCATGGAATGACTAGTCAGTGGTGGAGTGCTAATGTTGTTGAACACTGATGAAATTAGATATGTCATACATATAATGTTAGAACTGGGGACGTGAAAAGTATAATAAATAGAACTGGAACATCTTAAGGGCCCTGCTTGACTTACGAAAATTATTAGGTGATAGACCCAGGTTTACATATAAGAACTGTAGAAATTTAAAAAGAAGATTGTGTTATAAGGACTTTAGGACCATTAGTAATGGTAGAGTTAGTACTAGGTCTGGAAACTTCCCCTGTTTGAATTGTAGTTGTTGTGGGGATAATATTGTCCCTAACAGGGATATATTTACCCATCCGTGTACTAAAAGAACATATACCTTTGACTGTTATGCTACATGTAATACTACCCACATTGTATATTTAGCAACTTGTGCAAAATGCTCCTGTTTCTATGTTGGAAAATGTAGTCGGAAGTTTAGGGAATGTATTATTGAGCATAAATCAGACAGATGTAGAAATATACAAGTAAATGCCTTATGTAAGCATATTTTGTATACTTAGCCTAGTCATGGATTTAAATTTAGGGCCATTCATGTAGTATACAAACACATTGGGGGGGAATCTGAATAACACTCTGGAGTTCATGGAATATAACTGGATTATTGGGTTAGGAGTTGATTCAAAACCTGGTTTGAACAATGCTGTTAACATAAAACCAATGTTGGTTAAAAAACAGATACAGTTAAATTAGTTTTATTTTAAATTTTTCTTTTACATATGTCATGATGTACTTTTTGTACTGTTGTGAATGTTAATTGTTGAAGATTTTTTAGTGGCTGGCTGTTATGTGCTTATTATACACTTCTTTAAATTGGAATAATGCTTATGGAATGTTAATACTGAGGAAGGGTGGTTACCCGAAAGCTTTGTTCTTTTTTATTAATAAATAACTTGGTGTCTTTAATCTGAGTTGTTCAAGTCACTTTGTCTCAAACTCCTTCAGCAACTGCTCCTGACAGAGTATATGACAGTTCCTTAATCAGATCCCTCTGCAACTAGGTAAAGTGTGCCATGTAATTCAAGGACTGAAGGGTAAAGGCCGATGAAGTATATATGCACTTCTCAAATCTATCCATAGTCTTAGATTCCTTATTAGGAGGATGGATACTGGGACTTTCATCAGCAAGTTCCTTAGTGGCTAAGGCCATCACCATGGCATCTACTGGAATTCCCTCAGCCCAGTGCTGTTGAACTATAAGGGTTGACAATATGCAGTCTGGTGTCTTCGGGATCAGCTCGATAGAATCAGGCAACTTCCATGCCTGCTGAGCAATCAGTTTAATGAGATCGTCAGTAGGCAAAGAAATCCAAGAGGTGGCGGGATGGGCACAAAAGGCCTCAAGTTGTACTGATTCCTCTGAGGAATGTTGAAGGAAAGTCCAGCCACCCCTCTGTTTCAGGATCTCTAGGATGTCCCCAAAGGAAACATTGTAAGGGAGAGACTTGGGGGAGCCTTCCCCTTCATCAAAACACTTCTCAGGGGAGACCAAGTGCTTCCTCTTGCACTTTCTCTTCGCAGCAACCTCTTCAGTGGGATGCTCCAGAGAGGTATCCGAAGAGGACATAACCACAGTGGTTAGTTCCTGAGCCTTCTGTGCCCTCTGTCCCAGAGAAGAGTCTGGAAGAAGCTCCAGTCAAGGGGAAAGGCCAGTTATCCAGTTCAACGGGGGAGACAACGACTAACTGCCCGCAATGGACAATGCCCTCTCCATGGTCTGGGAGGCAGGCCCCTCCCCCCCATACAGGGATGGGAGCCCAGAACTGAAACCGTCTCCTTCATAACCATGGTCACACCTTGCACTGAGGAATTCTCCTCCGAGGCAGAATCCTGGTCCAAGTTTATGAATGCAGAAGGACCGAGGGGCATGGACGGCTCCAAAAGGGCTAAAGACGAAACCATCCCCCCGAAACCCACAACGAAACTATGGCCCCAGGAGGTCTCCGGGTTTGACACACCCAAAGCACTCAGGGAAGCCATCAGTGCCGGAGAAGGAACTCTATCATGCACCAAATCAGTAGCAGTCGGGACCGCTGACACAAGGGACTCTGAAGTCTCAGTGAGATTCGGTGGAGGAAGAAGAATCGGGGTAGAAGTGGGCACGGTTTCAGTGGCAAGGGAGCTCGGAACCAATGCTGAAGACAATCATAGGTTCATAGGTTCATAGGTTGGTACTAGGCTATCAGCCCTAGGGCCTATACAAGCCTAGCCATAACAATTCCCTGGCTATTTCTTCCCACATTATTTACTTTCCTGGACCCCTGTCTAGCAGGGCGACTGACGTGATCCCTGGGGTGAATTTCCTTTCTCCCATCCAATCGTCAAGGTTCCTCTTGAAGAGGTCCAAAGAGGCACTGTGCTTGACAGGTATGGGCAATCTATTCCAGAGTCTGGGGAGTCTCTGGGTCAGGAACCTATCCCTCCAGCATGTTTTGTTTATTGTGATGACAAGGTTTAAATCCCTGGAGCGTGTAGCTCTGAGGGATTGGGATTTCTTTAAGTGTAGCATGTCCAACAGCTCTGGGTTTGACATGGCCTTGTATGTTAAGCAGAGATCGCCTCTGAGTAGACGATATGCGACAGAGTATAGCTGGAGTTTTTAAGGTGGTCAGCGTAGGGCATCTGCTTTAGGCCTGTGATTCTTTTAGTGAGGTATTTCTGAGGCCTTTCCAGTTGTTGCAGATGTCTTGAGAGGTACATACCAAATGGGGCGTTGTATTCTATAATGGGTCTAATGAGGGATGAGTACAGTGGGACAGTGACCTCCTTTTTTCTGGATGAAAAGCCCTTCGTGATGAGGTGTGCCACATAGAAGGATTTCCTGACTGTTGTGGCGATGTGGTTATCGAAGGTGAGACCACTGTCCACCTGTGTCCCTAAGTCTCTTATCACACTTTCTGTGTTTAGTGTACTGCCACCTATATGGTAATTCATGGATACATGTTTTTTCCCAAAGGGGATAACAATACATTTCTTGGCATTGAGCTTGAGCCCATGGCTCTGGCACCAAGCATCTGTTTCTGTAAGGCCCTTTTGTAGAGTATCCACATCATTTGGGGATTCAATAATGGCTCCCAGTTTGCAGTCATCTGCAAACTTTGTTAGCCAGAGTCCCTTAGTATTGACCTGTACTTCAGAGAAGTAGATGCCAAACAAGAGAGGCCCCAGGACTGAACCCTGAGGTACTCCACTTGTCACTTGTCTGGAGCTGGATTTGGAGTCAGCTACTTTTACAGTGTGGGTTCTATCAGTAAGCCATTTAGCAACCCATTGGGCGACATAGGGATTAATACCCAACTTAGTAAGTTTATCTATGATTCCAGAGTGGGGGATGGTGTCAAAGGCCTTGGCAAGGTCTAGATAGGCTATGTGGACCACCTTACCCTTGTCCATGGCTCTGGAGACTGATTCAAAGAAGTCAATCAGGTTCAGGAGACAAGATCGGCCCTTCACAAGCCCAAACTGGGTGGGGTCCAGTGTTTGAAGGTTGCCAATGTCTTTGTTTATAAGTTCCATGATAATACGCTCCATGGCCTTGCAGATAAGGCTTGTCAGACTGATGGGACGGTAGTTTCCGGGATCCAAGGTGGATCCCCCCTTGTGGATTGGGATAACTGTAGCTCTGCGCCACTCAGTGGGCACGAAACCTGAGGTGAGGCTATGATTAAACATGACACTTAGGTGAGGTAACAGTTCATATTGTAGTTCATGTAGTACACAGCCCGGGATGTCATCTGGTCCCATGGATGCTGTATTCTTGGCTTTAGAGAGTGCGTTTTGTACCTGTGTAGCCGTTATTACTGGAATTTGGCAATCTTCCGGTATTGAGATGGGCCATTTAGGGGGTGAGAGGGGGGTGAAGTTGACACTGAATCGATCTGCCAGGATATTGGCAATATCCTTTGGATCAGTATATTTATTGCCATTCTGTTTTAGCTCAGAGCAGATCTGAGCATTGCCATTTAGATTCTTGACATAGCTATAGAATGCTTTGTGGTTGTCTTTGGAATCTTTGGCAATTTTATTTTCATAACTAGCTTTGGAGGATTTTATGAGGCATCTCAGTTTCTTACTGAGGCTAGTAAGGGAGTTTTTTGCATCCTGGGATTTTCCTCTTTTCTGCAAAAGTTTCTTCCTTTTGTTGTAAAGTTTGTTTATGGCAGGGGACCACCAGATTGGCTTCCTTTTTTTGGATGAGAGCATTTTGGTTCTATTTGGGATGGCACGATTCATGCATAAGTGGATGTGCTTGTACAGTGCCTTAGTGTAGGATTCAGCAGTTGAACTTTCAGTTCCCGTCTGCATGGGTGTCATGAAGTTTGTCACTTCTGACTTGAGTAGCATGAAGTTGGCTTTGGAGAAGTTTTTTATGGTGGTTTCTTTACTGGTGGGTGGGGGTGGGATGTGGATGTTAAGGGTAATTAGCTTATGGTCAGACCTGACTAACGAGGGGGTGACCATAGGTATGGAGCATTGATTTGCCATGTTGGTAATGACCAGGTCTAGGATATTGGAGCCCTGGTGGGACTATGGATTAGTTGATCCAGGGCGTTGGAATTTATGAATTCCAAGAACCGCTATGCAAAGGTGTTGGGACATGAGTAGTTTTCCCAGTTAATGGCAGGGTAGTTAAAATCACCCAGTATTAGGGTGTTTGGTTCTATCTTAATATTTTCCAGTATGTTTAAAAAGGTGTAGTGAGAATCTTGGGATATGGTGGGGGATCTGTAGCAAGCTACAATTTGGATTGCAGTCTTACCTAGTGTTAGTTGCACTTGAAGAATTTCAGACACATTGTGTTGGCCAACTAGCCTGGTGGTGTGAATATCCTTGGTGAATATTGACACTCCTCCACCTTTAGTGTTTCGGTCCTGGTTTGGTGGCCGAAAAATGTGGTAAGAGTTGTAGCCTGGTATTGCAGGGGTGCTCTCTGGAGCCTTGAACCAGGTCTCAGTTACTGCACAGATATCGATGTTCTCCATTTTTAGGAGTGCCTCGAGAGAGTGCATTTTGAGGTTTAGACTTCTAGCATTGAGTAGCATTACCTTCAGATTTTGCATGCTTGTACCTGTTACGGTGGTGGTTTTGTCCTTTGAAGTTTGCCTAAAAAAGGCACTATAGGGGTGGCAAGAGCCTTAGCCAGTCGCTGCATGGAGCTGATCCACCATACTCATTATTTCTGATTCAGTTAGACTCCTGGTGAATCAGTTAGAGGAAATGGAAGGAGATCTGGGAGGGTGTCGCTCCAAGAATGGACTTGAAGCGTGATCCACAAAAGGATCTACCGAAGAAGAATGTCGGGTCCAAGGTAGTTGTTTAAAGGAAAGCTCCTTCAGTTCCTGGACCTTCGGTGTCATGTAGGAGGTATCTGTAGCTGTGGCCAGCGTCAAGGGATTCAGTGCAGGAACCAGCACCGACAGCACTGAGGATTGAGATTCTGAAGCCACTTTCAAGACAGTAGCGTATTTTGACATTTTGGCTAACGGATTCCGAGTAAGCAGTTGGAACTGAATGAGGTCTCTTTTTGGTCCCTTGCTGGAAGAAGATGAAGATGTAGAGGGTGAACTGGCCAATGTTCTGTATCCTGATAAGGCCTCTTCAAACTCAGATTTCAATAGACCCTTCAAAATGAGTTTATTTTTATAATCGACTAGTGCCCTATGGTTGAAACTATGAGATATGGCACAGTCTTCCTGTAAGTGTACAGCTCCAAGACCATAGGGTATGCCCTTCAGAGTTGGGCATTTTCCTATCACACTTAAGACACCTCTTAAAGCCCGACGTGGCTTTAACTGGCTTGTCCGCCATCAGAGAACCTCACACAATCGCAACTCACACACAGGAAAAAAAAAGATACAGCTAACACTATTTCTTCTTTTTTTTATCTTAAAAAGAAGAAAGGAAAAGAAGCAACCCAGTACCAGCAATGGTACACAAGGAATACCTCAATGGTAGAAGGGGAATGTACCAGCGATGGTACGTAAAAATTACCAACAGGTAAGCTAAATGGAATCACATGCACACC
The DNA here is from genome assembly GCF_019279795.1 of Protopterus annectens. NCBI lineage: Eukaryota > Metazoa > Chordata > Ceratodontiformes > Protopteridae > Protopterus > Protopterus annectens. The sequence continues at coordinate 560,739,353 of NC_056736.1, forward strand.
AAAAAGAGGAAAAGGTAGAAAGTCAAAATGGAGGCGCGGGTAGAAGAACAATAAGAGATAAGTAGAAAAAAGATAATTTTCTAAACAAAAGGAAGAAACTTACAACAGTGAAACTGTTGTTGCTCAAGAGCTAAGGAGATGACACATCTAGCACTTTGAAGCAGCAAACGAGATCTGAGGCAATTTGGCAAGGAGCATTAGGGGTAGAGCTGAGTTCAAGAGTTTTTGGAAGGCACGAGCTAGAATAACAGCCAAGTCAGTACCGAGGTTCGGAACCAAACCCACTATCAAGGAATATGTGAAGAATGATAACATCAGATGGTTGATTAGGAAAATATATGAGGGATTGGCAGCGAACATTAAAGTGGGTGGGTTCCTTTCTGATAAATTTCTGGTTGAGCAGAGGAATCAGGCAGAGGTGTCCTCTTTTCCCTTTGTTATTTGCATTATATTTTGAACCACTGGCAAAGAAAATAAGGGATTCAGAAATTCAAGGATATAATTAGTAAGGTAGTCAAGAAAAGCTGACTATTTGCAGATGGTATTATTTTATACCTGATAAAACCAGAAAATGACATTTCTGTGCTGTGGAACATTTTGAGGCAGTTTCAAATCTTTTAGGGATACAAAATTAATTAAGCTAAAATAAAGGCAACAGCTGTAAATTATGTGCGCACTCATGAATTGATTCAGCAATATCCACATTTATGGGGAAATGATAAAATGAAATACTTAGGAGTATGTATTAAAAATGACTCTGGTGTGGCAGCTGAGGATATGTGGGAAGAGACTAAACAAAAGATAATACAAGAACTGAGAAACTGGAAACTTTGTATATAATGTGGATACAGATAATAAAATACAAGCAGTTAAAACATTTTTAGTCCCTTTAGTCTTATACACACATCACACATATTTTTATCAACCAGAGGAGAAATTGTGGATATCAATGAATAAAGAGCTGAAGGATTTTTTCTGGGAGCGGAAGATGGCAACAGTCAAGAGGGATAAGATGATTCTTCCAATAAAACAAGGCAGACTGGGATTACCCAATTTGAATGGGGTATTTCAGAGCTACACAGTTAAGGCTCCTATACATGGCACAAGCAGAAACCTGTAATTCAAAGTGGAATGTGATGATGATGATGAAACATGGGGGAAGCTCAAGAAACAAGAACAGACTTTAAGGAAAATAACAATAATCATATAGAATATTATATTTGTAAAGTAGCCGAAAGTATTCTAAGAACTAACTCAACACGGAAATGGAGAAAGGAGATTTTGCAGATATGGGTGACTGCAATTAGGGATACAGACAACAGGCAAGAGAGGGCTGGAATTTATTGGAGAAAACTGGAAAAAGACCAAGGTATTGGGAATAAATAACTAGAGAGGTAAAGGTAACAGAATAGGAAGACGCCAAGAATTTACTTGGACTGCAGGTTAGCGACTGCCTTCCCTGTCAAGGATTGATATCAGAGTAATAGGCAAAGAGAAAGAAAGAGGGGGTCCTAAACAAAAGAACCAGTACAGTTCCTAAAGGCCTGAGGATGTGGCATTATCCAACAGGCCTAATTAAAAACTCGGCATTACATAAAGACTTAATAACTTTATTTGACAGACATGGTTGCGAATACATGGAACTAGTAGTGAAGCATAATACTAAACTTATTGATGAATTTATCAAGGATATTAACATTTTAGCTAATGTGATTACTAAATATCTGTTATGAGCAGTTTAAACATGAACATTTGTGTATTCTTCCTAATACTGATGAACAGATAAAATGAAGAGTAAAATCAAACATTGCAGAGAGATAGATACAACTATGACAATTATAAACACATCCACATCCACCTGGATACCAAGAATGGGGAAAGAAATATAAAAAAAAATTAATCCAACAGACACTGCTTATAGTAATTCCAGTGACAAACAGCTTAATGATGGGGAGAATTTCAACAGCGACCTTTTGGCTTTCCCACCTCAGTGCCTCTTGGAATGCCTGAAAGAAAAAAAAACAGGGGGAACACTTGTCAGGGAGGCACATGGATCCACCTCCCCAACATCGCAGAATAGTATGGCAGAAGACCCAGGAAGATGAACTGGTATTAGAATTTCCTAATGATGTATGGGAGCATGATGAAATTGAACAATTGTGTACCATTATAGATAACACAACAGGAAACTTTTAAGTCTATAATTTTAGTTCATTCCTGACTGCCACTAATTATGTGGAACTTTTTGCCAAAGGTATGTTATTTGTTCCTATAAAAAAGCTAATATTGCGCAGACTATTATGGATATTAAATTGTTTGTCAGGAAGCTCAATTTTAATATTATGTATGATGTGTCAACTTCTAGCATTGTTAAACTGCAAGTTTCTAGCATATACAAACTTCCACTATATCGTGTACTACAATTTTTTGAAAAAAAAATGTGAGCTTGAATTTAGAAATATACTTAATAACAATAAACAGATATGTGGTTCTAATATTACAAAGAATGACAATAAAATGCTGGAATGTTTAAAATTTAATGATATCAGAATAATGAATCCCATTATGGAAAAACTTGATTACGCAGGCAGGATGCATGATATTTTGTTTGATGTAGTATATGGTCAAGTATCAGTAAATTAATTAAATATAGCTTATAATAACATCAGAATGCAGTTAAATGATATGTGATTAACACAGCAAGTCACCACTGAAGAACATAAATATTTTAAATCCTAAAGTGCCATCTATATTTGGAGTGCCAAAAATCCATAAGGATCTTAATAACCACGTGTTGCATCTGACAGCTGATGAACAAGGATCTATTACACAACCTTTTGCGATATTCCTGGATGAAAATCTTAAAAAATACATACAAAAAAAACTTTGTGGATGTAAAGATTCTTGGGATTTCCTGGCTAAATGTAATAGACTTGAATACGTTGATACTGATGTGCTTATAACAATAGATGTTAACGATTTAAACACCACAATTACGCATGACATTGTTGTACAATGGTTCACTCAATAGCTCTTTAAGAATGGAGTTATGCAGGAAAAAATCAATTTACATGAAGAAATGCTAGAAATTATATTAAAGAAAAAATTACATTCTTTGACGGACAATATTTCTTACAAAAAAAGGGATAGCAATGGAGTCTGCTTGTGGGTCTTTGTTTGCCAACATAGTAATGACTGAATGGGAAAACACATTTTTATTTGACAATAAGTTCATGATTACATGCAGGCTTTATATTAGATACCTTGATGACACATTTTTAGTTTGGAAGGATAAAAAAGATAAGATTCCACTATTTCTCAATTATATTAATAATACTACACATTTTTTAAAGTTTACATATGAAGTGGGGACAATACTATAGCTTGCTTACATGTATGGTTGGCAAAGGATAGAATAAATAAAAGTTGTATTTTTAAAATATACAGGAAGCCAACCTACTCTAATGCATTTTTGCATTTTACTAGTTCTCACCCCATGAGTCAAAAAAGAGCAGTGATCAAGGTACAGTTTGTCCATGCAGCACAGATGATAACACTAAATGAACACATTTTGGATGAATGTGATCATCTGAAGGAAATGCTTAAGAAATGAGGATATCCTGATAGTTTTGTCGATAATTTTAAAAATGAGGTTACACAAAAAAGGAATAACAGTTTTTTTGTCCCACTCTTAAACTGTGAAAAAATTATAAATTGCTGGCATTATCACATCGGGAATTAATCAATAAAAATAAAGACTTTAAAAATTCTCTAATCAGTACATACACTGCAAATAGCATTGTGATTAATTGGGTTATATATACGAACTGGTCCATTATAAATGATGACAGATCAGTAAAAGAAAAGTTTGGCAATGGGTCGACAGCAGTTTACAGGAAAGGTATTAATTGTAAAAATATTTTTGGGACGAATAAAATCAAGCCTAGTACCCAGAAATATAGGATGAACAAATGTGGATGCTGTACTTATTGCACATATATTACACAAGAAAAATGTTCATGATCAACAACCAACAATTTAAAGTATGAGGTAGATTTGACTGTAATACTATAGGTGTAGTGCATGCGGCATTGACAAAAGCATTCCAGTTAGTATATAGGTAAGACGGAGTGTAAACTGAAGGAATGGATATACAAGCACATCTATGAGATTAAAAAGAAAAAAAATCTACCAATGCACTATTTCAGCATATTGATGAGAATATAGGTCACGAGTTTAAATTTACAGTTTTAGAGAAAGTGATGCTGAATCAAAGGGGTGTTCCATGGGCAATGCATTTAGGGAAAAAGGAACTTTCCTGGCAGCTTCGTTTGAATGCAAGTAGTTGGCCAGGCTTGAATGAACTTTCGCCTATAGCTTGTTTGTTAAGACTCAAAGCACAGGAAAGCTAAAAAAAATTCTTTACTGGGTCTTTTTGTATAATTAAAAAAAAACTGTTGGTTGTGTTTTTAATGTTAACCATGAATTTTGGAATTTTATTTTTTTTATGTGCAATAATTATGCATCTTGCTCTTTAAGATTTTAAAAAAGTGTGTTGAGTCGTGTGATTCAAGGTCTTTAAAAACAGCTGATTTTCGTAAGAAGTCATTTGGTGAAGACTTGTAAATCTAAAAAGACGAAAGGGCTTATTTTGTAAAATAAACGGTGCTACCAGTTATGATTCTTGTGTTCAGCTTTTTGTTATTTACACCTACAGTTTTGCAATTTCCATCTTGTAACACCACTTTTGTTTGTAAAAAGTTATGTACTCACCATAACGTTCCATCTGTGTGGTCCATTTTCATTCTTCTTCATCTGATGGGTTTGGATCGAACCCCTTGGATCCGAGTCAGATGTTGCTAAAGCTCATGGCAACCAAATACTCTCGAACTTGTCCCTTGCCCATAAAGCACCTCAAGTACCTCAGATCTTGTTTCCTAATTTTACTAGAAAGGAAATATTTGCAGTCAAACTGGAAAAAGACTATATCTGGAGTTCAATATAAAGGACAGTGATGTCCTCTAACCACCCATTCTTCCAGGAGTTTTCAAAGGATGGGGGTTGGTGGGTCAGGAATTGATGAAGAATGAAAATGGACAACACAGATGGAACATTATGGTGAGTACATAACTTCTTTTATCTGATGTTGTCAATTTTCATTCTATCATCAACTGATGGGACAGAGTCTTCAGCTACCTAAGATCCCGGGTGGACTCAAGGAAGGATATTCCTGAGTATAGTTGAACCAAATGATGCTCTACCTCTGGAGATCAGATCCAATTTGTAATGAGTAACAAAGGTATGGGTAACCCAAGTTGCTGCTGTGCATATAATATCCATGGACATTCTAGACTGAAATACTGAAGAAGTTGCCATGGATCTAGTGGAATGGGCATGTAATGGTTTTGGTAAGGTAATGCCCAATTTGTTATAAATAAATGAAATACAATCAGTCAGCCACCTGGCTAAAGTTACTTTGGCAACTGCTTTCCCATTTTACTTCTGCAAATGAGATACACAATCTGTCAGTTTTTCTGATGTCGTTTGTTCTATATAGGTAAAAATGTAATTGTCTGTGAACATCCAATAAATATAACATGTATTCGCCCTTGTTAGCAAACTTAGGAAAGAATACTGGCAAATTAAAGGACTGATTGACATTAGATTCTGACAACACCTTAGGAATAAAGGGTACATTAGTTCGTAATGTAACTCTATCCTTGTGAAAAATCAAGTATGGAGGTTTTGAGGACAAAACTTGTACCTCACAAATTCATCTGGCAGAAGTAATGGCTACCAGAAAAAATGTCTTCCAAGAAAGGTAATTAAGGTCACGCTTAGTTACTGGTTCGAAAGGAGAATGAGTAAAAGCTTACAGTACCAGATTCAGGCCTCATGGGAGAGTGGGGTCTTTAAAAGGCGGTCTTAAAAGAACAGTGCGGCGTAAAAAGGATTTGCAGAGCTTACGAGAAGCGACACAGGAACCTCAAATTCAATGTCAAAATTCAATATTGCTGGCAACTAAACCTTAACTGTTGAGGAACAAGCCCCTTCTTTAAAAACTAGGGCCAAAAATTCAAGGATATTATGCATGGGAGCTAAAAAAGATCAGCATTATTTTGATGAGCCCAGTAAACAAACCTTTTCATTTACTGGAGTAGAGTTTTTGTGTAGAGGGTTTATGGAAAAATAAAAGTATATATCAGACAGGTGAAGACAGCATAGGTTGTCTAGCTATTAATGGAACTGGAGAAGCCAGGCTGTCAGTCTGAGGTTTGATATGTCTGGATGAGTCATGCCTGTCGAGTATGACAGAAAGTCTACAGTCGGATCCAAAATCCAAGGTTGGTGAAGTAAGTGAGACCAAAGGAAGGGGAATCAAATCTGTCAAGGCCAGTAAGGCACAATGAGGATGATTTTGCTCTTCAACATGGCAGCTTTCTGTAGGAATTTCCGAACTAACGGAATTTGTGGATAAGCGTAAAGTAGACCGAGTGGCCAATCATGAAGAAGAGCATCCTTTGGTGATTCTCCCTACAGAGGGATTAGGGCAAAATAGCTGCTGCATTTGTTGTTTAGGGGAAAAACTAACAGATAGCAGCAAGACTGTGTCCACTGATGGAAAATCATTTCCATTACATTCTTGTTGAAGGACCACACATGAGATACAAGAATGCACCTGCTCAGCTTGTCTGCTATCCCGTTGGACTTCCCTGGAATGTGCTTTGCTATGAGAAAGCGATTGCATGAGATCATCCATTGCCACACTTTTGAGTGCTTCTCGACACAAGGGATATGATCTGGTTCCTCCTTGTTTGCTGATGTACCAAACTACTGGCATATTGTCCATCTGAACTGCAATCAACCCAATAGGAAGAGCATTCTGAAGGGCCCTCAACCCTAAAAGCACTGCTCTCAGCTCTAGGATATTTTTATGCAAGTTGGCCTCTTCGGGGGACCAAGTTCCTTGGACTGTTTTCCCCAGAAAATGTCCCCCCACCCCAACTGGAAAACAACTGTGGTTACTATGGCCTTGGGCTGAGGGGGAATGAATGGACGGCCTTGTAGAACCTGGTCTGATTGAATCCACCATTTGCGATCCCTCTTGCTTGTGTGGGTGATTTGTATTGGAGCACATAAACACAAAAGCCAGAAGAAGTAGCTGGATTGAACCCACTCAAAGTAATGCATGCTGCAAATCACCACACAGTTGTAGAATGCAGAATCCACTTTATTAACTTCAGACCAAAAAAATCCAAGGATAAGCGCTTTCGTCCAGAAAGATCTAGACTTCATCAGACAATTTACCCCACATAGTTACTTCCTTCTTATACAGTTCAGACAGGAAGTTCCACCCAGTTATAAACTAATCATGTCATTAAAAGCACAATATTTACAGCCACTAAATTTAAAAAGCAGACAAAATATACAAACTGAAAAAGTTCATGGAACACACCACCCTAAAAACACACTATATATAAGCAATGCTTCATAAAATGACAATGTACAATAAATATTTAAATATAGTAAATCAAAATAGCAGGACTGAGCGAAAACAAGTGTAACACTTAAAGTTCAAAGTACTTTATTATCAATAATTAATAAGATAAGCGCTTTCGCTGTGTAGCTTCATCAGATCTTACATTCATTCTAAGATTCCACATCTTATATATACACAGGTTTTAAACAATTAATCAATCAAGTAAGTTAATTGGTATGATTATTTAAAGAAGCAGGCAGACATCAAAGACCCAGCTTAATTTACAAATCTGATAAAGATAAAACCATTTAAAAACAATCTCATATATAAAGTATACATAGGAAACACATATATAAAAAAGTTATATATAAAAAATATATATAAAAAACATATCAGTTAGTACATATATATTTGTAATTAAAATAGATATTAGTGTGAGAAAGATTCTATAGACAAGTATGCTTAATGTCTAACATATAAAATTTCATATATATGTATGTATAAATTAATATAATGTCTTATAAAATAAAGTAACCACACTACATGTGGTAACTAAATCTATGACGTAATGACATGGTAGTGATATAAAAGACAATTCGTTTACAGAGAGATAGAATACCTATTTCTAGGGGGTTTATCTAATGTTTCTATGCTGTCTTAATTTTGGCTTGATAGAGGCCCTATCATTGAGGCCTAATCCTTTATCTGATCTTAGCAGAATTATCCATTCAGTTTCCTTCCTCATTTAATGCTACATGCTTGGCAAGGGCATTATGTAATGTACCTTTCCTTATGTGATATACATGTTCCCTTAGCCTATCCCTCAGTGGTCGATTTGTTTTACCAACATAGAAGGATGAACATAATTGACAAACAGCTAGGTATATCACATAAGAAGTCATGCAGTTGGCTTCAGCTCTTATATTAAAAACTTTCTGTTGATCAGGATGAAAGAATTCTGTCTTACTGTCTATGTAACAACAGAAATTACAGCGACCACAGCGTCTTGTGCATCCATTCTGTATAGATTTCCTATCAAATTTAGGATGGCATAACATTCTTTTTAAGTTGTGTTTATTCTTAAAGATAAACCTTGGTGTTTCTCCTACTATCTGTTTAATTCCTTCATCTATCTGTAATATACCCCAGTGTTTGTCTATAATCTGCTTAATCTCTATATGATCAGATGAAAAGAAGGTGGAGAATTTAGTGAAAGATTCACTCATATTTTGTTTCTCATTATAGCTAGCACTGTTGGATCCAAAGTATGGCATAGCTGAAGTGGAGCGTAAATTGTACACTTCGTCTATCTTAGAATGCATTTCCTCGACTTTATATCCTCTGTTTAATAGTCTATATTTCAAATCATTTATCTCAGTGTGAAATCCCTCTTCCATTGGATTCAGTCTGGAAGCTCTAATAGCTTGTCCTTTCACAATATTTCTAAAGACAAAAGGAGGTGCATACTGGATCTTAGAAGCAATGAGTTAACATAACATGTTTTACGATGAACTCCAGTGTTAATTAAATTATTATGTAGCCTCTCTATATATAAGTCTAGAAACTCAATTCTATCCTCTGAAAACTTCATGGTAAACTTAAGACATGGTATTAAATTGTTCATGATTAGGTATGTGGATTCAAGTTGTTGGGGTGTCCCTTTCCAAAGAATAAAGACATCATCCACAAAACGTCTGTAAAATATCACATGTTTCTCAAAGAAATTTTGTAGAAATAATGTATGTTCTTCCCAATGTGCAAGAAACATATTGGCGTAGCTGTTGGCACAAGATGTACCCATGGCTACGCCATCTTTCTGTCTATAGATGTTATCCTTGAACATAAAGACATTATTTTCTAAGACTAATTCCAAAAAGTGAACTATTAAGTCAATAAGTACATTGGTATAGTCACTGTGATTTTTCAGGTACTGTAATGTATAATTCAAGCCCAGTTCATTGGGAATCACTGTGAACAGTGACTGTATGTCAAATGTGACAAATAAATAGTCTTTAGTGATTGTTTTGTCTTGAATACAATCATAAAATTCTGTAAGGAATTGTTTAGTGTCTTTTAGTACTATTTTATTTTTATTTAGTACAGCCCTCAGATGTTGATTAATTGTTTAAAACCTGTGTATATATAAGATGTGGAATCTTAGAATGAATGTATGATCGGATGAGGCTACACAGCGAAAGCGCTTATCTTATTAATTATTGATAATAAAGTACTTTGAACTTTAAGTGTTACATTTGTTTTCGCTCAGTCCTGCTATTTTGATTTACTATAACTTTGATTTATACTGCTTGCACAAGCGTTTACCAGCAGCAGCCTCCATTACTTGTTTTATACATTATATTTCTTGCTTTGCTGCTAACTGGGACAAGTGTTTTGCGTAATATGACTGACATCAAATTGGACTACATCCCAAGAGGTGAAGACCGAGGGAGTGAGGTAATGCAACCAAGAGGTGAAGACCGTGGGGGTGAGGTACTGCAACGCAGATTTAAACAATACCTCAATGAAGTTACTAACGCTTCGTGCTTCTTTGAGAATGTGACTGCTACTGATGACATGAATGAAGGTGCAGTTGACTCGGAAAGGCTGCATATACTACTAGAGGGGATTGAAAAGGATTTCATGAAGATGAAACGCCTGCAAACACAGAGAATACATTTTCAGTTTTAGCTCGATCAAAACATTATTCCAAGAGGCTTAAGGGTTTTTACGATGCCTAGCCAGGGCAAGGATTACCCCGAATTGCTAGCGAAATGGCAGAGACTTAATATAGAGGTGAGTCGGAATTATCTTAGACTTTTAATAGACTTTTTTATACCAGAAGAAAGTAAATTGATAGAAAGCATAAATGCGAAGCAACAAATGTTATATAGAGACTTTGCTGATGTTCTGGTTCAGCCACTACTGGAGAACTTACTGGACTGTGTTTTAGCATTTGAAAGGAAGCTACTACAACAAAAAAGGAATAAAGCTAAAAGAGACATTAATGATTTTAGACAAAGCCATGTCTTTACTTGGCCCAGACTAGGGCATGGACAGAATGAACGTAATGCAATGGTGAACAATGATAATGCTATGAATGGTTCACAATATGTGAATAAAAGGAATGTAGAGAATTAGAAGTTATGTACCTACCATAACGTTCCATGTTAGTTGTCTTCTCTCGCCTTCTTTCTTGCTGGATGGGTTCGGAGCCGATCCTCGGCTCCGACTCGGCACTTGCTTTAGCTCGAGAACTCCTTTTACCAGCTCGAGGCAACCCTATATCCCATGATGCAAGGCGGAACTACCTCAGATCTCGTTTGGCAGCTAATTGACCCTGCTAAAGACTTATCCTAATATAATTAGGAAGCATGGTTCCTAAAAAAAAGTCCTCATAACAACGCTCCAGAGGAAGCAATTTAATAGGAACTCTCCAAGATCTGTCCAGGCCAGGGGTAAGGAGGGAGGGACGCAAGAAAGAAAACGAGAGAAGACAACTAACATGGAACGTTATGGTAGGTACATAACTTCTAAATGTTAAGTTGTCAATCTCGCCTTCATTCTTGCTGGATGGGACCGCGTCCCTAGCACCTGTATCCCGGGTGGCTCAATGGAACAGACTCTTGAGAATAGTGGAACCAAAACTGGCCCTATCTCTGGAGGCCAAATCCAACTTGTAATGAGACACAAAGGTATGAGGCGTGGCCCAAGTAGCTGCTGCACAAATAGTGTCAATGGGAAGTCTATCCTGAAAGGCTACAGAAGTGGATAGACTCCTGGTCGAATGTGCTTTTGGCTTAGAAGATAGTTGTTTGCCCCTTAGAGAGTACACATAGGAAATGGTGGAAGTCAACCATCTAGATAAGGTCACTTTAGATACTGGAAGACCCAGCCTGTTTTCTGCATAGGAGACAAACAATTGGTCTGATTTTCTAATTTGTTTAGTCCTATGTAAGTAGTACCTGAGCTGACGATGAACATCCAAAAAATGCAGCTTTTGTTCAGCTCTGTCAGAATAGTTAGGAAAGAAAACTGGTAGATCAATAGATTGGTTAATATTGGTTTGAGATACAACCTTGGGAAGAAAGGAAGGGTTAGTTCTGAGCGAAACCCTATCCTTATGAAAGACCAGATAAGGTGAACGAATACAGAGGGCCTGAATCTCAGAAACTCTTCTTGCAGAAGTAACAGCCAGCAAAAATATAGTTTTCCACGTCAACAACTTTAAAGAACACGTAGCAGACGGTTCGAAAGGAGGTAGAATTAGGGATGCCAACATTAAGTTTAGATCCCATTGCGGAGGAGGATGTTTCACAGGCGGTTTTAGGAGAAAACTCCTCTTAAAAAGGCTTTGCATAACCTATGAGACATGATGTTATTGTCATGCAAGCCAACATGATATTTGGAAATAGCAGCCAGTTGTACTTTGACTGTAGATGACGAAGATCCCGAATGAAAAACCTCCGCCAGGAAATCCAAAACAGAATGTACAGGAGCGGTAAAAGGATCAATATTTCTGGTGTTTGCCCAAATAGAAAAACGTCGCCACTTGCTAGCATAAACAGTTCTAGTGGACGACTTCAAAGAAGACACTAAAATGTCTCTGACTGAGTCAGAAATCATTGGTAGCCTGGCTAGGGAAGGAAGTGGAGCAACCAAGCAGTGAGGTTGAGAGAATGAATGGCCCGGTGCTGCTGACCCGACTGGTGGATCAAAAGATCCGGAACTGGGTCCAGATGCCAGGGCTGCACCAGAAGGTGATGATGTAGAGACGGAAACCAAATTTGTCGAGGCCAATATGGAGCAATGAGGATCAATTTGGCTCTCAAAACGGTGGCTTTCTGAATGACTTGTGGAATCAATGGAAAGGGAGGAAAAGCATAAAGAAGTCCCCGAGGCCAATCCTGGGTTAGAGAGTCTCTCAAGGGTTGGCCTGGAAGAGGAAATAGCGTGAAGTAATCTGGGCACTTGCTGTTTTGAGGGGTAGCGAAAAGATCGCAACAAGGTGTGCCCCACTTCAGAAAAATCTGATCCACTACAGATTGATTGAGAGACCACTCGTGAGGCATCAGAACAGATCTGCTTAGCCTGTCCGCCAATAGGTTGGACCTGCCGGGGATGTGCGTTGCTTTCAGAAACCGCTGAGAAGAGATCGCCCATTGCCAAAGTCTGAGAGCTTCTCGACATAAGGGATAGGATCTGGTTCCGCCCTGTTTGTTGATGTACCAGACCACAGACATGTTGTCCGTCTGTACTGCAATAGTCCCTGTGGGAAGAAAGTCGTCGAGGGCTTGCAACGTTAAAAGCACTGCTCTCATCTCCAGGACATTTATGTGCAGGTGGTATTCTATGGGTTGCCACGTCCCGTGGACCATCCTGCCCTGATAATGCCCCCCCACCCGATCAGAGAGGCATCCGTGGTGACTGTGGCAACTGGAGGAGGGGGAACAAAGGGTCGGCCCTGAAGAAGAAGAGGGGAAGATATCCACCATCGTAGATGAGCCCTGCAAGACTGTGTCACTAAGATCTCGTGTCTCATGGGCAGATCGTGGTACGACCACTGCGTGAATAACATCCACTGCAGGAGACGCATGTGGAAGCGAGCCAGTGGAAGAAGAACAATGGCTGCAGCCATTAGGCCTAGAACTTTCAAGACAAACCTGGCTTTGACCTTGTTGCTTTGTAACAGAAGCTGAACAAATTTCTGGATGTCCAGAATCCTTTGATCTGTTAGCTTGGCTAACATTTTGACGGTATTTAACTCTGCGCCTATAAAGGTGATAGATTGGCAAGGCAGCAGAGATGATTTTTCGAAATTTACCGAAATTCCTAGACTCTTGCAAAGCTGTAGGGTGTAGTCTCTGGACCGAAGAAGCTGATGCTTGGAGGTGGCGGAGAGGAGCCAGTCGTCCAAATAAGGAAACACCTGGAATCCTCGGCGTCTCACGTGAGCTGTGACCACTGCCATGCATTTGGTGAACACCTACGGGGCTGAAGTGAGGCCAAAGGGCAGTGCTCTGAATTGGTAATGACTGGCTCCCAGCCGAAAGCGGAGAAACCTTCTGGAGCGTCTGTGAATCTTTATGTGATAGTACGCATCTTGAAGGTCTATAGAGCACATCCAGTTGTCCTTGCCCAGAAAGGGCAGAATGGATTGCAGCGTGACCATCCGAATCTTGCCTTTCTGACAGACTTGTTTAGTCTGCTTAGGTCTAGTATCGGTCTCCAATCTCCCGTCCTTTTGGGGACCAAAAAGAATCTTGAGTAGAAGCCGGATCCTACTTGGTCTGCCGGCACTGTTTGGATGGCTCTTTTTCCAGGAGTTTTGAAACTTCCTGTCTTGCCAAATCCCTTTGACCGGGTGAGATGTCTGGAAGGGATTGTAGAGGTACGGACAACCTTTCGAAGGGGATTTTGTAACCCTCGGATATGATCGACTGTACCCACTTCTCTTGTGATAGGGATTGCCAGGCTACTGGGTACAGCAAAATTCTTCCCCCGACTGCCTCCAAGGGTGGACAGTCGGGCAACACCTCAGGGATGCTGAAAGGGCTTCTCAGGAAGAGACTCCCTGTTGCCCTGGTTCTGAGGACCCCCCCTGCCTCTAGGGCGGCGTCTATTATTGTTACCCCTCTGCCTCTGGGGTAAACTGACCACGTGTGTCCGTGTAGCTCCTTCGGCTTTGCGGAACCACATCTTCCCCGCCTTCTGACCCTTCGGATATGGTCTAGAAGGAGTGGAAAACTGGACTCCAACGGCAGAAAGAGTTTTACCGTCCTGTTCACATCTGGTCAAAGTATCCTTCACCTGAGGTCCGAACAAAGCCGAACCGTCAAAGGGGTGTTGGTGAAGGACGCCTTAAAGGGGTCCAAAATTACACAGCCGCATCCAGGCTTGGCGTCTAAGAGCAACACCTGTGCCTGCGGCCCTGCTCGCTCCATCGGCCGCATAAGATATGAGCCGCATGGAGGAGTTAGATATAGAATTCAGGATAGCAAGCTGAGAGGCAATCTTTTCCTGAGCCCCAGCAGCCGAAGGATCCTGGACTACTTCTCCCAGTTCCTTGAGAATATCTCGTTGAAGCCTGGTGAAGTGACAAAGGTAATTCAGCGAACGCATAGCAAAGGTCGCTGAAGAAAACATCCGCTTTCCATATCTGTCCATGGTCCTAGAATCCTTATTAGGAGGATGGACAGGTACTGAAGGATCCGCCAGTTCCTTCTTAGTGGCCGCCACCACCATAGCATCCACAGAGACACCTTTGGACAGGAACTGTTTGTCCGAAGGGGCCGTGATGAACTTGGATGGTCTCCTGGGGACAGGTTCCACAGAATCTGGAGCCACGCCTTCCGAGCCACTACCTGCATGAGTGGGTCGAAGGCGGAGACACCCAGGAGGTGGAGGGTCGGGATCCAAAAGCCTCCAGGTATACCGACTCATCCTCGGAGGGGTCAATGGAGGACCAATTCCCCCTCTGTTTGAGGAGCTCAAGGATGTCTGAAAATGAGACATCCTCAGAGGGGACGTGGGAACCCTCCGACTCATCTAAGTCGGTATCAGATGTAGTAGACTCAGGGGAGTCTGTGTGTTTCCTCTTACACGTCCTCTTCCGAGGGGGTTCCCCTGCAGGATCAGGAGAAACCTCGGAAGAGGAGGAAATTCCCAGTGGGGAAACCTGGGGCGATGGATCCCTGGGCCTGAGAGCAAGTGGCTGGCAAGAGGCATCTGCAGGCACTGATGAGGGAGGAGCTAGAGGGATAGACCGTTGACCAGGCTCAGAGGCCAGGACACTCCTCATCACCTCAAAGGCTCCTCTCCCCGGGAGACCTGAACACACCTGCTCCGAAGAAACAGGAATGGTCGGCTCCAAGGAGAGAGAAGGCTCCGAGGCCGATGTCGGCGCCGAGCTTACCAAAGCCGAAGCCCGAGAGGGACAGCGGGTCAGACAAGGGTCCGATGCCACTAGCCCCTCGGAGCCGACAGTGGAAACTCAAGACCGGATCCCTCCAAGGAAGGTCTCAAGGAGGAGATCGGAGCCGAAGATGACGGAGCCGAAGGATGTATCGGCTCCGCATCAAACAGTCGCTGTCCCAAGAAGCTCCGCCCGAACTCTGGTGTGGAGTCGGAGGAGGAATCTCAAGAATCAGGGCTATAGCCGAAGTCTGTTGAGACGGGCTATGGAGCATTTGGGCCAGTGCCTGAGATTTCAACAGCCTGCTTACCACCCTCTCCAAATCGTGGTCAGACAGCCTGGAAGATCTCGAAGATCGGCTCCGATGGCTCCGCTCCGACAAAAGAGGAGACCCCGGAGCCGAGTGAATACTTAGTATCGAAGGGGACCGGGATCTCTTACGGGTCGGAGCCATCGGAGCCGAAGTCCCTTGAACCCCAGATGGAGCCGAGGATCTCTCGGCTCCGATGTGGATAAAGTGTCGGCACCAGCCGGAGCCGACAAGGCAACAGTAGTCAGGGTATCGGAGCCGGCCGGCACCGAACCCACTACTCTAGCAGAAGAAGTATCGGCTCCAGCCGGAGCCGATATCGGCTCCGACGGAGCCGGAGCCACCGGAGGAGGCTTGGACACTGTAGCCTGAGCCTTCGGTGGCTTAAGAGGTTTTCCTGCCCCTGGCTTAGGAGGAGAACCTTCAGGTTTTAATAAACCTCGGAGGATTAATTTGTTCCTCCTTTCCTGCAGGACTCTCTGGCTAAAGGCATGACACAACTCACAGGAGTCCTGCAGGTGCAAAGGCCCCAGGCAATACACACAAGAAGTGTGACCGTCTGTCAGGGACATTTTCTGACAGCACTGGTCACACTTCTTGAAGCCTGAGACCTTGCCTTCCCTAGACATCCTAAAAAGGATAGACACAAACAGTCCCCACAAACACACAACTTAATCGCTACACAGACACACAGGAAGGGAATAACTTGGGGAACTAGGCCTGACAAAAAACTTTAAACTGAAAAAACTATTTTAAAAGTTTAAAAGGAAGGGAATAGGGTGGGCTGTAACTAAGTACAGGCTAACCTAACACTAAAGGGAAAAAATAAACCCCTAACTAAACTTTTTCTTCTTTAACAAGAAAAAACTTACCTCAGCTGGCAAAGGAGACCTCTTTCGCTAAGCGGCAAACGAGATCTGAGGTAGTTCCGCCTTGCATCATGGGATATAGGGTTGCCTCGAGCTGGTAAAAGGAGTTCTCGAGCTAAAGCAAGTGCCGAGTCGGAGCCGAGGATCGGCTCCGAACCCATCCAGCAAGAATGAAGGCGAGATTGACAACTTAACATTGTTATCTTATGTGACAATATTAGTAATGAAGTTAAGAAGAATATGTGTACTTTAAATGCTCCAAACAATAATGCTGGGAATAGTAATATGTCGACTTTAAATGTTCAGAGTATACCTTCTGCTGATGAGATTACAGAATTAAATGATGATGTTTGTATAGAGAATGTAGCAATCGATGTAACTGATAAACCCCACTGTAAAGTTTCAGTAGATGGTATACACATCATACACCCCAGTGTGAACTTAGACACTAATTTATATCCCAATGTTCACATAGTTAAAGACAAGACACCTCATATGAATTGAGACTCTGAGGCTGTAGTGAGACCAAAGGTTAAAACCACAGAAAAATCTAGCAATAAAACAAATGCTGAATTGGTTTTTCCTCTACTGATACGTATGGACAAAGGCCCACAGAGGTCGAGGTCTATGAGTCGTGGGAGGCAGAAGAGGAAATTTTCAGGAGACATTCCATCCAACCAAACTTTAAAGAAAATGTGGATGCACAAGAATTAGTGCACAATATATCAAGTAAGACACTAACTTATGAAGATATTCAATTGTTAAGCAAGGGTCTAAACTTTATTCCAAGAAGTCACAGTAAACTAACAGACACAGTCACTGACTTAAAAATATTTTGCAGAAATGTCATGCTAAAATTCTTATATAAAACCCAAACTAGCAATACTTCTAAAACAGAAGCATTCACATTTAAGAGACTAAGTGATTTCGTGCCAACCCATCACCCACTCGTTGAGGCATATTTGAAGTTAACTGAAGATGAGTTACATGTATACTATGCAGATAGAGTAGAGCAAAAAAGATGTAAAAGGAGAGATAATTTAACTTATAAAGAAAGAGTAAGTCTAAAACAATTACAGGAAGACCCTACTATAGTTATTAGACCAGCTGACAAAGGAGGCAGCATTGTTGTTATGGATATGCAAAATTATATCGGAGCAATGACAGAATTGATGCAGGACAAATTCTATGATTTAATAACAAAAGACGATGTTATAGAAACTATAAGATATGTGAAGAATACGCTAGAGGATATTTTCAAAAGTAAACTGATTGACAAGGAATTATTTGACTATCTTAATATTCTAACACCTGCTATAGCAGTTATTCCATGACAGCCGAAAATACACAAGGATAATAAGAACCCACCCATGAGACCAATAGTTTCTGGACGAGGTTGGGTCACAGAACATCTATCAGTATTTGTAGAAAAACATCTGAGGGCTGTACTAAATAAAAATAAAATAGTACTAAAAGACACTACACAATTCCTTACAGAATTTTACGATTGTATTCAAGACAAAACAATCACTAAAGACTATTTATTTGTCACATTTGACATACAGTCACTGTTCACAGTGATTCCCAATGAACTGGGCTTGAATTATACATTACAGTACCTGAAAAATCACAGTGACTATACCAATGTACTTATTGACTTAATAGTTCACTTTTTGGAATTAGTCTTAGAAAATAATGTCTTTATGTTCAAGGATAACATCTATAGACAGAAAGATGGCGTAGCCATGGGTACATCTTGTGCCAACAGCTACGCCAATATGTTTCTTGCACATTGGGAAGAACATACATTATTTCTACAGAATTTCTTTGAGAAACGTGATATTTTACAGACGTTTTGTGGATGATGTCTTTATTCTTTGGAAATGGACACCCCAACAACTTGAATCCACATACCTAATCATGAACAATTTAATACCATGTCTTAAGTTTACCATGAAGTTTTCAGAGGATAGAATTGAGTTTCTATTCTTATATATAGAGAGGCTACATAATAATTTAATTAACACTGGAGTTCATCGTAAAACATGTTATGTTAACTCATTGCTTCTAAGATCCAGTATGCACCCTCCTTTTGTCTTTAGAAATATTGTGAAAGGACAAGCTATTAGAGCTTCCAGACTGAATCCAATGGAAGAGGGATTTCACACTGAGATAAATGATTTGAAATATAGACTATTAAACAGAGGATATAAAGTCGAGGAAATACATTCTAAAATAGACGAAGTGTACAATTTACGCTCCACTTCAGCTATGCCATACTTTGGATCCAACAGTGCTAGCTATAATGAGAAACAAAATATGAGTGAATCTTTCACTAAATTCTCCACCTTCTTTTCATCTGATCATATAGAGATTAAGCAGATTATAGACAAACACTGGGGTATATTACAGATAGATGAAGGAATTAAACAGATAGTAGGAGAAACACTGAGGTTTATCTTTAAGAATAAACACAATTTAAAAAGAATGTTATGCCATCCTAAATTTGATAGGAAATCTATACAGAATGGATGCACAAGACGCTGTGGTCGCTGTAATTTCTGTTGTTACATAGACAGTAAGACAGAATTCTTTCATCCTGATAAACAGAAAGTTTTTAATATAAGAGCTGAAGCCAACTGCATGACTTCTCATGTGATATACCTAGCTGTTTGTCAATTATGTTCATTCTTCTATGTTGGTAAAACAAATCGACCACTGAGGGATAGGCTAAGGGAACATGTATATCACATAAGGAAAGGTACATTACATAATGCCCTTGCCAAGCATGTAGCATTAAATGACGACACACATAGATTTTTGTTCAAGGTACTTGAAGTAATTACTCCCAACTCTAGAGGGGGTGACATTAAGATATATACAGAGAGTAAGGAAACTGAATGGATAATTCTACTAAGATCAGATAAAGGATTAGGCCTCAATGATAGGGCCTCTATCAAGCCAAAATTAAGACAGCGTAGAAACATTAGATAAACCCCCTAGAAATAGGTATTCTATCTCTGTAAACGAATTGTCTTTTATATCACTACCATGTCATTACGTCATAGATTTAGTTACCACATGTAGTGTGGTTACTTTATTTTATAACACATTATATTAATTTATACAAACATATATATGAAATTTTATATGTTAGACATTAAGCATACTTTTCTATAGAATCTTTCTCACACTAATATCTATTTTAATTACAAATATATATGTACTAACTGATATGTTTTTTATATATATATTTTATATATAACTTTTTTATATATGTGTTTCCTATGTATACTTTATATATGAGATTGTTTTTAAATGGTTTTATCTTTATCAGATTTGTATATTAAGCTGGGTCTTTGATGTCTGCCTGCTTCTTTAAATAATCATACCAATTAACTTACTTGATTGATTAATTGTTTAAAACCTGTGTATATATAAGATGTGGAATCTTAGAATGAATGTAAGATCTGATGAAGCTACACAGCGAAAGCGCTTATCTTATTAATTATTGATAATAAAGTACTTTGAACTTTAAGTGTTACACTTGTTTTCGCTCAGTCCTGCTATTTTGATTTACTATAACTTTGATTTATACTGCTTGCACGAGCGTTTACCAGCATAGCAGCAGCCTCCATTACTTGTTTTATACAAAATATTTAAATATGTTGAATGTATTAAAACAATAAATGTGTGTAATTAAATACTAAAAACTAGATATAGTAGAAAATGCTAAGAGAAATAAATACACAACATAATAAATACTGAACATGTGAATTATTTAAATGTTAAAATGCATAATGGAGAAATATATATATCATTTTTTTTTATCTTTCCAGTGCCTTTAGTTTTAAAATTGGGCTAATGGAAATATGCTTATTCAGGCCTGGCAAGTTCCCAGCATTCAAACGTAATTGTCAGTATAATTTTCTTTTCTCAAGTAATAGTGACCATGCACCACCCCTCATGTTGGTACTGATATTGTCTATAATAAAAAATTGGAACTTATGGTCATTATACTTCAAAACATGTTTGCTAAGAGAATTTGTTTATTTTTTATTCCTTATGTCATATAGGTGTTTGTATATGCGATTTTTAACTTTCTATCAGTCTTGCCTATGCAAAAGCAAGAACAGGTGGTACACACGACACAGTAAATCACTTTTTCCGAGTTACAGTTGTATTTCTAATTGATTCTGATTTTGATATTATTGATGATAAAAATATTGCCTTCTTTAATGTAACTGCAATAGTTACATCTGCCACATTTGTTCATAGAACCTGACCTGTGGTTTGGGTAAGAGTTACTGCTCTCAAATATGTTTTTCATATTCTTGCCTTTCCTATATACCATAATAGGTTGCGGTCCTATTAGTGGTCTGATGTTCTTGTCATGTCTCAAAATAGACCATTTTTTTGTTAAGATGTTTCTTACTATGTAACTATCTTGAGTGAATACAGTGATGAAAGAAGTCTTAGAATCATTCTTACTTGCAACATTGTCAGTTTCTTGATTACTGGTGGAAGGACCACTGTCAGTCATATTACAAGAAAGTAAAGGTACATAAAACCCACACTCTCTCTTGTTAACCACCTCAATCATTATATCACTAGCCAACTTACAAGGATAGCCTCTTTTTTGAAACATATTTTTCAAGTTGTCACATTCATCTAAAAATTCATCAATACCAGATACCATACGCACGCACACACGAACTGTGCCTTAACTATTGCTTTATTTTGTTTGACTGGGTGTGTGCTAGAAGGCCAGGCCTGAATGAGCATATTTCCATTAGCCCAATTTTAAAACTAAAGGCACTGGAAAAATAAAAAATAAAAAATTATATATATATATTTCTTCATTATGCATTTTAACATTTTAAATAATTCAATCAATGGGTTCAATCCAGCTACTTCTTCTGGCTTTTGTTTTTATCTGCTTCAGTTTGTGCTTTATGACTTTTTTGATTTGTATTGGAGTTGACATCGATTGGTAAAGTATCGACCATTGTATTGCTAGCATCCACTGTAGAATCCCCATGTAAAATCTGTCTAAAGGTACCCTTGGCAGGGGCAGTGAGGCTATCACTGACTTTGTGTTGAACAGTGCTCCTATAAATTCCAAATTCTGAGCTGGTTCCAGTTAAGACTTTTCATAGTTTATGGTTATCCCCAGATGAGAACATGTCTGGAGAACCTGAACTCTTGCCTTTATTAACTGATGCCTGGTCGGAGCATTAATGAGCCACTCTTGCAATCTCAAGTGAGGTGCTACTACTGCCATACATTTAGTAAACACCCTGGGGGCTGTGGTTAGACCACAGGGCAGAACTGGTAATGACTGACTCCCGGCCAGAAGCATAAAAACCTTCTGAATCACCTGTTCATCTTTCTGTGATAGTATGCATCCTGAAAGTCTATTGAGCACATCCAGTCATCCTTGTCCAGAAAAGGGAGAATAGACTGAACCGTGACCAACCAGAACTTGGTGTGTCAAACTGATTTGTTTAAGTTGCTGAGATCCAAATCTCCAGTACCCTGTTTACTTTGCCACTAAAAGGAATCTTGAGTAAGTTCAAGATTCTAAATGGTCTGGTGTGATCTCTTGAATGACTCTTTTTTTCTAGCAGCTTTTGTACCTGAATTGCTGCTTGTTCCCTCTGACTAGGCGGAGCACAGGAGATTTTTTTTGAAAAAGGAGGAGGAAAGGAAAATGGTATTATATAACCTCTGAAAATTATCCTCTGCACCCAAGTATTTGTTATTTCTAGCCAAGCTGTCTGATGCAGGGATATTCGACCCCCAACTGCCTCTAGATGAGGGCAACCAGGCCTCCTTTCAGGAACACTGGAAGTGTCTGTCAGAGTAAGAATCTCTGGCCCCTGGTTTTGTGGGCCACCTCTGCCGCTGGGGCAGTGTCTACTCTTAGAGTTTCCCCCTGGGAGAACTTCCTCCACATGTGTCCTGGAAAGGTCCGTGGGATTTTCTGAAGCACATCTTTCAACTGCCTTGTTGATTCCTACAAAAGGATCTTTGAAAGGTCAAAAAATGTACACCCACTGCAGACAGGGTCTTTCTGTCCTTCTCACACCCGGATAATGTGTCCCTCACTTTGGGGACAAACAAAGACGTGTTGTCAAAATTAGCACTGACGAATGAAGACTTGAAATGCTCTGCAAAATCACATAAGCACCTCCAGGCATGCCTCATCATAGAAATGCTTGAACCCGCTGCCCTTGAGGTTCCTTCAGCGACAGGCGAAATAAGCCTCACGGAAGAACTGAAAACAGATTGCAGGGTAGTAGCCAACAGAGAAGTCACAGATGATTGTACTTCTTCAGAAATGGATCCTGAGAGGGTATTTGAGAGCTTCTTAATCAAATTCATCTATAACCTTGTGAAGTGTGCCAAATAATTCCTGACTTCTTCTGATACCTACCCAGGCAAAGGTCACTGAAGCACAGACACACTTCTCAAACCTGTCCATCGCCTGTGACTCCCTGTTGGGGGGATGAACAGTAGAGGACCTCGGATACTGTGCTAGACAGAGGCACGGTAAACTAACCTTAAATGGGCTATCTTCTGTGACCTACTATACAGAGGCACAGTCAACTAATCTAAGAAGGGTGGCGAAAGCCAAACACACTCTGGCTAAGCTTGTAAATGCCCTAGGGTAGATAGCCTAGTATCAACCTATGAACCTATGAACTCTCCTTGGCAAGCTCCTTTTTAGTGGCAACTGGCACGACCATGGCATCAATGGGTACCCCTTTTCCCCAAAATTGTTTGTCCACAGGTGGTGCCATAATTTTTGTCTGGTCTCCGAGGAGCAGGTTCAACAGTGTCAGGATCCTTCCATGCCCACCAATAGATCAACTCAATGAGCTCATCAAAGGGCGAAGTCACCCAGGTGGTAGATGGGCCAGTACCGAAAGCCTCCATAAATACAAACTCCTTGGATGAAGGGTTGCTGGGCATCCAGCCACCTTCTGCCATAGGATTTCAAGGATGTCTCCAAATGACACATCTTTAGTAGGTGACCGTGGGGGCCCATCACCTTCATCAAAGTCCATATCTTCTGTGATAGACTTCTCTGGGGAGTCCTCCAAGTGCTTCCTCTTTTATGTCTTCTTCTTAGGGACCTCTTCAGTGGGATGCTTTGGGGAAGTATCAGAAGAAGTGAGGGTACCCTGTTGGGAAGTCCGGTGTTTCTGTAATGGCTGTTCCTGTGGAAAGGAAGGATGACAGTCTGGGTGCAGAGATGTCAAGGCTGCAGACTGAAGATCTGAGGGGGTAGGAACCTTCTGTGTTGCTGAGGCAGATAATGCTCTCTCAAGAGCCTTGAAGGCAGACCTCCCCACAGAAGGAGAGGACCTCGGATCCGAAAAGACAAGCTTTTGGACCATTGTCCCTCCCTGCTGTGAAGACAATCCCACCAAGGCAGAAGCCAGAGCCGAGCTAACCAGTGCCGAGGCTCCAAGGAGCAGAGATGGCTCCGACAACGTAAGAGTTGACTCCAACACCTCAGACCCGACAGAAAAGTTACGGCTTCAAGGGCTCTCCAGATCCAACTGAACCAAAGTGCTCACATCGAACTTCGGATCCAGGGATAAAGATATCCTCGGATTTGAGTCAGACAGATCCGGACAACACGGATCCAAGGACTCTGAGACAATAGAAGGAGTCAGAGGAGGAACTGGTAAAGGTGGTGTGATGGAAGAGTGGTCCTCCTGATCCGAAGGTGTAGAAGCTGGTAAAGCACCTGTCAGACTCTGCTCCAAGAAAATCCTTCTCACCACTCTTTCCACATTTTCTTCTTCTATTAAACTCCTGGAAGAATGAGTGGAAATTACAGAGGGGGACCTGGGTCTCTCCAAAAGGGTTGAGGGGACTGTGGAGTGAACTGGGTCCACAGAAGGGAAGTATCTGATCCTTGGCAAATAAGTAATTCTCGAAAAAGTTGTTGGATCAGTTAAAATTTTTATTGGGTCTGAAGAAGTCAGATTCGACAACACTTTCTTTTGTTGTCTTGTATCCGATACTGAGGTTGGATCCAATGTTTGTGTCTTTCGGCTTTTCCCGGTTAGGGTCGCCACAGCGGAACTCCGGTCCGCTAATGATTGGCAATAGATTTTTACGTGCCGAGTTGCCAGCCCTGACGCACAATCTTCAACGAAGGTACGCCCATTCACGTATGTCTCCACACAGAAGACGCTATAGCTGAGAATCGAACAGGATGTTTTACTGTGAGGCGACAACGCTACCTAATTCTCTTTTTCTCTGCTTCGGATCTGATGCTGAGGTCTGATCCGACAATTTTCACTTTTTTTTTTTAGGATTCAACGGCGAGGTCAGATCTGATTGAGATCTTTTTCTCGATTTCTTCAAACCCTTGGAGGAAGAAGTAGAAGGACTAAGAGAGGGAGACATAGACTTAGATTTTTTTTGGTGACATGGCTCCTGATAAAGGCTCTCTGAAAGAGGAAGGAAGCAACCCTTTTAGAATTAGCTTATTCTTTTCTTTCGACTAGAGCTCTGGGATTAAACTCATGACAAACAGAGCAGTTCTCCTGTAGATGAAGAGGTCTAAGGCAGTATGCACATAACATGTGGGCATCAGATAATGGAATTTTATGCCCACACTTGAGACATTTTTTTAATCCAGCCGGTCCCTTCTCCTTCTCTGCCATAATGGAAACAAGACAGAAAGTTAAAGGGAAACAACCACATTTTGACAAAAGTACCAGATAGAAAAAGGTTTACCATCCAAATATCGAAGGCAAAATAATTTGCTATCAAAACAATGAATTAAAATTCCGAAAAAGAAAACAAAATGTAGCCTAAATGTCAAATGTCAGAAACGCGACAAACGTCAGTCGACATACCAGACTTCCAATTTCAAAAGTCTGTAGGTCCTTTTACATTTTAGCGGGGAGAGGGGAAACTCCCCCCTGCACCCCCCACACCCCCTACAAATTATATGTACCAACTCCGAGATCGCACTACTGTGAGGAAAAGGGCAAATTCCCTGATCCTCACAGTACTGCTCTCTCCACTCACAATGCTGAACTCATAATAATGAATCAAGCTTTACTTTCATTATTATGATTTCGTATTATTCCAGTTTAGCATTGTGAAACTTTGAAAACATACTTTTGGCCACATGATTTTCGTAAATGAGCCTTCGAAATGTTGATGGCAAACCAGAAAAAATTATTAATTTTATTATTTATTTTTAAGAAAGATACGAAAAATAAAGAAATCACCAGCAATAGTAATAAATGAGACTACACTAATTGTAGAAGAAGGAAAAAGAATACTAACAATAGTATTCAAGGGTAAAGGCTGTACAGAAGGGAGACAAGTGCTAGAATAGATATTTTAACCAATAAAAAGGATAATATGTGAAGTAATAAGGTAAGGGATAAGGGAACCCAAAGAATTTTAAAAGATTAGTTAAAAAAGGATATAAATTCTAAAACTTAAAACACTTGGGTGCGCGATAGTAATAGTCAGCATATCTTTCACATAAAGTAGCAAATGAGACCTAAGGTACCTGAGGTTGATGCATTATGGGTAAGGGAGAAGCTCGAGAATTTTTGGTTGCCATGAAATCTATCAACGGCAGAGTCAGATCCGAGGGGTCGGATCCAAACCCATCAGGTGAGGACAAAATGAAAATTGGCAACATCAGATAATATTATCTAGTATAAGATTTTTACCTACAAAGGGGTACTGTTCACAACTAATAGACACCTAGTTTTTCCCCTCAAATACCCATTGGTTGAATTGTTTTTACTGTCCCTCTCAAATGCAGTTTTTAAATATTTGAAAATGTATATACAAAGGAATCTGTTAGCCACTATGCAGTAAATCTTTTCATTACCTCCAAAAATATCCAATACTTTCTAATAAAATTTTTAACTAAATTGGAACAATTAAGTAAAAGCCAATATCAAACGGCTCTGGCTAAGATTGCAGATGAGTGCAAGCTAGTCGTAGTCACTGAATCCCCAGATGACTTAGCCATCCTGCAGGAAGGTGTGTCCCAAATAAATAACTATTGCCAAAATCATGGACTGAAACTAAATGCCAAAAATGCATTCAGGGTTCTACCACATTAACAATGTGCCTTTAAGAGTTGACCCAGTTGCTCAGGATTTGGGAACTTATGTGGACAGTGACCTCATTTTTGACCAACATATGTCGGTTATTGTAAGAAAGTCCTTCTATACTGCACAGCTTAAAAACAAAGGGATTGTATCTGGATCTAGGGATGATGTTGTCCCCCTTTACTCAGCCATCTTTAGGCCAATCCAGACACGTGCAATAAATGGAATGCCCACACAGATACCTTATTAAAGGGATACAAGGCCTAAACAACATGTCCTACATGGACCAACTCAAAGCGCAGTCATTCTACTTGGTATCCTACAGATTGTTGGCATACAAGGCATCCTCCAACCCAATACTGATGGATTTACTGCACATCAGAAAGTCAGATGGGTTCAAAAAAACTCATCTAGGAATTTAAACTTCTTCTGCAAAATCAAAAGAATGGTTTGGAGGGACAAATATATTTCACGGGGGATGCAGCTATTTTGGAACAGACTCCCCATCCACATAAAACAAGTTCATCCCTGTCTCTATTCAAGCACAACTCAGATCTATGGATGGGAAAAAGAAAATTTACCCCAGGACTACCCCTTCTCTAATAATGGACAAAGGCATCTCCTAAATGTTTTAGCCCATGCATGGGTCTCCTCAAATTATCTATGGCATGATCCCAGTTATTCTTATTAGGGGTAATATATAATTATCAACACTGGGATGGGTAAGGCCAATGTTGATAATTATATATTACCTCTAATAATATATAGTTATCAACATAGGGATAGGTAAGGCCAATCTCTAACTAAATGCCATAGGTTAATTAAAGCAAAAACAGGTAAATGGCTAGGCTTACAATGGCCCACAAGGGCAGCTAGTCTAAAACTTACCTATGGACCTATGAACCTATAATCACTATTTTGTAGAACTAGTGCTCTGTTTTAACTGAAGTCCTATTCTAGTTGGCTGACACTGCCTGTTAGTATACTTGGATTATCATCATGTCTTTGTTCTATGCCAATACCCAATGTGTTTGTGTCTATACCCAGATTCTTCTTTGCCTGTTTTTCTGATTTCTTCAACAAATATCCTAGGATATTCCTGGTCAGAAAACATTCTCCAATTTAATCTTTTCTGCCTCAAATTGTTTCTTACTGGAAACTATCCTTGCCAACCCTATAAATTGTTTTTAACTTTAAAAAGTAATTGACGAAAACTATTATAACGCTAGTAATAGTTGGAAAATGTAGGTTTTTGGTATACAGTAGATGAAAAACCACTACTAAGTAAACTAATCTTGGTATTTAAATAGTTGCTTTCTTGAAAATGGTATTAGTAAGTAAACTGCACAAACTTAGTAGTGTTGTTTAAATAATTTACAAATTCTGACAGTCTATGTTGCCCACCACTCCTTAGTATACAGATATCTAGATATCTCAGATATAATTTTCAAAGAAGGCAAAATTTAGAGGGGAACAAAAACTTATTTTACCAGGTTAGCATAACAAGGTTAGAAAACATGGTTGAACATACAGCACCCATTGCTACATCCTTTTTTCTTGCTTGCATATTTCACTCTCAAAATATATAAAATCATTGCTTCAATTCAGCTCCATACAACTTGTGATCATTTTAAAGTCACTGGTGAACAAAGCTGGGCTTCACGGAATAAACCCATCACTACAACGTGAGTGATACAAGAAAATAAATCAACCACATCCACAATGAAAAAAATACATATTATTATTATATAACTCACTTTTAATTTTTCCCAGAAAATTGCAAAAGTTTTTTAATATATAAGTGGTACCACTAAAAATCGGTTTGAGCATCCTATTCACATGCAAAGCTAAAGGGTATGTCATGGGACCCTGGGTGGATACAACAGATATAAAAGGTAGCTTATTCATATTTTTGTGGACTTTGGGAATTTCAAAAATAGTGGGGATGACAGGATGTGGATTTCTTAAAAAGTGAAAGAGAAAAGTGGAAATTGTCCCTTGTGAATGTCACTCCTCCAAAAATAAATGAATACTTTTATATGCAACATGTACTTCATTTCTTGATACTAAACAACAACCAACAGTGTTTTGTAACATACTGAACATCTCACTTATACAATCAATATTACCAAATATTACAATCCCTTCCACTTTGTCCAGCTTCATGGTCCATAAGGTCTTAACTATAGAAAGGAACTGAAAAAAGAAGTTATGTCCTTACCATAACGTTCCATGTGGAGTGTTCATCTCGCCTATGTTCTTACACATAGGTTCGGAGCCGATCCTCGGCTCCGAGTCGGCCGCTTAGCAAAGCTCTGCATCGAGAAGAAACTCGAGACCAACCTATCTCCCACAATTCCCTCTGCCCTTACCTCAGATCTAGTTTGCAAAACAACACCAGATCCAGTAACAATAATGTAAACATACATACATACAAGGGCGTAACTGAAACCAGCAGCACAACAGAGAGAAATCAGTAGCGGGAGAACCAGACCAGACCTTTAAACCGGACGTTCTTCCTGACCTGAGGGTGGGAGGGTGGGAATGTAAGAACAAAGGCGAGATGAACACTCCACATGGAACGTTATGGTAAGGACATAACTTCTTTATGTGAGAGTGTTCAATCTCGCCATTTGTTCTTACACATGGGTAGCGTCCCTAGCTCCGTGACCCTGAGAGACTCACGGAAGAACGTTCCTGAGCACAGTGGAACCAAAGGTTGCCCTGTCCCTGGAAATCCTATCCACTTTGTAATGAGTGATGAACGTATGTGGTTTAGACCAAGTGGCGGCCGCACAAATAGTATCCAAAGGTAGGCGGGCCGCATGAGCCAAAGATGTGGAGACTGATCTAGTAGAATGTCCTTTTGGTTTGGTGGGCAAACATTGATCAGTAGCAGCATAAACAAAGGTAATACAATCAGATAGCCATTTGGAGAGAGTACGCTTCATCACTGCCATGCCCTTTTTGTTGTCCGCAAAGGCTATAAAGAGCAGGTCTGCTTTTCTGTGATCTTTTGTTCTATCTAGATAGAATCTGAGTTGTCTATGAACATCCAACTTATGCAACATATATTCCAGCTTATTGGAATGGTTTTTGAAAAATGTGGGGAGTTCAATGGATTGATTAATGTTGTTGACTGAACAAACCTTGGGGAGAAAAGAGGGGTTGGTGCGTAAAGATACCCTATCCGGGTGAAAAATTAAATATGGGTATTTAATGGAAAGAGCTTGAAGTTCCGACACTCATCTGGCTGAAGTGATAGCTACTAGAAAGAGAGTTTTCCAGGACAAGAACTTTAAGGAACAGGAAGAGGCTGGTTCAAAGGGTGGTAGCATTAGCTGGGATAAAAGGAGGTTTAGATTCCACGGAGCTGTAGGAAACCTGACTGGTAGTCTAAGATGAAAGGATCCTTTTAAAAAGGCTTTACAAAGCCTATGAGCCATAATAGGCGCTCCATTCTCCCCTACATGAAAGTTAGAAATAGCAGCCAACTGAACCCTCAAGGTGGCAGTAGAAGCTCCTTGGTGAAATAGCATGGATAGGAACTCTAAAACTTTGTTTAGTGGGGCTATTAAGGGATCAAAATGTTGTGCAGTTGCCCAGTATACAAAACGCTTCCACTTACTAGTGTAAATTTTTGTAGTGGAAGCTTTATGAGAGGCTACTAGAATGTTCTGAACCGCCGGAGAAAGAAGATCAGACCTGGCTAAGAAGGGAAGCGGAGCAGCCAAGCTGCTAATCTGAGGGACAGGAGCGACGGGTGGGGAGCTCCTGACGAATGAGTCAGTAGATCTGGCACCGGGTCCAGGATCCAGGGCTCCTGTATTTGGTGTGCTTGAAGAAAGGGGAACCAAATCTGACGAGGCCAGAATGGGGCAATGAGAATTACAGTCCTTTCCAGATCCTTGGCTTTCTGGAGAAATCTCGGTATCAGAGGTATAGGGGGAAAGGCGTACAGGAGACCCGGGGGCCAATCGTGAATCAGAGCGTCCCTGGGGACATCCCCTGGTGGGGGTAATAGGGCAAAGTAGCTTCTGCATTTGGCGTTCATTGGAGACGCAAACAGATCGCAGCAAGGCTGGCCCCACTTGCAGAATATCATATCCGCTATTGTCTGGTTGAGGGACCACTCGTGAGGTAACAGGATGGCTCTGCTCAACCTGTCCGCTATAACGTTGGACAACCCCGGGATGTGCGTTACTATCAGAAAGCGACCCGTGGACTCTGCCCATTGCCAAATTCTCATGGCCTCTCTGCATAACTGGTAAGATTTGGTTCCCCCTTGCTTGTTTATGTACCAAACTACGGACATGCTGTCCGTTTGAACTGCAATTGTCCCTAGAGGTAGAAGGGAGGAAAAGTGTTGCAATGCTAGAAACACTGCCCTCATCTCCAGGACATTGATGTGCAGGTTGTACTCTAGATTGGTCCATTCGCCTTGGACTGTCTGTCCCTGAAAGATGCCCCCCCCCACCCTATCAGGGAAGTGTCCGTGGTCACTGTAGCTGTTGGTGTGGGTAACACAAACGGTCGGCCGTTGGTGAGATTGCAATTCTGTAACCACCAAGACAGGTGTGTTTTGCATGTGTTTGTGATGTGAATTTTGTGTGTCAGTGGTAACTGTTGGAACGACCATTGTGCGAACAGCAGCCATTGAAGAACTCTCATGTGTAGTCTTCCCAAGGGAATTGCAATGAGGGAAGCTGACATGAGTCCCAAGACTTTCAGAACCAGTTTGGCTGGGGATTTCTTGGACAACAGAAGCAGAAATATGTGCTTTTGTAGGGAGGCTATTCTTTCTGGGGGAAGTCTTAGAAGCAAGGAACGGGTATCCAAATCTGCCCCTATGAATGAGATATGCTGTGATGGCTGTAAGGCAGATTTTTCGAAATTTATCAAAATCCCTAGCTGAACACAAAGGCTGAGTGTGTAGTCCCTGGCTTGTATCAGTCGACGCTTGGTGGTGGCAGTAAGGAGACAGTCGTCCAGATACGGAAACACCCGGAATCCTAGGCATCTCAAGTGAGACGCTACCACTGCCATGCATTTGGTGAAAACCCTGGGGGCTGAGGTTAGACCAAAGGGCAGGGCCCGAAACTGAAAGTGGCTGGCTCCGAGCCGGAAGCGCAGGTGATCTCTGGACGCTCTAGCCATTTTGATGTGGTAGTATGCGTCCTTGAAATCTATTGAGCACATCCAGTCGTCCTTCTGTAAGAATGGAAGGATCGATTGAAGTGTGACCATCCGGAACTTTTCTTTCTTCACAAAGGTATTGAGCTTGCTTAGGTCCAGAATTGGCCTCCAGTCCCCTGTCTTTTTCGGAACTAAAAAGAACCTTGAGTAAGTTCCGAATCCTCTTTGGTCCGCCGGGACTGGTTGGATGACTCTTTTTTCTAGCAGCTTTGAAATTTCTATAGCTGCAGGTTCTCGCAGATGGGGCGGTACATCTGGGAATCTTTTTTGCCGTAACGGGGGAAATAGAAA
Organism: Protopterus annectens; assembly: GCF_019279795.1. NCBI lineage: Eukaryota > Metazoa > Chordata > Ceratodontiformes > Protopteridae > Protopterus > Protopterus annectens. Next base: position 560,771,523 of record NC_056736.1, read on the forward strand.
TGGAATTTTGTAACCTCTGGTAATAATGCTTTTTACCCATCTGTCTGAGGTAAGACTTTGCCAGGCCTGAGGGTATAAAGCTAAGCGACCCCCGACTGCCTCCAGAGCAGGACAGTCGGGCCTCCCTTCAGGAGTGCTGGAAAGGCTTCCCAGGGACAGTATCCCTGTCGCCTTGGTTCTGCGGACCCCCTCTGCCGCCAGGGCGACGTCTTCCACTTCTGCCCCCCCCCGCCTCTGGAGGGGGCATCACCCTGTGTGCTCGGGAAAGAACCCTGGGGTTTACGAAACCACATTTTCCCACCTCGTTGCCCTTTGGGGTACGATCTGGATGGGGTGGAAAAACGGACTCCGACAGCAGACAGAGTCTTTCCCTCTTGCTCACACCGGGTAAGGGTCTCCTTTACTTTGGGGCCAAAAAGAGTGGCACCATCAAAAGGGGCGTTAGTAAAGGAACACTTGAAGGCTTCCGCAAAGGAGCATAGGCCAATCCAGGATTGTCTACGGAGAGCAATCGCTGAAACCGCAGCCCTACTCGACCCTTCGGCTGCATACGAGATGAGCCTCATGGATGAGTTTACAATAGATGTAAGGGTATTGAGCTGTGCTGTAACCTTATCCGCGACAGCAGCATCTGTAGTACCCTGGAGGGTATCTCCCAACTCTTTGACTAGATCCCTCTGTAAACGTGTGAAATGTGTCAAATAGTTCAGCGATCGCATGGAAAAAGTCGCTGAACTGAAAATGTGCTTCCCATATCTGTCCATGGTCCTAGAATCTCTGTTAGGCGGATGGACAGACGAGGAAGATTCAGACATCTCCTTTTTAGTGGCAGCTGCCACCACCATAGCGTCCACTGGAACTCCCTTTGTGAGGTATGCCTTATCCTGAGGGGCCGTAATATACTTATTAGGCTTTCTGGGAACTGGCTCCACTGTGTCAGGTGTCTCCCACGTCCTTCGAGCAATCAAATCCATTAACTCATCGAAGGGCGGAGTGACCCAGGAGGAAGAAGGGCGAGCACCGAATGCCTTCAGCAAGACTGACTCATCCTCAGAAGGGGGTAGGGCTTGCCAATCACCTCTCTGTTTTAGGATCTCCAGGATGTCAGAGAAGGAGACATCCTCAAAGGGTGATTTTGGGGACCTTCTGACTCATCTAAGTCAGTGTCTGATGTTAAGGACTCTTGTAGAGAATCCAAGTGCCTCCTCTTGCACAATCTTTTCCTCGGGACGTCATCGGGGGGCATCCGAAGAAGCCTCCGAGGAAGAGGGGGCTCCCTCTGGGAGCAGCTGAGACATTGGTGCTCGGCACTTTTGAGTAGCCGTAGGTGCAGAAGAGGACAATGGGCCTTTATGGGAGGGAGACGTTGCTTCTGCTGATGTAGTTGTCTGGGAAGACAAAACCTTCCTCATAAGGTCGAAGGCCCCTGGACCCTGAGCCGAGGAATCCCCCGGTTCCGAAGAACGCGGAGGTATCTCCGACGCGGAAGCCAAGGGCACCGACCCCGAGGACGGAGCCGAGGTGATCCGTGCCGATGCGACGAGAGGGAGAGTCGGCACCGAAACATCGGTTCGACTCTTGGTCCCGGAACCAAGGATAGATCGTCGGCTCCACGAGTCCGGGAGAGGTTCTGATGGAGTCGAGGTCAACGGTGCCGACCGAGAAAGAGACGGTTCCGGCACCAAGGGCTCCACTATCAACAGATCAGTGTCCCCCCGCTCCGAGGGCTGAGTAGGCCTCGGAGGAGGACCAGATGGAGACAAGGGAAGGCCTTTGAGTCTCGACACCAACTGAGAGGAGACTGCAATGAGTTTGGACAGGGCCGTGTTCTCCATCAACTTCTGCACCACACGATCTACGTCGGTGTCGGAGAGGGGCCTGGAAGACCGCGTCAAAGGAATCGAGGATGGTGCCGACCTCAAAAGAGCAGGAGGTGGCAGTTCCGTCACCGGTTCCAAGACTCGAGGCTCGGTGACAGACACTAGCTCGATACTCGGCCCCGAAGTCTGTGGAACCGGTGAACGAACTTTAAAAGAAGAACTTGGAGCCGATGACGTAGGCTCCGAAGTCTTCGACTCCTTTGAAGATTTAGAAGTCTGGTCACCGGTTCCAAGACTCGAGGCTCGGTGACAGACACTAGCTCGATACTCGGCCCCGAAGTCTGTGGAACCGGTGAACGAACTTTAAAAGAAGAACTTGGAGCCGATGACGTAGGCTCCGAAGTCTTCGACTCCTTTGAAGATTTAGAAGTCTGGTCTGACTTATCTAAAGCCTCCTGAAAAGCAGGCTTCAGAAGACCCCTGTCCATAAGCTTCCTGCGCCTATCTGTCATGACCCTTCCACTAAAGGAGTGACATATGGGGCAGTCCACCTGAAGATGAAGATGGAGAGGGCCAAGACAGTAGACACAGGAGCTATGGTTGTCTGTGACAGACATCTTCTGTCCGCACTGACATCTTTTAAAGCCTGACTTAACCTTCTCAGACATGTCAAGTCAAAAAAAGTCACAATCAAAAGTGAAATAACAACCACTGCACTTAAACTTAGCCAAAGGCCGTGAGGAAAGATATGAAGTGATTATTAATAAATTTAACAGTCGAATCCGATATTTAGTGAGTGGGGTAGGCCCTAGGAATCCTAACTAAATAAAGCTGTTTGAAAACACTAATAATTTAGTCAATCAGAACCAAAGACCATACACACACACACACTAACAAGTCTTTACAAATCTAAGAAATTTTAGATCAAATTTCTATTAGAAAAAAGCTATATCTTATCTGACGTTGGCTCAGAGCTCTTCAAGCGATGTGATCAGTTGCAGCGGCAAACTAGATCTGAGGTAAGGGCAGAGGGAATTGTGGGAGATAGGTTGGTCTCGAGCTTCTTCTCGATGCAGAGCTTTGCTAAGCGGCCGACTCGGAGCCGAGGATCGGCTCCAAACCCATGTGTAAGAACAAACGGCGAGATTGAACACTCTCACATCAGTAATTTCACAACTTAGTTAAATTATACAACCTTTCCTTGTTCTCCTATAAGCCAGATGATAAAATTAGAAGTTATGTACCTACCATAACGTTCCATGTTAGTTGTCTTCTCTCGCCTTCTTTCTTGCTGGATGGGTTCGGAGCCGATCCTCGCCCACTCGGCACTTGCTTAGCTTGAGAACTCCTTTTACCAGCTCGAGGCAACCCTATATCCCATGATGCAAGGTGGGACTACCTCAGATCTCGTTTGGTAGCTAAAATACCCTGCTAAAAGACTAACCTAGTAGAACTAGGAAAAACAAGTTCTTAACAATAGACTCTTCTATTGAAGACTCAGGAGAGAACAACCTGAGAAGAGAAACCCTTCAAGATCTGTCCAGGCCAGGGGGAAGGAGAGGGGGCAAGAAAGAAGGCGAGAGAAGACAACTAACATGGAGCGTTATGGTAGGTACATAACTTCTAAATGTTAAGTTGTCAATCTCGCCTTCATTCTTGCTGGATGGGACAGGCCCTAGCACCTGTATCCCGGGTGGCTCAATGGAACAGACTCTTGAGAACTGTGGAACCAAAACTGGCTCTGTCCTTGGAGGCCAAATCTAATTTGTAATGAGAGACAAAGGTATGAGGAGTGGCCCAAGTAGCTGCTACACAAATGGTATCAATGGGTAGCCTATCCTGAAAAGCTGTAGAAGTGGATAGACTCCTGGTTGAGCGTGCCTTCGGTTTAGAGGGTAGTTGCTTGCCTCTGAGCGAATACACGTAAGAAATGGTGGAAGATAGCCATCTGGATAAGGTCACTTTTGATACTGGGAGACCTTTCTTGTTTTCTGCATAGGAGACAAATAATTGGTCTGATTTCCTGAATTGTTTAGTTCTATGCAAATAATACCTGAGCTGACGATGGACATCCAAAAAATGAAGCTTTTGTTCAGCTCTGTCAGAATAATTTGGGAAAAAGACTGGTAGATCGATGGATTGATTAATATTAGTTTGAGAAACAACTTTGGGGAGAAAGGATGGATTTGTTCTCAAGGATACCCTGTCCTTGTGAAAAACCAAGTAAGGGGAACGGATGCAGAGAGCTTGAATCTCGGATACCCTTCTTGCTGAAGTGACAGCCAGTAAGAATATAGTTTTCCAGGTCAATAACTTCAAGGAGCATGAAGCAGACAGTTCGAAGGGTGGTAAAATCAAGGATGCTAATATTAAATTCAGATCCCATTGTGGTGGAGGATGTTTTATTGGCGGCTTCAGGAGAAAAACTCCTCTCAGAAAAGCTTTGCATAGTCTATGTGACATAATGTTATGATCTTGCAAGCCAACATGATATTTGGAAATAGCCGCCAGTTGAACTTTGACTGTTGATGAAGAAGATCCTGACTGAAAAATTTCAGCTAGAAAATCTAAAACAGAATGCACAGGTGCAGTAAAGGGATCAATGTGCCTGGAGTTTGCCCAAAGGGAAAAACGTCGCCACTTGCTAGCATAAACCGTTCTGGTGGACGACTTCAAAGAAGCTACTAAGATATCTCTGACAGGATCAGAGATCATAGGAAGCCTGGCTAGGGAAGGAAGTGGAGCAACCAAGCAGTGAGGTTGAGAGAACGAATGGCCCAGTGCTGTTGACCCGATTGGTGGATCAAAAGATCCGGAACTGGGTCCAGATGCCAAGGCTGCACCAGGAGGTGACGATGCAGAGTCGGAAACCAAATTTGTCGAGGCCAGTAAGGGGCAATGAGAATCAACTTGGCCCTCAAAACGGTAGCTTTCTGAATGACTTGTGGAATCAAGGGAAAGGGAGGAAAAGCGTACAGAAGTCCCCGGGGCCAATCCTGGGTTAGAGAGTCTCTCAGGGGTTGGCCTGGAAGGGGAAAGAGGGTGAAGAAGTCGGGGCATTTGTTGTTTTGGGGTGTAGCAAAAAGATCGCAACAAGGGGTGCCCCACTTCAGAAATATCTGGTCCACTATAGATTGATTGAGAGACCACTCGTGAGGCATGAGAATGGCTCTGCTCAGCCTGTCCGCCAAGAGGTTGGACCTGCCGGGGATGTGCGTTGCTATCAGAAACCGATGAGAGGAGATTGCCCATTGCCAAAGTCTGAGAGCTTCTCGACACAAAGGATAGGATCTGGTCCCGCCCTGCTTGTTGACGTACCAGACCACAGACATGTTGTCCGTTTGCACTGCAATAGTCCCCGCGGGAAGAAAGTCGTTGAGGGCTTGCAACGTTAAAAGCACCGCTCTCATCTCCAGGACATTTATGTGCAGATGGTATTCTATGGGTTGCCACGTCCCATGGACCATCCTGCCCTGATAATGCCCCCCCCCCACCCGATCAGAGAGGCATCCGTAGCGACTGTGGCAACTGGAGGAGGGGGAACAAATGGTCGGCCCTGATGAAGAAGAGGGGAAGATATCCACCAGTTTAGATGAGTCCTGCACGATTGAGTAACTAAGACTTCGTGTCTCATCGGAAGGCTGTGGAACGACCACTGAGTGAATAACATCCACTGCAGAAGACGCATGTGGAAGCGAGCCAGTGGTAGAAGAACAATGGCCGCAGCCATAAGACCTAGAACTTTCAGTATCAATCTGGCTTTGACTTTGCTGCTCTGCAATAAAATCCGAACGTATTTTTGGATGTCCAGAATTCTCTGATCTGTTAGTCTGGCTAACGAACTGACGGTGTTTAATTCTGCGCCTATAAAGGTGATAGATTGGCAAGGTAGCAGAGAAGATTTTTTGAAATTCACTGAAATTCCCAAACTTTTGCAAAGCTGCAGAGTGTAGTCTCTGCTCTGAAGAAGCTGATGCTTGGTGGTGGCGGAGAGGAGCCAGTCGTCCAAATAAGGAAACACCTGGAATCCTTGACGTCTCAGATGAGCTGTGACCACTATTTAGAGGAGCTATCACGGGGTCCAATTGATGTGTATTTGCCCAGTGCACAAAACGCTTCCATTTACTAGTGTAAATTTTTGTAGTGGAAGCTTTATGAGAAGCCACCAGGATATTTCGAACTGCAGGGGAAAGAAGATCAGACCTGGCTAAGAAGGGAAGCGGAGCAGCCAAGCTGCTAGTCTGAGGGAGAGTAGCGACGGGTGGGAAGCCCCTGACGAGTGGGTCAGTAGATCCGGCTCCGGGTCCAGGATCCAGGGTTCCCGAATTCGGTGTGCCAGAAGAAAGGGAAACCAGATTTGACGAGGCCAGAATGGGGCAATGAGGATAATTGTCCTTTGCAGGTTGTTGGCTTTCTGTAGAAATTTTGCAATCAGGGGAACAGGAGGAAAAGCGTACAGGAGACCCGGGGGCCAATCGTGAACCAGAGCGTCCTGGGGACTATCCCTGGAGGGGGTAATAGGGCAAAATAGCTTCTGCATTTGGCGTTCATTGGAGACGCAAACAGATCGCAGGAAGGCTGGCCCCACTTGCGAAAAAGTTCCTTCGCAACTGATTGTTTGAGGGACCACTCGTGAGGTAACAGGATGGCTCTGCTCAACCTGTCCGCTATGACGTTGGATAACCCCGGGATGTGCGTTGCTATCAGAAAGAGACCCGTGGACTCCGCCCATTGCCAAATTCTCAAGGCCTCTCTGCATAGTTGATAAGACTTGGTTCCCCCTTGTTTGTTTATGTACCATACTACGGACATGTTGTCCGACTGAACTGCAATTGTCCCTAGAGGAAGGAGGGGAGCAAAGTGTTGCAACGCTAGAAACACTGCCCTCAACTCTAGAACATTGATGTGCAGATTGTACTCCAAATTGGACCATTCGCCTTGGACTGTCTGTCCCTGAAAGATGCCCCCCCACCCTATCAGGGAAGCGTCCGTGGTCACCGTAGCTGTCGGGTAGCACAAATGGTCTTCCGCTGGAAAGATTGCAAGTCTGAAGCCACCAAGCCAGGTGTGATTTGCATATGTTTGTGATGTGGATTTCATGCGTCAGGGGTAAGTGTTGGAACGACCATTGTGCAAACAGTAGCCATTGAAGAACTCTCATGTGCAGTCTTCCCAAGGGTATCGCAATGAAAGAAGCTGCCATGAGACCCAAAACCTTCAGGACCAGTTTTGCTGGGGATTTTCTGGATAATAGAAGAAGAGATATATGGTTTTGTAGGGAGGCTATCCTTTCTGGAGGAAGTCTTAGGATTAAGCAACGCGTATCCAATTCTGCTCCTATGAATGAGATATGCTGTGATGGCTGTAGTAAAGATTTTTCGAAATTTACGGAAATTCCGAGATGAACACAGAGTTGAAGTATGTAATCCCTGGCCTGAATCAGTCGACGCTCGGTGGTGGCAGAAAGGAGCCAGTCGTCCTGATACGGAAACACCTGGAATCCCAGGCGCCTCAAGTGAGACGCTACCACTGCCATACATTTGGTGTAAACCCTGGGGGCTGAGGTCAGACCAAAGGGCAGGGCTCGAAACTGAAAGTGACTGGCTCCCAGCCGGAAGCGCAAGTGATCCCTGGACGCCCTGGCCATTTTGATGTGGTAGTATGCGTCCTTTAGATCTATTGAGCACATCCTGTCGTCCTTCTGTAAGAATGGAAGGATCGATTGAAGCGTGACCATCCGGAACTTTTCTTTCTTGATGAAGGTATTGAGTGTGCTTAGGTCCAGAATTGGCCTCCAGTCCCCTGTCTTTTTTGGAACTAAAAAGAACCTTGAGTAAGTTCCGAATCCTCTCTGGTCCGCTGGGACTGGTTGGATGACTCTTTTTTCTAGCAGCTTTGAAATTTCTATAGCTGCAGGGCCTCGCAGATGGGGCGGAACATCTGGGAGTCTTTTCTGCGGAATTGGGGGCAATAGGAAGGGAATTCTGTAACCTCTGGTAACAATGCTTTTTACCCAATTGTCTGATGTAAGACTTTGCCAGGCCTGAGGGTATAAAGCTAAGCGACCCCCGACTACCTCCAGAGCAGGACAGCCGGGCCTCCTCTCAGGAGTGCTGGAAAGGTTTCTCGGGGAGTGTATCCCTGTCACCTTGGTTTTGCGGACCCCCTCTGCCGCCAGGGCGACGTCTTCCACCTCTGCCCCCTCCGCTGCCTCTAGAGGGGGCATCACCCTGTGTGCCTGGGAAAGAGCCTTGGGGTTTTCGAAACCACATTTTCCCACCACGTTGCCCTTTGGGGTACGGTCTGGATGGGGTGGAAAAACGGACTCCGACAGCAGACAGAGTCTTTCCCTCTTGCTCACACCGGGTAAGGGTCTCCTTTACTTTGGGGCCAAAGAGAGTGGCACCATCAAATGGGGCGTTAGTAAAGGAAGACTTGAAGGCTTCCGCAAAGGAACATAAGCGCATCCAGGATTGTCTACGAAGAGCAATCGCTGAAGCCGCTGCCCTACTCGACCCTTCAGCTGCGTATGAGATCAGCCTCATGGACGAGTTTGCAATAGATGTAAGGGTATTGAGATGTGCTGCAACTTTCTCCGAGACAGCAGCATCTGTAGTACCCTGGAGGGTATCTCCCAACTCTTTGATTAGATCCCTCTGTAAACGTGTAAAATGGGTCAAATAGTTCAGGGATCGCATAGAAAAAGCCGCTGAACTAAAAATGCGCTTCCCATACCTGTCCATAGTCCTAGAATCTCTGTTAGGCGGATGGACAGATGAGGAAGATTCAGACATCTCCTTTTCGTGGCCGCTGCCACCACCATAGCGTCCACTGGAACTCCCTTTGTTAGATAAGCCTTATCTTGGGGGGCTGTAATATATTTATTAGGCTTTCTAGGGACTGGCTCCACCGTGTCAGGTGTCTCCCACGCCCTCCGAGCAATCAATTCCATCAATTCATCGAAGGGCGGAGTGACCCAGGAGGAGGAAGGGCGAGCACCGAATGCCTTCAGCAAGACTGACTCATCCTCAGAAGGGGGTAGGGCTTGCCAATCACCTCTCTGTTTTAGGATCTCCAGGATGTCAGAAAAGGAGACATCCTCTGAGGGTGATTTAGGGGACCCTTCTGACTCATCCAAGTCAGTGTCCGATGTCAAGGATTCCTGTGGAGCATCCAAGTGTCTCCTCTTACACAATCTTTTCCTCAGAACTTCTTCAGGGGGGCATCCGATGAAGCCTCTGAGGAAGAGTGGGGCACCCTCAAGGGGTGGCTGAGACACTGGTGCTCGACGCTTAGATGTAGCCGTGGGTGCAGAGGAGGATAACGGACTTTTATGGGAAGGAGAAGCCGTCTCCGCTGAAGTGGTTGTCTGAGTAGACAACACCTTCCTCATGAGATCGAAAGCCCCCGGGTCCCGAGTCGAGGCATCCCCAGGTTCCGAAGAAATCGGAGGAATCCCCGAGACAGGCACCGATGGCATCGACCCCGAGGACGGAGCCGAGTCGATCCGAGCCGAGGCTCCGAGAGGGAGAGTCGGAACCGAAATATCGGTCCGACTCTCAGTCCCCGATCCAAGGATGGATCTTCGGCTCTGAGACTCCGGTACTGGATCCGACGGAGTCGAGGTGAATGGTGCCGACCGAGAAAAAGACGGTTCCGGCACCGAGGGCTCCACAATCAACAGATCAGCCTCTCCCGGCTCCGAAGACTGGATAGGCCTCGGAGGAGGAACAGGTGGAGATAAGGGAAGGCCTTCGAGTCTCGACACCAATTGAGAGGAGACAGAGATGAGCTTGGATAAGGCCGTATTCTCCATCAATTTCTGCACCACGCGGTCTACATCGGTGTCGGAGAGGGGCCTTGAAGAATGCGTGGAAGGAATCGAAGACGGAGCCGACCTCAAAAGTACAGGAGGAGGAAGCTCCGTCACCGGTTCCAAGACTCGAGGCTCGGTAACTGACAAAAGTTCAACACTCGGCCCCGAAGCCTGAGGAACCGGTGATCGAACTTTAAATGAAGAGCTCGGAGCCGATGACATGGGCTCCGACGTCTTCGATTCCTTCGAGGATTTAGATGCCTAGTCTGATGCATCCAGAGCCTCTTGGAATGCAGGCTTCAAAAGGCCCCTATCCATAAGTTCCCTGCGCCTATCTGTCATGACCCTTCCACTGAAAGAATGGCAGATGGAACAGTCTTCCTGCAGATGGAGAGGGCGAAGACAGTAGACGCAGGAACTATGATTATCTGTGACAGACATTTTCTGTCCACATTGGCACCTTTTGAAGCCTGATTTAGCCTTTTCAGACATGTTAACAAAGTCAAATCCAGGTATAATAGAAAAGCCAGTACAAAAAGTCAAATCCAGTAAAAAATTGTCAAATCCTGTAAGTAAGTCAAATCCTGTAGTCAATCCAGTAAAAGTTAAAGGGTGGGGTAGGCCCCGAGGGAATAAACTCTAAGAAAGTATATAAATACTATATACGGAACCGAGAAACCCTCGATACACTACTCACACACACACAGTCAACTTTAAAGAGAAATATTTTTATCCAAAATATAAGAAATAATAAATCTTAGCTTTGAGGTGGTCCGAGCTCATCAAAAATGATGCGAATGTTGCAGCGGCAAACTAGATCTGAGGTAAAGGCAGAGGGGGATTGTGGGAGTTAGGTTGGTCTCGAGCTTCTTCTCGATGCAGAGCTTTGCCAAGCGGCCGACACGGAGCCGAGGATCGGCTCCGAACCCAGGTGTAAGAACAAACGGCGAGATTGAACACTCTCACATCTAAAATTTCTTATGTACCCAGCCCAAAAACTGTAGCTGGCTCACAGGATTGCAAGTCATTATGTTGTTATCCATTACATCACTACTGTGAGACAGAAAAATATTACCTAAATATGTTCTTTTTCTTTCGGCTGTTCCCATTAGGGGTCGCCACAGCGGATCATCTTGTCTTCATTTCTTCCTGTCCTCCGCATCTTGCTCTGTCACACCAACCACCTGCATGTCCTCTCTCACCACATCCATAAACCTCATCTTAGGCCTTCCTCTTTTCCTCTTACCTGGCAGCTTCATCCTTAGCATCCTTTTCCCAATATACCCAGCATCGCTCCTCAGCACATGTCCAAACCAACGCAATTTCACCTCGCTGGCTTTGTCTCCAAACTGTCCAACCTGGGCTGACCCTCTAATATACTTATTCCTAATCCTGTCTACCCTCATCACACCCAGTGCAAATCTTAACATCTTTAACTCTGCCACATCCAGCTCTGACTCCTGCCTTTTTGTCAATGCCACTGTCTCCAACCCATATAACATAGCTGGTCTCACTCCCCTCTTGTAGACCTTCCCTTTCACTGTTACTGGTACTCATCTGACACAAATCACTCCTGACACTCTTCTCCACCCACTCCACTCTGTCTGTGCTCTCTTTTTCACCTCTCTTCCACACTCGCCATTACTCTGAACTGTTGATCCCAAGTATTTAAACTCATCCACCTTCGCCAACTCTACTCTCTGCATCCTCACCATTCCTCTATCCTCCCTCTCATTCACACACATACATTCTGTCTTAGTCCTACTGACCTTCATTCCTCTCCTCTCTAGAGCATATCTCCACCTCTCCAGGGTCTCCTCAACCTGTTCCCTACTCTCACTACATATCACAATGTCATCTGCAAATATCATAGTCCACGAGGACTCCTGTCTGATCTCGTCTGTCAACCTGTCCATCACCACTGCAAATAAGAAAGGGCTCAGAGCTGATCCTTGATGTAATCCCACCTCCACCTTAAGCGCATCTGTCACTCCCACTGCAGATCTCACCACTGTCACACTACCTTTGTAAATATTTCCGCATTATCTCATTTGGCAAATGTTTTACACCGGATGCCCTTCCTGACGCAACCCTCCCCATTTATCCAGACTTGGGACCGGCACAAAGAAATGCACTGGACTACCTGAAATATGTTGTTCCTTCAAATTACCGTTTGCATACACATTCTTAGAAACAGTTTCTACAAGGCTGTGTTATTGAACTGTCCTTTTCCTTATCATTGCTCTTAATTAAACCTCCAGTGTTCATACCAGGTAGAGTCAAAGTTTGTAAAAATACATTGATAAACCATGTAAGCTCTCCTGTGAGATGTCCTAGCTCCTAGTTTTGACCAGAGCTTTGAGAAGTCACTTTCAGTGTAAACAGTAAAAGTTGGCAGGTCTGTATTGGAATCTCGAAGGTTTAATGCTTCGAATCACTAAAGATCGAACTTTAGTGATCAAAACATTAAACCATCGAAATTCTAGTAGACCCTATTAAAAAAAAAAAAAAAACAAGTAAAGGGTGTTTAGGCAGGGGGGCAAGACCCCCCTGCACCCCCCACTACTTAAATATACCAACTCCGAGATCGCACTTCGACGGAGTATGGTGCGGAAAGGGAAGATTTCCCTTTCCTACACAGTAGCGCGATCTTGGAGTTGGTATATTTAAATAGCGGGGGGGGGGGCTCCGGGGCCTTGCCCCCTGCCTACACTCATTAGTGTAAAAATATTTTTATCAGGGTTCGATTGTTTAATAGTTCGATGCATACAGTTCGATGTTTATGCATTCGAACTATTAAACTTTTGAGATTATAATTTAGACCCAAGGTTGGCTATTCTCCTGGGGTTCCTTCAGTTAAAACTGCCATCACTAAATGACCAAGAACCAAAATCACCAGTGCGAAAGTGCACTATGAATAGTAAACACCAAAAACGAAGGGTACACAAAATCGCTGAGTGTCCAATGGAAAAACTCAGGAAGCCACAAAATGTAGAAGATCTGAAATGCCAAGCTTATTACAAAAGTTAAGCACCAAATAACACCATAATACACATTTTCATTCTGTCAACATCCAACTAGGACTTCATCAGACCTAAACTGAAACAATATCATATGACTATTTAAAGTTGAAACTTTTCATGTGACTAGTAAAAACTTCTCATGTAAGTATCACATTCTTATATTAACATCATGAAAATCAACCCTCTTTGTCTCACTTTCTACATGGGGTCAAGGTGTCATATCAACTGTTCCATCTATCTTTATTCAGTGCTACTCCCCTACCTTCTTTGACACTCCTGCCTCTCTGTCAAATGTCTTCTCTCTCACAATCCATCCACCTCTCTGCTGGACACCCTTGTTTTCTCTATTTCTTGTGTCTGTATGTGCATATATATATATATATATATATATATATTTTTTTTTTTTTTTTTTTTTTTTTACATCCGCAGTGGTACACCAGTAGTGTTGTTGCCTCACAGCAAGAGGTTCTCCTGTTCGATTTTCGGCTGGAGTGCGGGGAGTGCCTTCTGTGTGGAGTCTTCATGTCCTCCCCGCAGTTGGGTGGGCGTTCAAAAGACATGTTTAAATGGGCGTGCCTTCGTTGAAGGTTGAACGTCGAGCTGGCACCTCGGCGTTCATCAAAATCTACTGCCAATCATTAGCGGACCGGATTTCCGCTGTGGTGACCCCTAACCGGGAAAAGCCGAAAGACAACAACAACATATGGACGGACTTTATAATCTCGAAATACTAAAATACAGAATTTTAGTATCTCTAGACTATAAAGCTGAAAATTAAAAAAAACGACAACCCACAACCGCAAAATTCAAAATCGCGATCATACACATACACACATCACCCACAAACAAGCACAAATACACCTACCTAACTACATTACAACAAACAAAACAACACACACAAACAAAACATAACAAACGAACACACCTACCCTACCTATAAGCAGGGGGGCAAGCCCCCTGCACCCACTATGTGGGGGGGGGCTGTGCCCCCCCACACCCCGGCGACTTATATATACTAACTCTGAGGTCACACTAAACACACAAACACATAAAACCCACCACTACACACACTCATACACACTAAAATCCCTACCTAATACCCTTACAAAAACACCACTTACCTGAATCCCCAGCTAAAATCTTCTCTGTGTGGAAGATTTTCAGTCCATATATCTCTAGTTAATCACTGTATATTAATCAGATCAGAAAATAGTAGTAGAAGTAGTGAACTTAAACTTGTCTTACGTAAAAAAATGAGAAGTTATGTACCTACCATAACGTTCCATGTTAGTTGTCTTTTACTCGCCTTCTTTCTTGCTTGATGGGTTCGGAGCCGATCCTCGGCCCCGACTCGGCACTTGCTAAGCTCGAGAGTCACTTTTACCAGCTCAAGGCAGCCCCATATCCCATGATGCAAGGCGGTAAGTACCCAGATCTCGTTTGGTACCTATAGGGAGAATAACCTAGCACAAAAAACTTTCCACTGAGGAAAGAAAGCAATTAGCCTAATGGAAGGGCTGTAATGGGAACCAGAAAACTAACTGGTGCCTAAAGAAGCAATCTTCCAAACAAGGGAGATCAAGGTCTGTCCAGGCAAGGGGGTACGAGGGAGGGTCTCAAGAAAGAAGGCGAGAGAAGACAACTAACATGGAACGTTATGGTAGGTACATAACTTCTCAATGTTAAGTTGTCAATCTCACCTTCATTCTTGCTTGATTGGACCGCGTCCCTAGCACCTCTATCCTGGGTGGCTCAATGGAACAGACTCTTGAGAACCGTAGAACCAAAACTGGCTCTATCCCTGGAGGCCAAATCCAATTTGTAATGAGAAACAAAGGTATGAGGAGTGGCCCAAGTGGCTGCTGCACAAATAGTGTCTAAAGGGAGTCTAGCCTGAAAGGCTGTGGAAGTGGCTAAACTTCTGGTGGAATGCACTTTTGGTTTTGAGCACAGCTGTTTGCCCCTGAGTTGATAGATTTCGGAGATGGTGGAAGAAAGCCATCTAGATAAGGTCACTTTGGAAACAGGAAGGCCTTTCTTATTAACAGCATAAGAAAGAAAGAGCTGATCGGATTTCCTGAATTGTTTTGTTCTGTCCAAATAATATCTGAGTTGGCGGTGAACATCAAGATAATGTAATTTTTGTTCCGATCTGTTGGAGTAATTGGGGAAAAATACAGGGAGATCAATAGATTGGTTCAAATTAGTTTTCGAAGCCACCTTGGGCAAAAAGGATGGATTAGTTCTCAAGGATACCCTGTCCTTGTGGAAGACCAAATAAGGGGGACGAACAGAGAGAGAGCATGAAGTTCTGACACTCTCCTAGCCGAGGTAATAGCGACAAGGAAGAGTGTTTTCCATGAAAGAAACTTCAGTGAGCATAAAACAGCTGGCTCGAAGGGAGGAAGAATTAAGGATGTCAGCACTAGATTTAGGTCCCATTGAGGAGGAGGACTCCTGACAGGAGGTTTAAGGAGGAAAATCCCTTTTAGAAAAGCTCTACAAAGCCTGTGGGACATAATGTTGTGATCTGCAAACCCGACATGAAAGTTCGAGATAGCAGCCAACTGAACTTTGACCGTGGAAGATGAAGAGCCCGAGTGAAAGATTTCCGCTAAAAAATCCAAAACTGCATGAACAGGGGCAGTAAAGGGATCTATATTCTTTGATTTTGCCCAAAAAGAGAAGCGTTTCCACTTGCTGGTATAAATCCTTCTAGTAGAGGATTTAAGGGAAGCCACTATGATATCCCTAACCGGGTTAGAGATCATAGGAAGCCTGGCTAAGGAAGGAAGTGGAGCAACCAAGCTGTGAGGTTGAGAGAAGGAATGGACCGATGCAGGTGACCCGACTGGTGGATCAGAAGGTCTGGCACTGGGTCCAGATGCCACGGCTGCACCAAGAGGTGACGGTGGAGGAACGGAAACCAAATTTGTCGAGGCCAATAGAGGGCAATGAGAATCATTTTGGCTCTCAAAACGGTGGCTTTCTGGAGTACTTGTGGAATCAAAGGAAAGGGAGGAAAGGCATAAAGAAGTCCCTGGGGCCAATCTTGGGTAAGAGCGTCTCTGGGGGGATGGCCTGGCAGTGGGAAGAGAGAGAAAAAGTCTGGGCATTTGCTGTTTTGGGGAGGAGCAAAAAGATCGCAACATGGGCGGCCCCATTCTAGAAAAATCTCCTCCACTATGGACTGTTTGAGAGACCACTCATGAGGCATGAGAATAGCTCTGCTCAATCTGTCCGCTAAAATGTTGGTTTTCCCAGGGATATGCGTTGCTACCAGAAACTGATGAGAGAAGATCGCCCATTGCCAAAGTCTGAGAGCTTCTCGACACAAGGGGTAGGACTTGGTTCCGCCCTGCTGTTGATATACCATACTACAGACATGATGTCCGTGTGAACTGCAATTGTTCCCAAGGGAAGAAAGTCGTTGAGGGCTTGCAACGTTAAAAGCACTGCTCTCATCTCTAGGACATTTATGTGCAGGTGGTATTCGAACGGTTGCCACGTCCCATGAACCATCCTGCCCTGATAATGACCCCCCCCACCCGATCAGGGAGGCGTCCGTAGTGACTGTGGCTACCGGGGCCGGGGATACAAAGGGTCTGCCCTGATGAATCTGGGGAGAAGAAATCCACCAGGATAGATGGTTTTTGCAAGCTTGTGTCACCAGGATTTGATGACGCATGGGAAGTTGTTGGTAAGACCACTGGGTGAACAACATCCATTGCAGGAGACGCATGTAGAAGCGGGCCAAGGGAAGAAGAGTAATGGCCGCTGCCATGAGGCCCAACACTTTCAGGACCAGTCTGGCTTGCACCTTTTTGCTAGCAAGGATGATCCGCACGTGACTTTGGATATCTGAGATTCTTTGGTCTGTGAGGGTTGCTGACATCCAAACAGTGTCTAAATTTGCGCCTATGAAAGTAATAGACTGGCAGGGCAACAAGGAGGATTTTTCGTAGTTGATCGAAATTCCTAACTGAGTGCAGAGATTTAGGGTGTAATCCCTGGCTTGGAGAAGTTGATGCCTGGTGGTGGCTGAAAGGAGCCAGTCGTCGAGATACGGAAACACCTGGAATCCTTGAGGTCTCAGGTGAGCCGTGACCACTGCCATACATTTGGTGAACACTCTGGGGGCTGTAGTGAGACCAAAGGGCAGGGCTCTGAATTGAAAATGACTGGACCCCAGCCGAAAGCGGAGAAACCTTCTGAGCGTCTGTGAATTTTTATGTGATAGTACGCATCCTGAAGGTCTATTGAGCACATCCAGTTGTCTTTGCCCAGGAAAGGCAAAATTGATTGAAGTGTGACCATTCGAAATCTCGTCTTTTTCACAGACTTGTTGAGTCTGCTGAGGTCCAATATTGGTCTCCAATCTCCCGTCTTTTTGGGGACCAAAAAGAACCTTGAGTAGATTCCGGGCTCTGAATGGTCTGTTGTAACTGGCTGAATGGCCCTTTTGTGTAGAAGCTTTGATACTTCTAACTTTGTGATTTCCCTTAGACCGGGTGGCACATCTGGAAGGGAATTTTTGTGAGTGAAGGGACTTTCCTCAAAAGGAATTCTGTAACCCTCGGATATGATCGACTGTATCCATCTGTCTTGTGAGAGGGAACGCCAGGCTTGTGGGTACAGCGATAATCTTCCCCCGACTGCCTCCAAGGATGGACAGTCGGGCAACACCTCAGGGATGCTGGAAGGGCTTGTCAGAGAGAGGCTCTCTGCTTCCCTGGTTTTGTGGACCCCCTCTGCCTCTAGGGCGGCGTCTATTATTATTACCCCCTCTGCCTCTAGGGGTAAACTGACCACGTGTATTCGGCGTGACTCCTTGGGATTTGCGGAACCACATCTTTCCACCCTTCTGTCCCTTGGGGAAAGGTCTAGAAGGGGTGGAAAACGGACTCCTATGGCAGAAAGAGTCTTGCCGTCCTGCTCACACCTGGTCAATGTATCCTTCACTTGAGGACCAAACAAAGTTGACCCATCAAAGGGAGAGTTTGTGAAGGACGCCTTGAAGGGATCTGCAAAATTACAGAGCCGCATCCAGGATTGACATCTCAGAGCCACTCCTGTACCTGCGGCTCTACTCGCTCCATCTGCTGCATACGAAATCAGCCGCATGGAGGAGTTGGTTATGGAGTTAAGGATTCCTAGCTGAGAAGCAATCTTGTCTTGTGCCCCCGGAGCTGCAGGATCCTGTACTACTTCACCTAGTTCTTTAAGGATGTCCCTTTGGAGTCTGGTGAAGTGACACAAATAATTCAGCGAACGCATGGCAAAGGTCGCTGAGGAGAACATCCGCTTACCATACCTGTCCACGGTCCTGGAATCCTTGTTAGGAGGATGGACCGGTACGGAAGGATCTGCAAGTTCCTTTTTAGTGGCGGCCGCCACCACCATGGCATCAACAGGGACACCTTTTGTAAGGAATTGCTGTTCGGAAGGGGCTGTAATAAATTTAGAAGGCCTCCTGGGAACTGGCTCTACAGAATCAGGAGAAGCCCAAGCCTTTTGAGCAATTACCTGCATGAGGGGGTCAAAAGGCAGAGACACCCAGGAGGTGGAGGGTTGAGAACCAAATGCCTCTAGGTATACCGTCTCATCATCAGAGGGATTTATGGAAGGCCAGTTTCCCCTCTGTTTCAGGAGTTCTACGATGTCTGAAAAAGAGACATCCTCAGAGGGGGATCTTGGGGATCCCTCCGACTCATCTAAGTCGGTATCCAAAGTAATAGACTCAGGGGAGTCCAGGTGCTTCCTCTTACAAGTCCTCTTGCGCGGAGGATCTCCTGACGGATCAGGAGAATCCTCGGAAGAGGGGGTTCCTCCCAGTGGGGAAACCTGAGGCGGTGGATCTCTCGGTCCGGGAGCAAGAGAGCAGGAAGAGATATCAACAGGCACCGTAGAGGGAGGAGCTAAAGGAATAGACTGCTGACTGAGCCCAGGGGCCAGCACACTCCTCATCACCTCGGCTCCCCTCCCAGGGAGATCCGAGAGAACCCGTTCGAAGAAACTGGGACTCCGGGCCCACCGAAGGGAAGGCTCGAGGCAGATGTCGGAGCCGAGCTCACCAAGGCCAAGCTCCAAGGGGAAGAGCGGGTGGGACAAGGGTCCGATGCCACTCACCCCTCGGAGCAGACCAGGGAAGCCCGCCACGAATCCCTCCAAGGAAGGCCTCGAGGAGGAGATAAGAGTAGATGCTGAAGGCGCAGAAGCGGGGTATCTGGCCCTCAGCCATAGCAGTAACTATTCCCGTAGACTCCAGCTCCAAACTCTGGGGTAGAGTCGAAGGAGGAACTTGAAGAGGGTGTGGACTAATAGTCGTCTGTTGAGACGGACTATGAAGCATTTGGGCTAGTGCCTGTGATTTTAATAATCTGCTTACCACCCTCTCTAAATCATGGTCTGACAACCTGGAAGACCTAGATGATCGGCTCCGATGGCTCCGCTCCGAAAGAAGAGGTGAGGCCGGAGCCGACAGTATCGGTTCCAAAGAGGGAGACCTGGACCTCTTCCTCGAAGGAACCATCGAAGCCGATGAAACCATGGATCCAGACGGAGCCGATAACTTTTCGGCTCCGAGTGTAGGTATAGATGTATCGGCTCCGGCCGGAGCCGATACAGGCAAAGAAATCATGGTGTCGGAGCCAGTCGGTGCCGACACCGAAGCCTGAGCTCATGGATGTCGGAGCCAGTCAAAGCCGACACCAAAGTGACCTTCAAAGTAAGATTTCTCCAAGCTAAGATCGGCTCCAGCCAGAGCCGATCTCGACTCCGAAGGAGTCGGAGCCAAGGCCGAAGGCTTAGGTACAGAAGCCTGAGCCTTGGTAGTCTTAGAGGGCTTACCCGGAGCTGATTTTGCCGGGGAGCCCTCCGGTTTAAAAAGTCTTCTTAATATAAGTTTGTTCCTCCTTTCCTGCAGGACTCTCTGGCTAAAAGAGTGACAAATTGCACAGGAGTCCTGCAGGTGGAGAGGTCCCAGGCAGTATATACAAGAAGTGTGACCATCTGTCAGAGACATCTTCTGACAGCACGAGTCACACTTCTTGAAGCCTGAGACCCTCTGTTCCTTGGACATAGTGTTATCCCAAACACAAAAAACACACACACACAATCCCGAATCAGAACAATTAAGTTAAAGGTATAACTAAAAACACACACACACACCCTAACAGTAGGGGGGGGGGGGGTGGGAGGGAATGAAGGCCTGACTAAAAATATAACTAGGGAAAAGTAATTTTAGTCAGAGAAAACCCTTAAAAGTATCTTAACAATAAAGGAAAACTATTGAAAGAGAGAAATATTTGGAATGGGGTGACTAAATGTATAATAATAAACACTTACCAGGAGCTGGTAAAAGGATTACCTCATCAGCGAAGCAGCAAACGAGATCTGGGTACTTACCGCCTTGCATCATGGGATATGGGGCTGCCTCGAGCTGGTAAAAGTGACTCTCGAGCTTAGCAAGTGCCGAGTCATCAAGCAAGAATGAAGGCGAGATTGACAACTTAACATCAAATAAATAAAAAATATATAATTGTACAGAATTACTAAGTATTCAAAAGTAATCCAAGCAAGGCAGGCAGTCTGTTTCCAGTCGAAAATCCTTTATTAAGTACACAGACAAGCGATCCATGTAAAACAAAACTAGAGTAATAGTTTCCTCACAAGATTTCTAAATATATATATACTTTTTATCAGGCAAGAGAGTGGTTTATTGTGCTGTAAAACAAAGTGTTATTGGTACACATGTTAAATTCACATCCCTTCCCCCATCAGTGTCACATTCGAGCTGGTCCTGCCCTACTTAGTAGCTGTCATAATAATATAACCCTTATGTACTTTAAATAAAATTTATAATGATGTGGTACCTCTTATTTAACCATATTATTAAATAGATTATTAAGTCTGTGATGTTAGCCAAGACAATATACTACATGGCTGGAAATATATCAACCTTAGTCCATTTGGCAATCAAAAAATATATATAAATATGTACGTATGCACTTTGCATGTAAAAAAATCAATTGTAAAAATCATAATCAAAATATATATATAAATATATACGTATGCATTTTTCATGTAAAAATTAATTGTAAAAATCATATTCCATTGTCACAGTTGCAATCGATACTAATTTGATGAATGGTGTTCCTGTGCAGAGATTTCAGGGATATGTCCACCAGATTAAGCTCTTTCTGGAAACCTGAGATAACCTGATCCTGTGAAACACTGGATGACAGGACTGGTCCCATAGCACTCAAAACAACCACTGCAAAACTTTCATGTTGATTCTGGCAGGGGAAACCATCTGCACTGAGGCAGCCATTAGTCTAAGCACCTTGAGGACTACAGCTGATGATGCTCAATCTTGTTGGAGCAGGAATGAGACAATGAAAATTAATGAAAACATTGTGTCCTGTGGTAAAATTGTTAGCTGCCTCAGTGTGCCTAGCTGACAACCTATAAAAATCAGATCTTGCAAGAGTTCCATTTGAGATTTGTATATATTTTCCATGATCTCCATGACTTGTTAGAACAAGCTGATTATTAGATGGGGCTACAAGCACCCAGTCATCCAAGTACTGGGAGATCTGTATCCCTAGAAATTGCATGTGGGCCACAACAGGAGCCATACACTGGTAGAGAAGAAATTTTCTCGATGCCTTATAGGTTCATAGACTAGTACTACGCTAGCTGCCCTTGAGAGCCATTTTAAGCTTAGCCAATTATCCCTTGTGAGACTCAAACCCTGTACCTTGTGTTTGTAAGGCAAACACCTTAACCATTAGGCCACCCTCCCAACCCCTTGTCTGCCCTTATCTGTAGGTAAGCATCTTGTAGATCTATTGAACACATCTAGTCTCCTGCATAAAGGCATGGCAGTATGAACTCCACAGTGACCATATGGAAGAACACCTCTTTAAAAAAAATGACTGAGCTGACTGAGGTCGAGTATCAGCTTGTGGTTCTATATCTTTTCTTGGGCACTAAAAAGAATATGAAGTAGAATCTGGATCCCCTTGGGTCTGCTGGAACCTCTTGAATTGCTCTATTTCTGAGGAAGCTCTGGACTTCCCTTAAACTGCTTCGCTGTCTGAATGGCACTGGTGGGGGTTGGGAAGTCTGTGTTGGGGGCATTGTGAAAAAGGGAATGAAGCAGCCTCTACATATGCTTCTTCTTACCCACAAATCCATCATAATGGCCATACATGCCATAGCGTGTAAGGAGAGTCATCCCCCACCTTCTTCCAAAGGAAAACAGTCGTACAAATCTTCAGGGATCGCTGGAGTAAAATCAAAGACAGGATCTCATGCCTCCCTCGTTATTGGGATAACCTCCTCCTCTGTGGCAGCATCCAGATTGAAATTTCCCTCTACCTCAGGAATCTCTGTCTTGCTGCTGCCTATGCTGGGGCTGCTAGGATTTCCAAAACCATATGCTCTTTGCCCCTTTTTTGGTTCTGTTAGAAAGTTCTCTTTGGGACAGAAAATTTAATTCCCACAGAGGGGAGTGTTTTACCTACTTGCTCATAATTAGACAGTCTCTCCTTAACTTGTCGCCAAAACAGTGCATTACTGATTGAGGGAGGCATTGTTAAAGGCCACCTGAAATGGTCCAGGAAATCTATAAGACACATCAAGGCCTGCCATCTCACAGTCAGGCCTGATGCTGCTGCCCTTGCTGTTCATCCATTGCATTATGTATAAGATGCATGGTCAGAGACAAAATAGTATTCACGGCAACCACCCAGGTTTCCAACTAAGAAAGGAATTCTCCAGCTGGCAACTGTTTCAGATTTTCCAATGCTCTGTGTGCAAACTCTCTCTGAAAACAAACCACATGGTTCATGTAGTTCAGTGCTCTAGCACAGAATGTACTGGACCTATCCATCATCCTGGAATCTTTATTGGGGGGATGGATAGTTTGGGTGTGTTTGAGGACGTCCTTTTTAGCAGCTGCAGCCACCGATATGGAGTCAACAAGAGGCTCCTTCCTCTTGTACTGCCTGTCTTTGGGGGTATGAAGGTCTCTATTGGGTTTCCTTAGAATGGCTTAAACTATACCTGGCCCCTTTTACACTTTACTGTAAAACATATCTACCAGTTTATCTGGGGAGTCACTACCCATGATGCTGGAGGAAAGGAATTATACGCCTACTATAAGATCTGTTCCTTGGGGAGGTTTGGTGCACTGGTCATGATTCACCCTGCCTCATCATCTTCAATACTTTTCTGAAGGATGTGTTCTGCCGCTCGTCCCCTTGTACATTGAAGACAAGCAGGTGGGGTAATTTGTTTAAGATACTTTATTACATAGAAACACATCAGGATGGATAGCAGCATCAGTAAATATAAACAAACTGATTGACAGACAGAGCTTACACAGATACATACTTACATCTCAACAGCTTACTACAAAATGGCAGTCAGACTTGCAGACGCTCAGTATTTATACACTTGTGCAAGCCCTTGGATACCTTCTTAAAGAGATATATACACATTGATCTATATCCTTCCTCTTAAAAAAGATTGCCCTTTATCAAAATAACATTGCAATTATTCATGCATCAATATAGACATTTAGAAACAAACACAATGTTCATGTCCAAGTTGCAGTGTATCTTAAACATGGTCTGGAGATGCGACCAAATCTCTTAACATAAGAATCAGGACTGGGTTTAGCAACAGGGACAGTCTTCAGTGAATAACTCATATAAGGAACTTTGGGATTCACCACAGGAACGAGAATACTCTCTGGAACTTCTTCTGGAACTGGATCACTGGATAACTCACTCTGAGATAAAGAGTCTTTCACAGGCTATATACTGTAGCACAGGCTTGGACACCAGTACCAAATGCTTCAGAGTTTGGCTAAAGTCAACTCCTTCTGATTCCACAATGTATAATCTTGGTTCTGGGCAAATGTTCTTCATGAGTCCAATCCAATCATAACCTTTGGATAATTGCATCCTTACCACTTCTTGCTCTCGTAATGGACTGAGCAATTTGCTGGTCTTATTGTAACAGGACTTCTGGGCTAGACGCTTCTTCAACAGATTGTTTTTCACTGACCTGTTGTTCTGGACACATGGAAACAACAACTGACTTCTGATTGGTAATGTGGTTCTGGTTTGTCTCGACAGAAGTCTCTGAGCAAGTGAACTAAGATGTTCATCACAAGGAATGTTTCTGAGATTCAAGAGATTCAGGAAAACATCACTAGTGGCTCGTTTCAACTTCTCAAGTAACTGCTTTATATTTTGAACTGCTCGTTCTGCCAAACCATCTGACTACAGACACTCTTTGCTACTCGTGACATGAGCAAACTCCCACTCTTCGACAAATCTTTTGAACTGTTGGCTTGTAAACTGCGCGCCAATGTCACAATTAACTTTGTGTGGACTACCATGTACTGCAAAATGACGCTTCATCTTAGTAACGACAGTAGTAGATGATAGATTGGGAAGTAGGTCAATCTCGAACCAACTGGAATAAGAGTCTACTAACACCAAACAATGTTGACCATTCCATTTGAAAATGTCAGTAGCTACTATCAACCAGGGTAGCTCAGGAATCTGGTTCAGATGAAGTGATTCTTTCTGCTGATGTGGCTTTGTACTATTACATACAGAACAAGATTAAAATACTCTCTCAATATGTTGTGACATAGAAGGCCAAAATACTAGTCCTCTCACTCTTCTTTTGATAGAGTCTGTTCCTGGGTGACCTCGATGTAAGACAGCAATGTACTCCTGTTGCAAAGACTTTGAAACAATAACTTTAGGACCTTTCATAATGATACCATTGTCAGACAAAATCCCATCTCTGTATGGAAAATAAGGGTGCACCTCTGGAGGTAAACTAGATTGTTTTGATGGGCATCCTTCTTTGAGAAAGGAATTCAGCTTCTGGATATGCAACAGTATGATCTCTGAACCCATCAAGATGTGTGGAAGAAATATTTCTCACTTCCATTACTTCAAAATCAAATCTCCCATTCTCAAGCTGTTCAGTGGTACTTCTGGATGATCTGGATAACATGTCAGGAAGATAAAGAAGTTTGCCTTTTCTATAGACAAGATTGAAATGATACTTTTGTAATCACAGCATCAAACATTGCAGTCTAGCTGGAGCTGTGTGCATATGCTTTCTCGAAATAATGACTAGAGGTTGGTGATCTGTTTCAATCTTGATAGGTCTAACATACACATAATCATGGAACTTAGAACATGCAAACACAATTGCCAAAAGCTCTTTCTCTATCTCAGCATATTTCATTTCTGCTTGGGTGAGAGTTATGGATGCATCAGCAACAGGCTGACCCTCTTGTAGAATGACCGCACAAAGACCATATTTCGAAGCATCACATGAAAGAGTAACTGGCTTGTGGATGTCGTAGTATCAGAGAGTAGGTGGACTGGCAATTCTCTGTTTCAGGACATCAAATGCTCTCTGGTGTTGCTCCAAGCAAGACCAAGATATATCTTTAAATGTTAGCTCTCTGAGTGGTGCTGATATCTGACTCAAGTCTGGAATGAACTTGCCTAGGTAGTTAACCACCCCAAGAAAACATTGCAGGGCATGAATATTGTCTGGAGCTGGCATTTCAAGAATGTCTGTTTCCTTAGAAGGGTCTGGTCATAAGCCTGAATTGGTAAATAAATGACCAACAGAAGTGATTTCTCGTAGCCTGAATTTGCATTTCTGTGGACTGAGCTTAAGATTCCCTTGACATGCCCTTTCCAGAACTTTTCTGAGGTTTCTGTCATGCTCTACTTCACCATTACCTCCTACCAGTATGTCGTCTACTATAACAGCACAAGGATACCAGAAAAAATTTTCTCCATTACACACTGAAAGACGTCACTTGCAGAGTTTATCCCAAACAGCATTCTCAGAAATCTGTACCTTCCAAATGGAGTACTGAAAGTAGTAAGCAGCAAAGATTTCTTGTCAAGCAAAATTTGCCAAAAGGAACTCTTTGCATCTAGGACAGAAAAAAACAGTGGCATTTGGCATTAGAGCAGTGACTTCTTCGACTGTATGCATTGGATGATAATATCTTTTCAGTGTTTTGTTCAAATCTCGTAGGTCAATACATATGTTGATTTCGTTTGAGCTTTTCTTGTGCGCTACCAACATGGAATAGATTCCTGTCCCAGAGACTTCCCATACTCTGGAACAGACTACCTATCTATGTCAAACAGAGCTCCTCATTAGCACTGTTCAAGAAAAATCTTGATGATTGGATGGGAAATGGGAAATTCACCCCAGGGATCACTTCTGTGGCTCTGATCGACAGGGGCACAGGAAAATAATTTTTTTGGGTGGCGTAAGCCAGGGTACATTTTTTAGCTAGGCTTATATAGACCCTAGGGCCAATAGCCTAGGACCTACCTATGAACCTATGGAAGATACCCATGCAGTTGGTCCTGTGACTGGACAAATCACACCTTGTTCCACCATTTTGTCTAACTCAGTTTTTACTCCAGTCTGCATAGCTAGTGGAACTTTTCTGGCTGCCCTGACAACTGGACTAACATCTGGGTCTAACTTCATGGAACACCCAACTGGAAGCTTGCCTAGTTTGTCTTTGAAAAGATCAGCATAGGCAGAAAAAATAGACTGGACGAACTTAAGAGTAGTGGTCTTTTAAGCTAACACGGTGAACTTCCTTGTTAAATGAAAGCAGTCCTATTTTCAATGTGTCTCTGAGGCCTAATAATGACTGGACATGCCTATTGACCACATAAAATAATAAGTCGTAGCGTCTCCCAGCAGAGTAACATGAAAGCATTACTAAGCCTTCCGTATGAATCTCTCCATCACCATAAGCAATAAGCCTCGCATACTTTGTCAAATCAAGCCTTTCACCAGCACATACTCTAGCAAATGTTTCTGCAGACATAACAATGCACTTTGAGCCAGTATCAACTTTGACTTCTATGGGTTTGACATTTATCCAAACAGTGCAAAATACTTCATTCTTGGCCCATAAATCAACTGCATTCAATGTCTCACTAAGCACTGACACACCATCAACATAAAAAGAATAAGGGATCAAGCCAGAGTCATGGCTTTCTAATTGATCAACTTGTTTCTTAAAATGTTCCTTTTTAGTTAAAGAATGTGTGCCCTTTGATTTACAAAATCTTTTGAAATTATTCCATTTATTACATTTATGACACTGTTGACCAAAAAGCTAAGCATTTCTCTCTTTTAGATTCAGACTGCTACCGCAATTACAACAGTTGGCAATGAAATTAGGCTGGTGCCCATGCTGTGAGTTTGCTGATTCACTCTTATACTTCACTGAGGCTGTAGAAACTATGTAACTTGCTGGAAAGCTCTGGGGTTTACCTGTGAGTGTCACAGGGGTTACAGCTGCTGTCATGTGCCTGGGCCTGTTTCTCTTAACCACGTGCTGCATACTATCAATGTGAGACTTAGAAGGTACTGGAAACATGCCTTTCTCATTTGTAAGCATACTCATGTGCTTTTCTGTGAGCTCATATATCTGACAAATCTCAATGGCCTTATTCAAAGTTAAATCACTGTCATGAAGCAAAATCTTTCTCACAGCATCAATCATCCTTAATACCACACACAAGTCTGTCCTGTATTAACTCATCCCTTAAATCACCAAATCTGCATGTTTTATCCTTATTTCTCAAGTCGGTTAGATATGCAATTAGAAGTTATGTACTTACCATAACGTTCCATCTGAGTAGGTGCATTCATTTGTCTGCAACCTGTGGGTTATGGATCCGATATGGGATCCGAACCGGCATGGTTATCCAGCTATGGATCTGAGCTCTTAGCTCCTCCCCTCACCCATAATGCCCTGCTCTCCCTACATGACCTCAGATCGAGTTTGCCCTGAATCAAAATACCCTGGAAAAGGGTAACACATAATATGCAGGAAACTGACAAGGCCAGGGGGGATAGGAAGGCGGGATGGTTGCAGACAAATTAATCCACCTACTCAGATGGAACGTTATGGTAAGTACATAACTTCTAAATTTGAAGTAGGAGATTCATTTGTCTGCAACCTGTGGGACAGAGTCCCCAGCTACCTGAATCTTGGGCGGCCATCATGGAAGGATATTCCGGAGCACCGCGGAGCCAAAAGATGCTCTACCTCTAAATGTGATATCCAGCTTGTAATGAGAAATAAAGGTATGAGATGAAGCCCAAGTGGCTGCTGAACAAATGTCATCCAGAGGAATCCTAGCCTTAAAGGCCGCTGAGGTAGAAACTGACCGGGTCGAATGGGCATGGACTCCCTCCGGTGCGGGCCTCCCAGAAGCTTGACAAGCTAGAAGAATACACTGCGAAATCCAGCGTGACAAGGAGACTTTGGAAATTGGCTTACCCAGATTGAATTTGGCAAAGGAAATGAACAACTGGTCGGATTGCCTATGACCAGCTGTCCTGTTAAGATAAAAACGAAGCTGCCTGTGAACATCCAAGGAATGCAGCTTGTATTCACCCTTGTTCTGATATTTAGGAAAGAAAACAGGGAGGTTAATGGACTGATTAATGTTTGCTTCTGAAGCTACCTTAGGAAGAAAGGAGGGATTGGTCCTGAGGTATACGTGGTCCGGATGGAAGACCAAGTAATGAGGCTTCGTGGATAAGGCTTGAAGTTCCGAAACTCTTTCGGCCGAAGTAATGGCTACTAAAAAAGCAGTCTTGAGGGATAAAAATTTAAGATCTACTGTGGCCGCAGGCTCGAATGGGGGAGCGGTCAAGGCCTGAAGAACCAAAGAAAGATCCCATGGAGGAACCGTTTGCTTGATAGGGGGTCTAAGGAGAAAGGTGCCTTTTAGGAAGATTTTACACAATTTGGCAGACATAAGTGGTCCAGAGTCATGACCAACATGATAGTGAGAAATGGCCGCAAGCTGCACTTTGACCGTGGAACTACTGGCACCATCATTAAAAAGAGTGGTTAGGAAGTCTAGCACCAGAGGAAGGGGAACCGTGAAGGGATCTAGACCTTGCCGCTCCACCCAAATGGAGAATCGTTTCCATTTACTGCGGTACACTTTCCTGGTAGATGGTTTATGAGCCGCTACCAGGATGGCCTTAACGGGGACGAGATACCGAGAGTCCTAATTAGGAGTGGAACTGGAGCAGCCAAGCAGCTAGCTTCAGGTTGTCCAGATTCAGAGTTGGTAGGTTCGATGGGTGCGATATCAGATCCGGAATGGGATCTAAAATCCAAGGTGGATTCACCGAGTGAGACCTTAGGTAAGGGAACCAGATCTGTCGAGGCCAGAATGGGGCAATGAGGATCATTCTGCACCCCAACCGAGAGGCTTTCTGAAGAACTTGGAGCATCAGAGGCAAAGGTGGGTAAGCGTAAAGAACACCGGGAGGCCAAGCATGCACCAGAGCGTCTCTCAGGAGAATCCCCTGGAGGAGGGATTAGAGCGAAAAAACTGTCGCACTTGGTGTTTGAGGGAGACGCAAAGAGATCGCAACAAGGAGTTCCCCACCATGCGAAGATACGTTTCGCTACTTGAGAATTGAGAGACCACTCGTACGAGGAGAGAATGGTGCGACTGAGCTTGTCCGCAAGGATGTTGGACCGACCCGGAATATGCGTTGCGATGAGAAAGCGGTTGGTGGAGATCGCCCATTCCCACACTCTCATGGCTTCTCGACATAAAGGATAAGACCTGGTTCCCCCCGTTTGTTGATGTACCAGACCACCGACATGTTGTCTGACTGAATCGCAATTGTTCCCAGGGGAAGAAAGGCCTGAAGTGCTCGCAATGCCAAGAGCACTGCTCTCATCTCTAGAACATTGATATGCAGGGAGGTCTCTGAGTCCTGCCTGCAAAATGCCCCCCCCCACCCAAGGCGGGAGGCGTCCGTGGTCACCGTGGCGAGAGGGGGAGAAGCACAAAAGGGGCGGCCTCCATGGAGATCCCGTGAGTGGAGCCACCACAAGAGGGACCGCTTGCAAGCCTTGCTGATCGCAATGGGATGATGCAGAGGTAGAGCAAGGTCCACTGAAGAACCCGCATGTTGAACCTGGCGAGTGGAAGAAGAGATATCGCTGCCGCCATGGACCCTAGAGCCCTCAGGACCAATTCCGCCCGAACTGAGCTGGAGTGGAGGATGGCCCGCACCTGGAGTCGCAGATTCTGAACTCTGTCGGCTGTGAGGAAGGCTCTTAACTCCCTCGTGTCTAACCTGGCACCTATAAAATCTATCAACTGAGTAGGGGCCAGGTTGGACTTTGCTACGTTTATCGTGATGCCCAGGCAGGGAGCTAGATGAAGAAAGGAGTCTCACACCAATGATAGTAGATGCCTTGTTGGGGCGGTAAGAAGCCAGTCGTCCAGGTACGGGAAGACCTGCACCCCCTGAAGCCTCAGGTGGGCCGCAACCACTGCTAATACTTTGGTGAACACCCTGGGGGCTGTGGTGAGACCAAAGGGAAGGACCCTGAACTGGTAGTGACTGGCTCCCAGCTGGAAGCGAAGAAACCTCCTGGAACATCTGTCCATTAGTATGTCGTAGTACGCATCCTAGAGGTCTATAGAGCACATCCAGTGATTCTCTCCCAGAAGGGGGAGGATGGATTGCAAGGTGACCATCCGGAACTTCTCCTTGGGAACTGCCAGGTCTAACAGGGACAGGTCTAAAATTGGTCTTAGGTCCCCCGTCTTTTCTGGCACTAAAAAGAACCTGGAGTAGAACACTGATCCGATCTGCTCTGGGGTGACGGTCTGGATGGCTCTTTTCCCCAGCAGATGGCCAATTTCTGCCGAAGCGGCCTTCCACTGACCGGGTGGAACGTCAGGGAGGGATTTTAATTTTGGAATGTGATGAAAGGGGATCTTGTATCCTCTGGATATAATGCGGAGGACCCAGCGGTCTGATGTTATGGACTCCCATGCCGCTAGGAGTGGAGCAGTCGGGCAACCCTTCAGGGCTGCTGCGCGGGCCGTTCAGAGAAAGGTTCTCTGGACCCGAAGTTCCTGGGAGCCCCTCTGCCCCTGGGGCGGCGTCCTCCCTGTCCTCCTCTGCCACGGAAGGACTGGTTGTCAGGAGCGGGTTGGGATTGCTGTGACTTCCGGAACCACATCTTCTTCTGGCCCTTTTGGTTCCTAGAGTAGGACCTCTGGGGCACAGAGAAGCGGATTCCGACGGCAGACAGCATCTTCCCATCCTTTTCGCTCTGGGTCAAGGTGTCGCGAACCGTCTTGCCAAAAAGGGTAGAACCATCAAAGGGGGGCGTTCGCGAAGGACGCCTTGAAGGGCTCCGTGAAATCACAATGGCGGAGCCAGGCCTGGCGTCTCGTGACTAGGCCTACTCCTGCAGCTCTAGCGGCTCCCTCAGTAGCATGGGACAGCAACCGCATAGAGGTATTCGTCACGGACCGAAGAGTGGCCATACGGGTGGAGTGCAAAAGTTTGTCCTCCTCCGACATGGACTCAGGGGGGGATGCAGCGTATTCTTTAATAAGATCGCGCTGCATCCTGATAACATGTGCCAGGTAGTTGAGTGCCCTCACTGAGAAGGTCGCTGAACTAAACATTCGCTTCCCCAAGCGGTCCATCATCCGAGACTCCTTGCTCGGAGGATGGACTGAGGGATTCTCCTGGGCGAGTTCCCTCTTGGTGGCTGCTGCCGTCAACATGGCATCTACCGGAGGCCCCTTACTCCAGTGGGCACGGTCTGCAGGGGGGCTAATGATACGGTCTGGCCTTTTGGTGATTGGCTCCACGGTGTCCGGTTCCTTCCACGCCCTGGTGGTAATAAGGTCCACCAGGGGGTCGGTAGGAGGGGACACCCAAGAGGTAGACGGGCCTGCTTCGAATGCCTCCAAGAACATGGACTCGTCCGAGGAAGACTTGGGGGCAGACCCCCCCCCCCTTATGCGAAGCATTTCCATGATGTCTCCAAAGGAGACATCCTCGGGGGGGTGATCTTGGGGAGCCTTCCCCTTCCTCCAAATCCGTGTCTTCTGTTAAAGACTCGGGGGAGTCTATGTGCCTCCTTTTACACGTATGCTTGCGAGGTGCTTCCTCGGGGGGGCTGTCTGAGGAACCCTTGCAAGCAGTGTCTTGTTCCAATGGAACAGCTTGGGGCATTGGAGCGAGCTGTCCCAGTGGCCGGATGGTGGAAGCCTGACCCAGTGCAGATGGAGCGCGGGAAGGAGCCGAAGCAAGTGCCGGGGGTCCGGAAGCCCTCAACAGGGCCCTCTCCACTACATCAAAAGCCGAGGGGGAGCCAGCCTCGACCAAAGGATCCGAAAGTCGGCTCCCCCTCGGATCCGAAGAGTGGATCGGAGCCGGCCCCGAGACACTCGGATCCGAGGGGCCAGTGCGCTCCGACACAGACGGCGCCGAAGGCACACTGAGTCCCCCGGATCCGAAGCTCGGAGCCAGGCTCCGAGAGGTCGGATCCGAAACACTCGAGGGCAGGGTCAGATCCGAAGTACCTAGTACTATCGGCGCCGACCCACCCCCGGCTCCGAAGCTGCCCGGCTCCGAACGCTCCGAACCCGGGTAGCGGGTCGGAGAAGGAGCTATAGGCTTGAAAAATGGGGTCGAGCTCCCCCCCAGAGGGGGGGAAGGCAGGAGCACTCCCATCTGCATCTGGGCCTGGATGAACCTTCTCATCATCCAGTCCAGATCGCGTCGGAAAGGCTATACGTAGATCTCGAATAGGCTACCGAGGTAGGCCTTGAGTGCCTACTCGATAGCCTCGACGGAGATCGGGTCTCCTCCTCCTCAGGCCCCGGTGAAAAGCAGACCGGAGACCGGAGCCGAGGGGGGGGGGGGAGCCAGCAGCCAAGGAGGCCGGAGGAGAAGCCCGCATAGCTGGCGGGGCCGAAACGGAGGTCTCGGCCCACCGCTTGTGGTGCTTCTCTCTCCGATCCTTTTTTCTTGCCTCTCTCTCCTCCAACCCAGCAGTGGGAGGTTGAGTCCCAGGTGGAGGAGGGGGAGCAGGCGAGGAGGGAACCGTAGCCACAGTACCCACCACAGGAGCGGGAGCCGAAGCCGAGTCTGGGGGTAGAAGTCCCGCCAGGACCAGCTTCGACCTCCGCTCCTTCAATGCCCTGGGGTTGAACCCTGCACAAATGGAACATCCAGAAGTGAGGTGTTCAACCCCAAGGCATCGAACGCACCGAGTGTGGCCATCAGCAGGGGAAAGCTTATGGCCACACTCGGAGCACTTCGAAAATATTGCTTTAGGGGCTTCTGACATAACTAAAGTCTTTTTTTTTTTTTTTTTTTTTTTACAAATAAAAAAGACAGAGAACTAGTACTAAACTAGCACACACACAAGGCCCCAAACAGCACACACAAACCAAACTCCGAACCAGCGAGGGGAGGGAATAAAATTAAAGTCTTAGAAGTAAAAATTTAAAACTGAAACTATCAAAAGATTAAAGGAAACCTAACACAATCACTCAAAACTAACTACAAAAAGGCAAATTAAAGCTTTTTTAGAGATTAATAATCACTTAGCTGAAGAGCTCAGATCTGAGGTCGTGTAGGGAGAGCAGGGCATTATGGGTGAGGGGAGGAGCTAAGAGCGCAGATCCATAGCTGGATAACCATGACGGTTCAGATCCGATATCGGATCCATAACCCACAGGTTGCAGACAAATGAATCTCCTACTTCAGATCAATTTTTACTAAGCTCCTATACATCAAGGTAGGAAGGAAAGAGGAAAAGACACTGCATGGTTAACTAACCTGGTATGTCAGCAGGAATCTCAGCCAGTGTAACCAATAAAAAACTCCTCTCGAACCTCCAGGAAGGGGGAAAGGAGGGGGGATTGCAAGAAGAAAGGCAAGATGAAGGACAACAAACATGGAACGTTATGGTAGGTAAATAACTTCTTTATGTTATGTTGTCCCATCTCGCCTTCATTCTTGCTGGTTGGGACCGCGTCCCCAGCACCTGATTCTTGGGTGGCTCACTGGAACAGACTCTTCAGAACCGTGGAACCAAAGGATGTCCTATTCTGGGAGACCACATACACTTTGTAATGAGAGATAAAGGTATGAGGATTTGCCCATGTTGTTGCTGTACAGATTGAATCTAAAGGCAATTTAGCTTGGAAGGCAACAGAGGTGGCTAAGGCCCTGGTTGAATATCCTCTGGGCCTTCCTAGAAGCATCTTTTTACGCAAATCATATGAATAACTGATTGTGTCTGACAGCCATTTTGATAGGGTCACTTTTGAAACTGGATAACCTTGTCTATTGTCAGCAAAGGATATAAACAATTGGTCTGATTTTCTGAGGTCTTTGGTCCTGTGTAAATAAAAACATAATTGTCTATGAACATCCACTTGGTGTAATCTATACTCTGCCTTGTTGCCGTAATTGGGGAAGAATACAGGAAGCTCAATGGACTGATTTAAGTTATACTGTGAACAAACCTTTGGCAAGATAGAAGGACTGGTCCTAAGAGAGACTCTATCTTTGTGAAAAATGAGATATGACAGGCAAATAGACAAAGCATGTAATTCAGAAACCTGTCTAGCCGAGGTTATAGCAACCAAGAAGAAGGTTTTCCAAGACAGAAACTTCAGGGTGCAAGATGCTGCTGTTTCAAAGGGAGGCAGAACCATCAAAACTAAAACCAAGTTTAGGTCCCGGGGGGGGGGGGGGGGGGGGTTCTCTTACCGGGGGCTGTAAAAGTGTTGTACCTCGTAAGAATCCTCTGCACAACTTATGGGATATAATGTTAGAACCCAAGTCTACTACATGAAAATTGGAGATGGCAGCAAGTTGGACCCTAATAGTAGCTGCAGCTGCCCCTTTTTCGAAGGTTTCGGCCAGAAAGTCAAGAATCTTGTGAACAGGAGCAGTAGAGGGATCAATGTTATTAGTCTTGGCCCAATAAGAGAACCTCTTCTATTTGCTAGTATAAATCCTCCTGGTAGTGGGCTTGTAGGAGGACACTAGGATGTGTTGTACAGCAGGGGAAATGTTTGGGAGCCTGGCTAAGACTGGAAGTGGAGTAACCAAGCAGTCAGCTTGAGAGCTTGGAGGGATGGGTGAAGCCTGCCTGATTGATGCATCAGGAGGTCCGGAACTGGGTCCAGTATCCAAGGCTCCAGCTGAAGATGATGGTGAAGAAACAGAAACCATATCTGATGAGGCCAGTAAGGAGCAATGAGGATGAGTTTGCAACCCAACGATTTTGCTCTCTGAAGTACCTTTGGAATGAGAAAGAAAAGTGGAAAGGCATATAGTAGTCCCAGAGGCCAATCGTGAACAAGTGCCTCCCTGGTTGACTGTCCCAGAGGAGGAACTAGGGCGAAGTAGCTGCTGTATTTGTTGTTTAGGGGAGTGGCAAAAAGATCGCAGCATGGCTGGCCTCATTTGCAGAAAATCAATTCCGCAACTTCTTGCTTCAGGGACCACTCGTGAGGCATGAGGATTGCCCTGCTGAGCCTGTCCGCTATCACAATGGATTTCCTGGGAATGTGCGTCGCAATCACAGAACGTTGGAAAGACATCGCCCATTGCCATACTCGAAGCACCTCACGACACAACGGGTAAGATATGGTTTCGCCCTGCTTGTTGATGTACCATACCACTGACATATTGTCTGTCTGGATTGCAATGGTCCCAGTAGTTAGAGAGTCTTGAAGTGCTTGCAACGCCAGAAGCACCGCTCTCATCTTTAGAACACTGATGTGCAAATACTACTCATGAGGTTGCCACGTTCCTTGGACAGTCTCTCTCCGATAATGCTCCCCACCCTATCTAGGAAGCGTCCATGATCACTGTGGCTACCGAATGGGGGTCTAGAATTGGTCTGCCCAGAGTTACCTGAGGGGAGACAAGCCACCATAGTAGGTCCTTTTTGCAAGATTCTGTGATCAAGATCATGTGTGACAATGGCAAATCCTGGAAAGACCGCTGAGCGAAAAAAAGCCACTGCAGAATCCGCATGTGGAAGCGTGCTAAAGGAACTAGCGTAATTGCTACAGCCACTGAGCCCAGTACTTGTAAAACCTGTCTTGCCCAAACTCTCGTCTTCTTTATGAGAAACAAAACTTGCTAACGAATGGTTGACACTCTGTCTTGAGGCAGTTTTGTTATCATGTGTCTTGTATCTAAGTCTGCCCCTATAAAGGTTAACAGACTGACAAGGCGACAAGGCAGACTTTTCGTAGTCTATGGTGATGCCTAACTGGGAACAATTTTGGATTGTGTAGTCCCGTGTTTTGATTAGTTGATGCTCGGTGGAAGCAGTGAGGAGCCAGTCGTCTAGATATGGAAACACGTGGAATCCTAGTTGCCTCAGGTGAGCCGTGACCACTGCCATACACTTGGTGAACACCCTGGGGGCTGTGGTGAGACCAAAGGGCAGGGCCTTGAATTGATAATGACTGGCTCCAAGCCAGAAGGGTAGGAATCTCCTGGATTGCCTGTCCATTTTTATATGGTAGTATGCGTCCTGGAGATCTATGGAGCACATCCAATTGTCCTGACCTAAGAAGGGAAAAATGGACTGCAGTGTTTCCATCCGGAACTTCGTCTTTTTTACCAATAGGTTTAGTTTGCTGAGATCCAAAATAGGTCTCCAGTCCCCCGTCTTTTTTGGAACTAAAAAGAACCTTGAGTAAGTTCCGGATTCGATTTGGTCTGCAGGGACTTCCTGGCTGGCTCTTTTTTCTAGCAACCTTTGAACCTCTAGGATCGTATGATCCCAAAGACTGGGTGGGAACATCTGGGATAGAACGTTTGTCTTTTGAGGGGGGGGGAGGACTGAGAAAAGGGAATTTTGTAACCCCTGGATATTATCGACAGTACCCATGTTTCTCTCGTGACAGATTGCCAGGCTGCTGGCTACAATGATAAGTCTGCCCCAGACTGCCTCCAGAGGTGGACAGCCGGGCCTCCCTTCAGGAGTGCTGGAAGTGCCTAGCAGAGAAAGTATCTCTGTCGCCCTCCTGTTGCGGACCCTCTCTGCCACGAGCGCAGTGTCTTCCATTGTTGCTTCCCCCTCTGCCCCTGGGGAAAAAATCTCCATGTGTGTCAGGTGAAGATCCCTGGGATTTTCGGAACCACATTTTTCCACTCTTCTGACCTTTAGGATAGGGTCTAGATGGAGTGGAAAAATGGACTCCTACAGCTTAGAGAGTCTTTTCATCCTGTTCACACCTGATGAGAGTCTCTTTTACCTGAGGCCCGAATAAGGACGAGCCATCGAAGGGGGTGTTGGTAAATGAAGACTTGAAAGGTTCTGCAAATTGACAAAGGCGCATCCAGAAGTGTCCCTGCAAAGCTACTCTGGTACCTGCTGGCCTACTCTCTCCATCTGCCACAAAAGAAATGAGCCACATGGAAGAGTTAACCATGGAGGTCAAGGTCACAAGCTGGGAAGCTGCCCTGCTCGCAACTCCCTCAGCTGTAGGATCTTGCAGGGTATCTTCCAGCTCTTTCAGGAGATCCCTCTGAAGTTGTGTGAAATGAGACAAGTAATTCAGCAACCTGAGAGTAAAGGTCGCTGAAGAAAACATACGCTTCCCATACCTGTCCACCGTACAAGACTTTGTTCGACGGATGGACAGATGAAGAAGTTTCCGTAAGTTCCTTCTTAGTGACTGCTGCCACCACCATGGCATCAACAGGGACCTTTTTGGACAGGAAAGACTTATCCTCTGGAGCAGTAATAAATTTGTTCGACCTCCTCGGAACTGGTTCCATGTCTCTAGAGCTCACCACGCCTTTCGACTCACTACAGACAAAAGTGGATCGAAAGGCAGAGAAACCCAAGAGGTGGAGGGTCAGGAACATACCTCTCAACCTAGAAACATTAAAAATCTGGACAAGGCCCATGAAAAATAGGTACAAATCTGTGGCTGATTAACATAAAATTTGCATACATAATTATGAAACCCCACCCACTATAATGGAATTGTGGGATACCAGCTTTCAAACGCAAACTGAAGAACAGACAACCAAAATATGGCACCAGAGTCCCCCTGCAGCCATTCCAATGTCCCATTACCTGGCTATTTCGCCCCATTTACCATAAACACTAATGTGCATACTGCTTTACTTCTACAATGATTATTTGGAGTTTATATTTACATTTAATTGCACAATGCACAAACACCAACAGACATCTGCTAAACAAAGCAATGCTGTCTCACACTGAAAATAGACTTAGCATTAAAACTCATCTGCCGTTGAAACTCACATTCATTGAGACAGCATTGAAACCCATACCACATCCAAAGAAAATGCATCTGGCCAATGGTAGATAACAATTACCTTTGGGCTGTTTTCATATCATAGGCCCCTTGCACACAAAACAAGAAACATACATGTGTTCTTTGATACACTAACCTGACTTTATTAAATTATATTCCTTGTATAATACAGCATACTTGTTAGAATTTGAGCGCATTTTAAATTTATTGTTTGAACATTTTTCCAGTAGGCAATGAAACAAAATGCATGAACCAATAATGACAAAACTGCCCAATTCAGAACATTTCCATCATAAAAGTCTATTCACACACACACACACACACACACACACACACACACACACACACACACACACACACACACACACACACAAAATATGCATATCATACAACTAAAGTTTGTACGATGACACAACACTGTTGTCTGCTCATTATTAAAACTCAGCTTTGGCTCTTTACTTAAAACTCCAGGAAAATCATGTCAAAAGCATCAAAGGGGAAAACAAACTGAGGTACGGAGAAAGCAACAATTTTATAATATTCTGTCAGTGCTCAACTAGCCCCCTATGGAGTTTCTTAAAGACACCATGTCTGAAACTAATATGAGGATTTCCAAAATTTTACTAAACATATATTCAAATAAATACCAGCTAAAATCCAAACCTTTTGCCTGATATGGCTGATATTTCAATATAAAATAGGTCTCTTTGTACAATAACCATTGGTTAAACTAATGGCTTACATGGAAAGCTGTCCACAATAATACAACAGAGTCCAATTTTTTTCTTTGCATTTCATATGAAGAACATGTGTATTTATTGGACTAGACACTGGTTCATTTCTAATATCTTATAGATGCTCTAAAATCCACTTTCTAACTTGTCATTTTGCCAACAAACTATAACACATAAACTTAAATGTGCTGCAATATAAAATAATGCTTTGAGGCACTACAATATTGACCACAATAGCATAAAAGTCAATAAGCACAACAATGGAGTAAATATGATGCAAAATTAAACAAAACAAAATAAACAAATCAGTGCTAAGATAACTACCCAGCTTTTAAATGCCTTTTGACATCTATAAGAGAAACTTGCAACATCTAAGCTAAGCATACACTAACAAGCTGTAGGGGATTAATAAGAATCATTCTGTACCAGTAATGCCCACAAGTACCAAGTCTCTTTTTTAATACTAAGTTTGCATTATCTGATTCAAGATGTATGACTCTGCATTAAATACCACCGACTAGTCTTTTTGTCTATCCCCTTCTATAATATCTCTGCACAGACCAGTCCTTCCTTCTCACATCTGATAAGACTAGCAGTGGTACCTTGAATCAGCACACATATACACACACACACACACACACACACACACACACACACACACACACACACACACACACACACACACACACGCACACACACACACACACACACACACTCTCTCTCTCTCTGGTAAACTTACCCAGTCCCTGAGTAGTGCTCGGCCTCTTCTGTTCCTCATGTTGCTATTGCCGCCATTAATCCCGGGTTCCCGGCTCCAATTCAGGGCTCGCTGTATCCCCGCCTGCTGCCGTCATTAATCCCGGCTCTGTGGGCTCGCTGTATTCATCCATTCCCTGGGCTCGCTGTATCCATTCCCCGGCCCTCTTCTGTCAGTTCCCCATGCTGCTGCTGCTGCCATTAATCCCTGCTCCGTCTGCCTCTTCTGTTCTTCAGCTTCGCTGCTTGCAATTCCCGCCATTAACTTAACCGCCAGCCAGCCAGAAATGATGATGCAAGCTCCTTGAGCTCAATTCCGACTGGCTGGTAGCCTGACGACGCTGACGTCATTGCGCACGTGATGACGTCAGCACCGACAGCGGGATATTTTAAAAATTTAGAAAACCAAAAGAAAAAAAAAATCAGAAATGAAGGGGTGCCACTTGGGAATTGTGGCACCCCTTGATTTGGACCCCAAAACTTGGTAAAAACTGAGTAATTCGGAACGGTTGGGAGGTCTGGTCAGGAACCAGATGCATCCAGGTAGACAGACTCGTCCTCAGAAGGGGCTAGGTACTTCCAGCCACCCCTCTGTCTAAGGATTTCCAAGACATCTGTAAAGAGACATCCTCAGAGGGGGACTGTGGGGGCCCTTCTGATTTATCCAAGTCTGTATCCGAAGTGATAGATAGCCTCAGGGGAGTCTAGATGCTTCCTCTTACATTTCTTCTTCCGAGGGACCTCCTCCGAATGTTTGGGGGAGGTTTCAGAAGAGGTGGGGTCACCCATTGGGGTGACTTGGGGCACAGGTTCTCTACGCTTGGTGGCAGGAGGAGAGACAAAGGCAGGAACATGCACTGAGGGAGAAAGAGCCAATGGAGCTGAGGGTGGGGCAGTCTCAGGAGACAGCACGCTCCTCATCACCTCGAAGGCACCACTGTCCCGAGTCAAAGGAGCCGCAGGCTCCGAGGCTGATGTAGGAGCCAAGCTCACCTGCGCCGAAGCTCCAAGAGGGACAGCGGGGTCGGACAAAAGTTCATAGTTCATAGATTAGTAGTAAGCTAACTGCCCTTGCGAGCCATTTTAAGCCTAGCCAATTATCTCTTGTGAGACTCAAACCCTGAACATTGTGTTTGCAAGGCAAACACCTTAACCATTAGGCCACCCTCCCAACCCTGGGAAATCCGATGCCACTTCCCTCCTCGAAGCCAGCGAGAGAGCTTCAGCGCCAAGATCCCTTGATGGACTGAGACATCGAAGAGATCTAAGTGGTCGACGGAACCGATAAGGGTGAAGAAACCGTTGCCGACGGTTCCACCTCCACGACCTCCATGCACTCCAGCTCCGAGCTCAAGAGAGTCGGAGGAGGAATCGATGGAGAAGCTGGGAGGGCCAAAGGAACCAATTCCTTATGGGCTGGGCTCGAAAGTAATTTAGCAAGTGCCTGTGACTTGAGGAGCCTGTTGACCACTCTCTCCACATCGTGATCCGAGAGTCTGGAGGACCGAGAGGAGTGTGAAAAGGACCAGTGACTGCCCGCTCCAGGTTGCAGCAGAGGAGATTGTGGAGCAGAGCGTACCGGCGCCAAAGAAGGAGACCTTTTTCTCTTATGAGTCCGGACTGGCTCTGAGGATACAGATGGGCTCTAAGGGGAAAGCAAGGCCTGAGGAGGAAAAAAACGAGAGCCTAAAGCACCACAACAAACAGAGAAAGGGGTTGTTAGACTGAAGGGGGATACACATTCTAATGAGTCAATACAACCACAAAAAATTAGAAAATTAGCGATAAATAGCAAAAAAGCACAAAGTACTTAGCCTGAGCCAGTAGTAGCAATCTCAATGCTGCAAGCGGCAAACAAGATCTGGGTAGCTGCCGCTAGGCATGTTGGGATAAGGGATAGCCTTGAGCCAGTAAAAGCTCTCGAGCAATAGTAAATCGGCTGAGTCGGAGCTGATCCAACCAGCAAGAACAAAGGCGAGATGGGACAACATAACACTGAATGTTTCATCCCTTCAAATGAGACAATGACTGACGACTCAGGCAGCAGTTAGGGGAGTTACAGAGAAGGGTTACATCATTTCTAGAGAAATGTGAGCTGGCAATGGTACCTGCAAAGGAACAGTGCTCATAGGTTACGTTACTGGAAAGACATACATGGGAAGCTATATTACCAAGCTAAAGACCCTACAGATGAAAAAAAAAACAGACTGTACAAGGAAAATACTGCAGCAGAAAATAAAACTACTATGAAAGATCAAAGATACAAGAAAAAGGGTAAGATGCTTAATTCAGGTAACCTATCATTCCTTACCTTTAAATGCTGACTGTACTATAGATCTGTCTCTGCTTTCAAGCCCAGCAATTAACAGGGACACCTCTTCTCTGAAATAAATAAATAAATAAATAAATAAACATAACACTTTCAAAAAATCCTTAGAATGTAGTTGCCTTAGTCTTGAACACTTTTGATCTCTTAATTCCAAGTCTACAACTAATTATTCACCTTCTGCCAAATAATAAACATACGGCACAGTGACATGGTTACAGAACTTCAACTGATAATCATTCTAGTGCAATGCCCTCAGTGTCCATGTATCTAAATCATCAGCACAGCAGTACAACAGTTAATATGTTAATAAATATGAAGTAAAACACAAACACAAGTTCCTTGGGTCAAGAGTTTAGGTAATGGTAGAAAGTTGTTTACCACATTCCCTATTTACAGTTATTAGCAATACCTGGTACTTATTTCCTTACCTTAATTTAAACCAGAAAGCATTAAGAAAATGAACATTTTCAAAGAAGTACATGTTATGACCTGCTTCTTGATGGCAAAAATGGGAAAATTAAGAGCTGAGGAAAAACAACTAAGTGAAATCATGTTTTTGCTAGTCACAGTATTCATTTAAGACATTTCAATTAATTCTGGTAACAAGATATAATTAGAAGTTATGTACTTATCATAACTTGGCATTTGTGTTGTTCATTTTCATTCTTCCTCATGAATGGGTCTAGGATTCGATCCTCGGGTCTTACTCGGCCGCATGTACAAGACTTTGGATCCAAATCTTGAGCTCTTCCTTCTACCCACAATGCCCTATTCCATCAGCAACTCCTCAGATTGAGTTTGCTGCCTTACCCCTACTGTGTTATAGAGACAAAACAGACACAAAG
The DNA here is from genome assembly GCF_019279795.1 of Protopterus annectens. Classification (NCBI taxonomy): domain Eukaryota; kingdom Metazoa; phylum Chordata; order Ceratodontiformes; family Protopteridae; genus Protopterus; species Protopterus annectens. Next base: position 560,814,069 of record NC_056736.1, read on the forward strand.
AAAGATTGATGCTCAAACCAGGAACGTGATGGTTCCCATATCATCCAAAAAACTTTCTTGGAGTGACAGGGCCAGGGGATGGCTGGAAGGGAAAGTGAAGAAGAATGAAACTGGACAACACAGATGCCAAGTTATGGTAAGTATATACCTTCTAAATCTGATGTTGTCCTTTTCATTCTTCCTCACGATTGGGTCAGAGTCCCCAGCTACGTAACTCTCAGGAGGCCCTCAAGATAGGACATAGGAGCACTGTCAAACTAATCTGCTTCTGAAACCAGTGTCTAACTTGAAATCACGGCCGGCCTTAGGCATAGGTGAACTAGGCAACCGCCTAGGGCGCCATACAGACCAGCCAAGGAAAGGGCGCAGTTTGTGTTCGTTTATTTTAATTAATTTACTTTTCTTATTATGTGAACGCATAATAAGAAAAGTACATTAATTAAAATGTATAAATGTATTAATAAACCATAGGGCACCGAACGAAGGGGAGGGGCGAGTGCCCTCCCACTTTTATACCTGCAGTGTGGCCAGGAAGCTTCAACAACTACAAAAGAAAAAAAAATCTTCGTTCCACTACCTTTAAGGAGAAGTACATGCGCGTCATTCACACGTAGACCGACACTAATATAAAGACTGCTGTGGGGCCGTGTGGGGGACCTGAAAAGCAGCAGGAGTGCCTGAAACAGGTGAGAGATTTAAATGGAAGCAATAGTCAAATTTAAATGTTGTAAAACTCGCAAAACAACTTAGGAAATGCACAGTGCAACATGATGTGCATGCACCCTGTGCTTTGCTGTTCTCTCCCCAAAACTAGCTACATTGGCGTAGAAATTAAAAAAGAACGTTTTGTGTTAGAATCCCATCACTTACTGTTTCAATTAAGCAGTGGATGTAATGCCAAGCCAAAGAGCCAATACTTATCTTACGTAACTGTTAAGAAAAATACTTATACCTTTGATGTAGATTTAAGGTAAACTTGAGTTAAAATCGGCTCATTCCTCAACATTGAACAGATGCTGAGCTATTAGCAGCTCTTTATGTAAAATCAGAATTCCATACTTTACAGTTTGTTAGCATTTTGGAGTTAATTTTCTATCTGAGAAATTGAAATGTGACCAGTTTTGTTTTTTAAATTTGGTGGAGTTCGGATGTTGCAGGCTATTTGCTACATTTTGGAGCTGTGATTATTTTTCCTTTGTATTATAAGGAAATTATTGAAAGTGACTAATGGGGTATTTAAATGCTGCTGATTTGATGGGCGTTTTGAATTAAATGTAGAATCTCTGCATGTGATGACAGAATAAGCAATCATTTAGTCTGCCTATGAACCTCCCCCTTGAATATGCCATCATTGTAAGGTAATTTGTATTGCTCAACTGATAATAATTTCCAAAACAACTTTATGGGTGTTCTATGCCGCCTTATATTTCCTCACAGCTACTGCAATCTACATTTTTTCCAAAGGTTGTTCCATGAATCCTCAACCCTTTCTGTGCACTTTTTTTTCCACACTTGAATTGCTCAGATCTTCCTACAACCTCAATTAAAATGTTTTTCACATGTAGTTCATTTTCAGAAAGGTATTAAATCTCTTGGGCTATCAACTTTAAAATTCCTGAGTATGTCTGTTATGTTTTTCCTCTCCCACAGTTCTTCAAACATCTATATCCTACATTTGTTTGTTCTCTCCTCTTACTGCTTTTGCCGTGAACTATATGTTCCTATAGACAGCTTCATCCTTTCTGTCTTTGGTGTCTGCAGAATGGCAACACTTAAGTTGGGATCTCACTGTGTGTGTAAAGACAGGTACAACATTTTTTTCTTTGTATTGGTAATCCCGTTTGTGTGTCACAGCATAACTCTGGTTTTCTTAATTTTTTTAATTTAATTTAATCCAAAATAAATGCATTCCCAAGATCTTCTTTTGGTTATTTTGTTTAAAATACTGCACTCCACCCCTCCTAATCTACCATATCTGTGAATTTTCATAATGAGATGCATTTATTTACATTTTTAATTGAATCTAAGCTATCAGTTACCAACTTTGGTTCCATGCTCTCCGTGTAGATGTGTACATTTTACTGTTTTGCAGATCTGTATGAAATCTGTAGGAAAAAAAATATTTTTGCATTTTTTATGTTATTTACAAAGGCGTTATGTGTTTATTTGCTAATATCTCTATGTATGTATGTATTTATTCATTTAAAGTTTCATGACCAGGAAAATCCTAAGGGCAGAGACCATTTTCAAAGGAAATCTAGTGAGAAAATTTGAAAAGAAAAACAGAGAACAGTAATCAGTACATTTATATTACTAATAGCAATTGCACACTTTTAGGTGTCTTACATCTTTGTTTTACATTTCTAATTTTATGTCCTTGGGTAAACATTTACATGGTATGAATTATGTCAGTTATTCTATTCCTCTGAAAGAACTAAAAAATAATGTAGGTTGTACATGAGGCAAACACTGACTGACACTACTACAAAGCTTCTATCCACATAAGAGTCCACTGCTACTGAGAAAATACAGTGATGTCCATTTTCAAAAGCTGGTGTGTTTATGTATGATCTTGGATGGCAGATTGAAGGACCATTCCTCCAAGTGGGCCATTGATAAGAGTAATGCCTTCTTGCATACAAGATGCAGGAATCCCAGAACTGATTGTTACCAGCAGAGGTACAGGTACATGTCCCCAACACTGGAATGAGGAGGGTTTTGCCCTACACCCCACCCCTGGGAGTTTCATAGTTTCATAATTATGACTGAAGGAGGACACCCTGTATCTGTCAACATCTTGTATCTGCAAGTATCATTACAAAAAACATTTAAAAAAATCTCTTTGTGATCTAGTTAGTAAGTCTTTCACCATCCACATACAATGAGGTTTGCCCTTTGCCACTTCATTAATAAATACAATCACATCCAAAGTCACACCAGTTCAAGAAGAAATTTTCAGGTTCATGGACGTGGGTTTTTAATGATCCAGTAATCACAACCACTTACCTAAATTATGATCATCTAGTTTTGTTGAGAGTAAGCTTAATATTTTCAGCTCAGAAGAAGTGACATTGAGCCTGGAAGCAAAGAAGACAGTATAAGAAAAATCGAGAGTCCTAGAGTAGCATAAGAGAAAATTAGAAGTTATGTACCTACCATAACGTTCCATGTTAGTTGTCTTCTCTCGCCTTCTTTCTTGCTGGATGGGTTCGGAGCCGATCCTCGGCTCCGACTCGGCACTTGCTTAGCTTGAGAACTCCTTTTACCAGCTCGAGGCAACCCTATATCCCATGATGCAAGGCGAGACTACCTCAGATCTCGTTTGGTAGCTAAATAACCCTGCCAATAATACTAATCCCAAAGGAAGAGCAAAAGTAGCCTAGAAGAACTAGGCAAAAAGTTCTTAAGATAGACTCTCTAAAGAACTAAGGAGAGTGAATCTGATAAAGAGAAACTCTTCAAGATCTGTCCAGGCCAGGGGGAAGGAGGGAGGGACGCAAGAAAGAAGGCGAGAGAAGACAACTAACATGGAACATTATGGTAGGTACATAACTTCTAAATGTTAAGTTGTCAATCTCGCCTTCATTCTTGCTGGACGGGACCGCGTCCCTAGCACCTGTATCCCGGGTGGCTCAATGGAACAGACTCTTGAGTACTGTGGAACCAAAACTGGCTCTGTCCCTGGAGGCCAAATCTAATTTGTAATGAGAGACAAAGGTATGAGGAGTGGCCCAAGTAGCTGCTGCACAAATGGTATCAATGGGTAGCCTATCCTGAAAAGCTGTAGAAGTGGATAGGCTCCTGGTTGAGTGTGCCTTCGGTTTTGAGGGTAGTTGCTTGCCTCTGAGCGAATACACGTAAGAAATGGTGGAAGATAACCATCTGGACAAGGTCACTTTTGATACTGGGAGACCTTTCCTGTTTTCTGCATAGGAGACAAATAATTGATCTGATTTCCTGAATTGTTTAGTTCTATGCAAATAATATCTGAGCTGACGATGGACATCCAAAAAATGAAGCTTTTGTTCAGCTCTGTCAGAATAATTTGGGAAAAAACTGGTAGATCGATGGATTGATTAATATTAGTTTGAGAAACAACTTTGGGAAGAAAGGATGGATTTGTTCTCAAGGATACCCTGTCCTTGTGAAAAACCAAGTAAGGGGAACGGATGCAGAGAGCTTGAATCTCGGATACCCTCCTTGCTGAAGTGACAGCCAGTAAGAATATAGTTTTCCAGGTCAATAACTTCAAGGAGCATGAAGCAGACGGTTCGAAGGGGGGTAAAATCAAGGATGCTAACATCAAATTCAGATCCCATTCTGGAGGAGGATGTTTTATTGGAGGCTTTAGTTGAAAAACTCCTCTCAGAAAGGCTTTGCATAGTCTATGTGACATAATGTTATGATCTTGCAAGCCAACATGATATTTGGAAATAGCCGCCAGTTGAACTTTGACTGTTGATGAAGAAGATCCTGACTGAAAAACTTCAGCCAGAAAATCTAAAACAGAATGCACAGGTGCAGTAAAGGGATCAATGTGCCTGGAGTTTGCCCAAAGGGAAAAACGTTGCCACTTGCTAGCATAAACCGTACTGGTGGACGACTTCAAAGAAGCTATTAAGATATCTCTGACAGGATCAGAGATCATAGGAAGCCTGGCTAGGGAAGGAAGTGGAGCAACCAAGCAGTGAGGTTGAGAGAACGAATGGCCCGGTGCTGTTGACCCGATTGGTGGATCAAAAGATCCGGAACTGGGTCCAGATGCCAAGGCTGCACCAGGAGGTGACGATGTAGGGTCCCAAACCAAATTTGTCGAGGCCAGTAAGGGGCAAAGAGAATCAACTTGGCTCTCAAAACGGTAGCTTTCTGAATGACCTGTGGAATTAAGGGGAAAGGAGGAAAGGCATACAGAAGTCCCCGGGGCCAATCCTGGGTTAGAGAGTCTCTCAGGGGTTGGCCTGATAGGGGAAAGAGGGTGAAGAAGTCCGGGCATTTGTTGTTTTGGGGAGTAGCAAAAAGGTCGCAACAAGGGGTGCCCCACTTCAGAAATATCTCGTCCACTATCGATTGATTGAGAGACCACTCGTGAGGCATGAGAATGGCTCTGCTCAGTCTGTCCGCTAAGAGGTTGGACCTGCCGGGGATGTGCGTTGCTATCAGAAACCGATGAGAGGAGATTGCCCATTGCCAAAGTCTGAGAGCTTCTCGACACAAAGGATAGGATCTGGTCCCGCCCTGCTTGTTGATGTACCAGACCACAGACATGTTGTCCGTTTGAACTGCAATAGTCCCCGCGGGAAGAAAGTCGTTGAGGGCTTGCAACGTTAAAAGCACCGCTCTCATCTCCAGGACATTTATGTGCAGATGGTATTCGATGGGTTGCCAAGTCCCGTGGACCATCCTGCCCTGATAATGCCCCCCCCACCCGATCAGAGAGGCATCCGTAGTGACTGTGGCAACCGGAGGAGGGGGAACAAATGGTCGGCCCTGATGAAGTAGAGGGGAAGATATCCACCAGGTTAGATGAGTCCTGCACGATTGTGTAACCAAGATTTTGTGCCTCATGGGAAGGTTCTGGAACGACCACTGAGTGAATAACATCCACTGCAGAAGACGCATGTGGAAGCGAGCTAATGGTAGAAGTACAATGGCCACAGCCATAAGACCTAGAACCTTCAGAACCAATCTGGCTTTGACTTTGCTGCTCTGCAATAAAATCCGAACGTATTTTTGGATGTCCAGAATTCTCTGATCTGTTAGTCTGGCTAACATACTGACGGTGTTTAACTCTGCGCCTATAAAGGTGATAGATTGGCAAGGCAGCAGAGAAGATTTTTCGAAATTCACCGATATTCCCAACCTTTTGCAAAGCTGCAGAGTGTAGTCTCTGCTCTGAAGAAGCTGATGATTGGTGGTGGCGGAGAGGAGCCAGTCATCTAAATAAGGAAACACCTGGAATCCTTGAAGTCTCAGATGAGCTGTGACCACTGCCATGCATTTGGTAAACACTCTGGGGGCTGAAGTGAGGCCAAAGGGCAGGGCTCTGAATTGATAATGACTGGTCCCTAGCCGAAAGCGGAGAAACCTCCTGGAGCGCCTGTGTATCTTTATGTGATAGTACGCGTCCTGAAGGTCTATCGAGGACATCCAGTTGTCCTTGCCCAGAAAGGGCAGAATGGACTGAAGCGTGACCATCCGGAATCTTGCCTTCTTGACAAATCTGTTTAGATTGCTCAGGTCTAAAATCGGTCTCCAATCTCCCGTCCTTTTGGGGACCAAAAAGAATCTCGAGTAGACGCCGGATCCTACTTGGTCTGCTGGAACAGTCTGGACGGCTCTTTTCTAGGAGCTTTGAAACCTCCTGTTTTGCCAAATCCCTTTGACCGGGTGAGATGTCTGGAAGGGATTGGTGAGGTACGGGATACCTTTCGAAGGGGATTTTGTAACCCTCAGATATGATCGACTGTACCCACATGTCTTGTGAGAGGGAACGCCAGGCTACTGGGTACAGCGATATCCTTCCCCCGACTGCCTCCAAGGGTGGACAGTCGGGCAACACCTCAGGGATGCTGAAAGGGCTTATCAGGAAGAGACTCCCTGTTGCCCTGATTCTGGGGACCCCTCCTGCCTCTAGGGCGGCGTGTATTATTGTTACCCCCTCTGCCTCTGGGGGTAAACTGACCACGTGTGTCCGGCGCTGCTCCTTGGGCTTTACAGAACCACATCTTTCCTCCTTTCTGACCCTTGGGATAGGGTCTAGAAGGGGTGGAAAAATGGACTCCTACGGCAGAAAGAGTTTTGCCATCTTGCTCACACCTGGTCAAGGTTTCCTTCACCTGAGGTCCGAACAAAGCCGAACCGTCAAAGGGGGTATTGGTGAAGGACGCCTTAAAGGGGTCCGTGAAATTACAAAGCCGCATCCAGGCTTGACGTCTAAGAGCCACTCCTGTGCCTGCGGCTCTGCTCGCTCCATCGGCTGCATAGGATATGAGCCGCATGGAGGAGTTGGTTAAAGAATTTAGGATTGCTAGCTGTGAGGCAATCTTGTCTTGAGCCCCAGCAGCTGAAGGATCCTGAACCACTTCACCTAGTTCCTTGAGAATATCTCTTTGAAGTCTGGTGAAATGACAAAGGTAGTTCAGCGAACGCATAGCAAAGGTCGCTGAAGAAAACATCCACTTACCATACCTATCCATGGTCCTAGAATCTTTGTTAGGAGGATGGACAGGCACGGAAGGATCCGCAAGTTCCTTCTTGGTGGCCGCCGCCACCACTATAGCATCCACAGAGACGCCCTTAGAAAGAAACTGCTTGTCTGAAGGGGCCGTAATAAATTTGGATGGCCTCCTGGGGACAGGTTCCACAGAATCTGGGGCTGCCCACGCCTTCCGAGCCACTACTTGCATAAGTGGGTCGAAAGGCGGAGACACCCAGGAGGTGGAGGGTCGGGATCCAAAAGCCTCCAGGTATACCTACTCATCCTCGGAGGGGTCAATGGAAGGCCAGTTCCCCCTCTGTTTGAGGAGTTCAAGGATGTCTGAAAAGGAGACATCCTCAGAGGGGGACCGTGGGGAACCCTCCGACTCATCTAAGTCGGTATCAGATGTTGTAGACTCAGGGGAGTCTGTGTGTTTCCTCTTACACGTCCTCTTCTGCGGGGGTTCCCCTGCGGGATCAGGAGAAACCTCGGAAGAGGAAGTTATTCCCAATGGGGAAACCTGGGGCGATGGATCCCTGGGCCTGAGAGCAAGAGGCTGGCAAGAGACATCAACAGGCACCGAAGAGGGAGGAGCTAAAGGGATGGACCGTTGACCTGGCTCAGGTGCCAGGACACTCCTCATCACCTCAAAGGCTCCTCTCCCAGGGAGGCCAGAATACTCCCGTTCCGAAGAAACAGGAATTCCCGGCTCCACTGAGAGAGAAGGCTCCGAGGCCGATGTTGGTGCCGAGCTTACCAAAGCCGAAGCCCCGAGAGGGAGAGCGGGGTCGGACAAGGGTCCGATGCCACTAGCCCCCTCGGAGCCGACAAGGGAAACTCGACGACCGGATCCCTCCAAGGAAGGTCTCATGGAGGAGATCGGAGCTGAAGACGACAGAGCCGAAAGGGGATGTATCGGCTCCGGCGCCGACACGGTCGCTGTCCCGAGAAGCTCCGGCTCCGAACTCTGGAGGAGAGTCGGAGGAGGAATTTCAAGGGGAAGAGCAATAGCCGAAGTCTGCTGAGACGGGCTATGGAGCATTTGGGCTAGTGCCTGTGACTTCAACAGCCTGCTTACCACCCTCTCTAAATCATGGTCAGACAGCCTGGAAGATCTCGAAGATCGGCTCCGATGACTCCGTTCCGACAAAAGAGGAGACCTCGGAGCCGAGTGGATCGACTCCAAAGAAGGGGACCGAGATCTCTTCTTGGACGAAGCCATCAGAGCCGACGTCCTCTGGGTTCCAGATGGAGCCGAAGGCTTTTTGGCTCCGATACTGGATAACACGTCGGCGCCAGCCGGAGCCGACAAGGCAACTGTAGACTGAGTGTCGGAGCCGGTAGGAACCAACACTACCACATCAGAGGAAGAAAGATCGGCTCCAGCCGGAGCCGATCTCGACTCCGAAGGAGTCGGAGCCACCGGGGAAGGCTTAACCACTGTAGCCTGAACCTTAGGTGGCTTTGAAGGTTTACTCGACCCAGTCTTAGTGGGTGAACCTTCTGGCTTTAATAAGCCACGGAGGATTAACTTGTTCCTCCTCTCCTGCAGGACTCTCTGGCTAAAAGAATGACATATAGCACAGGAGTCCTGCAGGTGTAAAGGCCCCAGGCAGTAAACACAAGAAGTGTGACCGTCTATCAGAGACATCTTCTGACAGCACGAGTCACACTTCTTGAAGCCTGAGACCTTTCCTTCCCTAGACATAGTCTAAGCAAAAACACACACACACTGAACAGTCACACTATTAATCCCAAAAACACACACACAGATAGGGATTAAGAAAGAGAGGCCTAGGCCTAACTGAAAAATTATTAACTTTACAAATTAACTTGAAAGTTTAATTAAAGGGGAAATAGGGTGGGCTGTAGAAAAACTACACACTATCTGATTATTAAGAAGAAAGGGAGAGAAAAACCCTGACTAAATTGTTTGAAAATTCAAACTCACCTGAGCTGGCAAAAAAGAGACCTCTTCGCAAAGCGGCAAACGAGATCTGAGGTAGTCTCACCTTGCATCATGGGATATAGGGTTGCCTCGAGCTGGTAAAAGGAGTTCTCAAGCTAAGCAAGTGCCGAGTCGGAGCCGAGGATCGGCTCCGAACCCATCCAGCAAGAATGAAGGCGAGATTGACAACTTAACATCAGATGTTGGCGGGTAGGTGGCTTTTCTGGTAATGTTAGCAATAATAGTGGGACAGAAGGGCCATAGTGTTGGAACTAAACCAAGGAAGTTAGTGTCCAGCTGCTCTGAAGTACGGAATGATTATTAGAACAGTAACATTAGATGATCGCACCACTGGGCCAATTCCAGATATCATTAAGGACAGATTTCAAATGATTGTTCATCGTTTGAGATTCATGGACATTTTCATCAACCTTCTGCAGCATCTCTAGTGACATTCCTTTTCTCACTACATCCCTATTTCCTTGTTCATAGAGTGTACAAGATAGAGTCAGCTGATGGACCTTAACTGCCCTGTCAGTACCCTCTGCCATTACTTTGTATGTCCTTTTACACAGCTATTGTTTTTACCAAGGCTGTTGACAGTGTTGTAATCCACCACTAACGTCTCGGATTTCTACATTAATTTTTGTGAGGTATATTTAATGTCGATGTGACACACTGAACAGAAGTGCAAAGGTGGGGGAAAAGGCTTTATGGATGGATGGGATATGTTATTTACTTACCTGTAGAATCTTTACATCCACATCCATATACTTCTTAGGGTTAAGGTTAGGGCTAAGGATCAGGATCACAACATCAAAAAATCTGGAGACTTGAGTCCTGTGCTTCACAAGTTGATATATTCAGCAAGTATTTCCAGCCTTCTGAAGTGACTTCCTTTTCATTTTACAACAGCTGTCTGGCTAACTTGTTTGTAGTTTCCCTTCTCTTTCTGCAGGCCTGTCTTTTGAAGGTAAATCCAATCTTTTCTTCAACAGTAAAGAGTCACCATCTAATCACGACCTATCTTATTCAAGTGATTGGGAATGGGGTTCACTAATTTTCCTCTTTTTTCATTTTAAAATTCTAGAATCCCCAATATGGCCCAGATATTTTGTCAAAACAGTCCACCACCATTGTAGAACGAGCTACTCAAATCGTTTTCATAATTGTTGCTCAAATAAGATGTAGCTGTTCATTATGTCTGCCTTTCTGTAGTGATCTAGCTTCTAATTCATTCCCATTTGTCTAAATTCAGTACCTTTTGATGGCTTATGTTCACTGTTTCTGCACCTGTAACATGTTTTTCTCTCCTTTCATCTTGGTGGTTGTTGCTGTTTCCTCACACCAGGCTTTTGCTTTTCTGATGTCTGCCTCCCTCTACTTTAACTGACATAATTCTGTATCTCTCTTCAAGTTTGTTTCCTGAATGTCAATGTGCACTCCTTGATATTTTCTATTAATTCTAACAAAAGTAGTCTTTCCATTTTTGTTTTTGTAGGTTTGCCGCCTGCAGTGGTATGCATTCTGTGTGTTTGTGGTTTTGATTCTTCTTCATTGTTTCTCCTTCTAGTTTGTGATAGAACCTTACTATAATTCACCTTTTTATATTGCCAAATTTTAAAATCCAGTCCTTTGGATTTTTGTGTAACTCTGTTGTAATACAGTTATGTATTATGAATATTATGATTTGGTGATTAGTTTCCCTGTATAAGTACATAACTTTCTTATCTGATAGGAGTGGGTACATCATCTGCAACTCAGGACACATTCAAGCTCTTCCTATCAGGTGTTAACAATAAGAGAACATACTCTTCATAATTGTAGTGCCAAAAGCAGATCATTTTTTTCTTGTTTGAAATTTTTTTATTAGTTTTACCATAATAAAAAATAATCAATTATAAATAACAGCTGAAACACAAGTGATGAAGAAAGTTTACTGCTGCTCATGCTAAGTCTGTTTTCAAAGTGCAAATAGCTGTTTTTTGTTTATCAAATGGCACACTGTATTGTAGAATCTGAAAGCAGTGTTGGTAGCATAACTGCATTTGGTGCAGAAGGCTGTGGATTCTACTCTCCACACCATGGAAATGGAGTGCTGATATTGTAGTGCCTATACGATTGTTTGCATTATAAGGGGGAAAGGGGTTCTACACTCCTGAGTATGTCCTCCTTTGTATGAGATACGTAGTAACTATGAACTTGTTGGTTTGTTATTTCCTACTGCAATATAACTAACTTACCAATTTTTAATGTAATATAGACAATTCATTCTTCAAGGGCAGCAGGCACTGAATTTATAGATAAAACATTAAAATGTAAAGTTGTTTGTCAGTAGCAACCTCTTCATTAGTTACAGATTTCTTTAATGTAGAATTATTCAGATAGTTTTTCTTCTGCAGAGATTGTGTGTATTGAGTGACATTGGTGGATTGTAATTACAGAAGTTTTGAGTGGCCTTTTATGGTTGACATTTTCTGAAATGGGTAGTTATTGGTTCATACATTTTGTTTCACTGCTTATTAAAAAAATGTTTAAAACTACAAATTTAAAACCCATTCTAACAAGTGGTGCTGTATATTACAAGGAATATAATTTAATACAGTCAGGAAGATGAATCAAAAAAACAAATACGTGTATGCATGGCCTTAAAAAATGTGTGCAAGTAGTCTGTTTGGAAAACAGCCCAAAGGTAAACTTAATCCTCCACTGGCCAGATGCATTTTCTATGAATTTGGGTTTTCATGCTATTTTAATGAATGTGAGTTTTGCCGTTTCAATGAGTATGAGTTTCAAGGGCAGAGAAGTTTACTGCTCATGCTAAGTCTGTATTCATTGCAAGACTGTATTGTTTGTTTAGCAAACAGCTATCTGTGTTTGTGTTATTTTATTTCAATGTCTAAACATTGTGGAAGTAAATAAGAAAACAGTATGTACACTGATAGATTTGAACAGTGTGTATGGTAACTGGTGAGAAACAGCCAAGTAATGGAACACTGGAATGGCTGGGGAGGGGGCCGCTGCAAGAGCGGTTGCTCGGGGAGGGGGGGCAATCTATTACCCTGCCTAGGGCCCTATTTGACTATGATCCAGTTCTGGTATTTAAAGTAGGAAATAAGTACACAAAGGTAGTTGCAGTTTAACTACATTACAAGGTATCTTTTTCTTCTTATGCATTTAAATGATTTAAGGAAATTACTGGAGTGGCTTACTTGGGGAGTGACCTACCTGTGGGTGTGGCTCAAATAGGGTTGTTTTGTGAGTATGTTGTGGGTAGGGCGTAAGGGGGCGCCGGAGCACTACTTCGCCTAGGGTGCCTTTTCAGCTAAGGCCGGCCCTGCTTGTAACGCATAACAAAGGTATGAGGTCTGGACCAAGTGGCTGCAGCACAGATTTCATCAATGGTGGCTCTTCAGGAAAAAGCATATGAAGTAGCCATAGATCTAGCAGAGTGAGCTCTAGGAGGATGAGGAAACTCCAAACCATTCTGAGAATAAATTACTAAAATGCAATAAGTGATCCATTTGGCTAGAGTAATTTTGGAAACTGCTTGACCCAAGAGGTTGGGGAAAAGGACACAAACAGCTGACCAGACTTCCTGTACTGCTTTGTTCTGTGAAGATAAAAATGTAATTGTCTGTGAAAATCAAGCAGGTGCAGCATGTATTCACCTTTATTAGTAAAATTTGGAAAGAAAACTGGTAACTGAATGGACTGGTTAATGTTAGTCTCAGTAGCCACTTTTGGCAAAAACGAAAGGTTGGTTCGAACAGACACCTTATCCTTATGGAAAATGAGGTATGGAGGTCTGTCTGCTAAGGCCTGGAGTTCAGAAATTCTTTTTGCTGAAGTGATAACTACTAAAAATATTGTCTTCCAAGAAAGAAACTTCATATCACATTTGTTTGGTGGTTCAAAGGGTTTCTGAGTTAACCCTTGAAGGATCACTGTCAAATCCCAAAGAGGAGAGGGATCTTTTATTAGAGGTCTAAGGAGGAAGACTCCATTCATGAAAGATTAACACAGTCTTGAAGATGCCAGAGATAATGATTCATTTCCGGCATGGAAATTGGATATAGCTACCAACTGAAGTTTAATAGTAGAAAAACTAGCCCCTTCCTTAAAAAAAGGAGTGAGAAATAGGAGAATGGTTGAAGTAGATGCTGAAATAGGGTTGATATTGTGATTGGAAGCCCAAACAGAAAATCTTTTCCATTTGCTTCTGTAAACTTTCTTGGAGGATGCTTTCAGAGAGGCTAAGATAATGTCACAGACTGGGGAAGCGAGCCTGGACTATCTGATTATCACCGGAAGTGAAGAAACCATGTTGTCAGTTTGAGGGCGGGGAGATTGGGATGTTGAATTCCTGAAGGATGAGACAGGAGATCCTGAGTGGGTTCCAGTATCCATGGATGATATCAAGTGAGACCAGAGAAAGGGGAACCAAACCTGTTGAGGCCAGAAGGGAGCAATGAGGATAACTGAGCACTTCAGCATGCTTGTTTTATGTAGGAACCTCGGAATCAGAGGAAGAGGGGGACAGGAGTAGAGGGGACTTGGGGACCAATCATGAATCACAGCATCCCCCTGTGACTCCCCCAGAAGGGGGATCAGAGCAAAGCACTTGCTGCACTTGTGTGTTGAGGGGAGAAGCAAATAAGTCACAACAAGGCTGGCCCCAGCGGCTGCTGTTTGATTGAGAGACCACTTGTGAGGAATCAGAATGCAACTGCTGAGGCTGTCTGCTAGCATGTTGCTTTTCCCCAGTATGTGCGCTGCAATAAGAAAGCAGTCTGAAGAGATCACCCATTCCCAGACCATCATGGCCTCTTTGGACAACGTGTCGGAACGGGTTCCTCCTTATTTGTTGATGTACCAGACATCTGACATGTTGTCCACATGGACTGTAACAGTACCTAGAGGGAGAAAGCTCTGAAAGGTTTGTAACATTAGGAGGATGGTCACTGTGGCTATGGAGGGGAGGAATGGTCTGCCCAGAAAGAGGATGTCTGACTGGATCCACCAGTGAGCATGATGTTTACAAACTGGAGTGAGTTTTATGGGATATGATAGAGGCCAGTAAAGACTGGATCACTGAACCGCCGATGTCCACTGAAGGATTTGCATAAAGAATCTTGCTAGAGGAACTAGTAGAATGGCAGCTGACATTGACCCAAGAGCTTGTAACAATAGTTTTGCTGGACGGGACGGATGAGACAGTATGTCCCACACCTGATTTCTCAATGATGTGATGTGATAGGTTCATAGGTTCATAGATTAGTACTAAGCTAACTGCCCTTGCGAGCCATTTTAAGCCTAGCCAGTTATCCTTTCTGAGACTCAAACCCTGCACCTTGTGTTTGTAAGGCAAACACCTTAACTATTAGGCCACCTTCCCAACCCCATGGCTGATGAAGAGGTAATGATGCCACTTGAGTTGTAGTATCCAGTTGAGTTCCTTTAAATTCCAGAGTCTGTACAGGAGCAAGGTTTATTGTAATGCCAAGGAAGCTGGAGATCTGAAGCAAGTAATCCCTGGTTTGTAGAAGTTGATGTCTGGTTGGGGTTGTGAGAAGCCAATCGTGGAGACAGGGAAACACCTTGGATCCTTTGAATCTCAAGTGAGCTGCCACAATTGCCATGCATTTGGTGAACACCCCAGGGCCTGTGGTGAATCCAAAGGGCAGTGCTCTGAATTGGCAGAATACTTTGGAAAGAAGACTGGAAGTTCTAATGATTGTTGTAGGCAGAAACTAGAACAAGCTTTAGGGACAAAGGAAGGATTTGGCCTGAGAGATACTCTGTCTTTGTGAAAAACCAAGTACGGAGGTTTTACAGACAAAGCTTGAAGCTCTGAAACCCTTCTGGCAGAAGTAATCGCCACCAGAAAGGCAGTTTTCCACGATAGAAATTTTAAATCACATGTCGCTGCCGGTTCGAAGGGGAAGGAAGTTAAGGCGCGTAACACCACATCGAGATCCCATGGAGGAGCAGGATGAGAAATCGGAGGTCTTAAAAGCGCAGCACCTTTCAAGAAGGTCTTACACAATCTGTTGCTCCTTAAAGGTGGGTTTATAGATTCGTGAAAATTGGAAATAGCTGCCAATTGAACCTTGATGGTAGAGACTGAAGAGCCTTGATTGAAAAGAGAAGTTAGAAATTTCAGCACTTCTGATACGGGAATAGTGATGGGATCCAGGCCCCGGAGTTGAGCCCAAATAGCAAATCTTTTCCATTTGCTAGAATACAATTTCTTTGTAGCAGACTTGTGGGCCGAAGATAAGGAGGAGCCAAGCCGTCAATTTTAAGGTGTGTAGGGACTGGTGGAATAGTCCCGACTGATGAACCAAAAGGTCTGGGATCTGATCCAGGAACCATGGACCTTCCAGAGCATATTTCCAGAGATAGGGGAACCATACTTGACGAGGCCAGTAAGGAGCAACTAAGATCATTTTGCTCCCCAAGAGAGATGCCTTTTGGATCACCCTGGGAAGGAGAGGAACTGGGGGGAAGGCATAAAGCAAGCCGGTGGGCCAAGGACGGGCTAGTGCGTCCATGGGGCTCTTCCCCGGAGCTGGGGTGAGGGAGAAGAACTTTTTGCACTTCGCATTCAGTGGAGTCGCGAAGAGGTCGCAACACGGAACTCACCATTTGCTGAAAATCTGATTTGCAACTGTAATGTTCAGAGACCATTCGTGAGGAGAGAGGATGGTTCTGCTCAGTCTGTCGGCTATCACATTGGACTTGCCCGGGATATGAGTAGCCACTAGAAAGTGTTTGGTCGACACTGCCCATTCCCAAACTCTCATGGCCTCTCTGCAAAGAGGATAGGATCTGGTCCCTCCCTGTTTGTTCAGGTACCAGACAACTGACATGTTGTCTGAGTGAATGGCAATTACGCCCTGAGGGAGGTAATCATGAAGGGCTTGAAGGGACAGAAGCACCACCCTCATTTCTAGGATGTTGATATGAAGTAGGGTCTCTTCTGGGTGCCATTTGCCTTGGACTGACCTGCCCAGGGAATGCCCCCCCACCCCATCTGGGAGGCGTCCGTGGTCAAAGTGGCCGCAGGAGGAGGTGGAACAAAGGGTCGTCCCTGATCCAAATTGGAGGGCACTAGCCACCAGCGAAGGTCCCGTTTGCAGGTTTCCGTGATCCATATGAGGTGACTGACTGGGAGTTCCTGAAAGGACCACTGAGCTGAAAGAAGCCACTGGAGAATTCTCATGTGCAACCTTGCCAGGGGAACTAGAAGGACCGTGGCTGACATGGATCCTAATAGCTGCAGGACCATTCTGGCTGGGGCTTTGGATCTGGGAAGTAAGGCTCGAACTTGAGCCTGTATGGTTTGTATCCTGTCTGTGGGTAGATAGACCCGCATTCGGTTTGAGTCTATCTCTACCCCTATGAATCTTATGCGTTGAGATGGCAGCAACACAGACTTTGGCCAGTTGAAAATGATTCCAAGGGAATTGCCCAGTGATATAGTGGCTTGTAGGCTCCGCAATAGTAGATGCTTGGAGGTGGCGGTTAGGAGCCAGTCGTCTAGATACGGAAACACCTGGAATCCTATCCTAACAGAAAAAGCCTGAATAAAACAGTACTTAGCCCAGCCAAGTTTGAGACCACGTCCTAGCTTGTAAGCGGCAAACGAGATCTGGGGGATTAGTGGTGGTGCATCCTGGGATAAGAAATAGCTCAGCCAATAAGAGGCCTCGCTCTATAGCATAGCGTGCCGAGTCGGAGCCGAGGGATCGGCTCCGAGCCCATCAGTATTGAATGTAGGCGAGATAGGCTCACATAACATCTACAGTTTAATAAAATGGATTTCCAGTTTTATTCCTTGGTTGCACTTCGTTTTTATTGTGTGTGGTCTGCACATTTTACTGGTTATCATGACCTGTTGACCATCTCCTTCCATGCTGACAAATATTGCACCCCCTTACAATGATACTAGAAACTAAGCCAATTATTAAAGTCAGTCATTTTTGTTTGTATTGTAGCATCATCCTTGGAGAAGGTAAAATGCTGCTCACTGTTAGGCTCATACCAGTCTATGATACATATTCCAAAAGGTCGATGATGTCTCTCTTCGTACAGTCTAGTAAGGTATGTTTCAGGTCATTTTCACCCACACCTGCTGATACCTGTTATGTGTTTAAGCTTCTGTGTTAAGCTCAACAGATCCTGCCCAGGTGTCCTGCAGAGACCTACAACGCCAGAGAGACAAATGGAGAGACTTTGGAGTGTTTAAGTACCATTTTTTGTTTTTTCTTGTTGCTTATTGCTATTTCCGCCTAAACGCTCATTTTCTGGCATTTATTGCTTCTCAGAATGCACATTTTACGCTAAAATTGCATTTATTTGTGTCTGCACTTTAAAAAAAATAATTTTTTGTTGTAAATTGTATTTTTTAACTGTTACTGGCTTCCCACTCAAGTGCGACAGCCATTACTGCACTATAAAAGTGTTCTTGCATTTGTTTCTGCTGTTTTCTTGAAAAAAAAAATCTTGCTATTTTCCCGCCTTACTAAGCTAGAAAAGTCCAGTTTCAGATACCGGCTGATACCTGGACTGTGTTTAAGCTTCTGTGTTTGGCCATACCTTACTTGGGCAAAAAGGAAGCTTCTTCGTTCACCAGTGAGAGTGGGGAGCTCTGAACAGCCTACCTGTCCTTGGAGGTGTGGTTTCTGCCCAGAAATAAGAAGTTATGTACTCACCATAACGTTCCATCTGAGTAGGTAAACTTCATTTGTCAGCAACCTGTGGGTCTTCGGATCCATATCGGATCCGAGCCGGCAGTTTCCAACAGCACAGATCCGAGCTCCAAGCTAATCCCCCTACCCATAATCCCCTGCCAACCCTACCTGACCTCAGATCGAGTTTGCCCACAGCTAGATAAGACAACACGACATCAGTGTGAAGAGGTTAGCAGAACACCAATAAATATCCAGATATTCCAAAAGCGTTTATTTTTCTTCTTCACAGCTAGATAAGCATACAAAAATCACCCGCAAAAGTAGCTACATACCCTTGCCATAAGGAAGGTAACATCTCGAACATCCGAAGGTCAGGGGGACGGGGGGGGGGTCGGTTGCTGACAAATTAAGTTTACCTACTCAGATGGAACGTTATGGTGAGTACATAACTTCTTAATCTGAAGTAGTTAACTTCATTTGTGCATCAACCTATGGGACAGAGTCCCCAGCTACATAAATCTTGGGCGGTCCTCAAGGAAGGATGTTCCGGAGCACTGCAGAGCCAAAGGATGCTCTCCCTCTGGAGACAATATCCAGCTTGTAGTGATTAATGAAGGTATGAGACGAAGCCCATTTTGCTGCTGAGCAGATATCATCCAACGAGAGTCTAGAACGAAAGGCCGCCGTGGTAGAGATAGACCGGGTAGAGTGGGCCATGGACTCCTAGAGTTACGGGCCAACCTGTACTTTCATATGCCAACAGAATACACTGAGAAATCCATCTGGACAGTGTGACTTTAGAAACAGCCTTTCCTAAGATAAATTTGGCAAAGGAAATTAACAACTGATCTGATTGCCTATGACCAGCTGTTCTGTGTAAAAAGCGCAGTTGTCTGTGCACATCCAACGAATGTAACTTTTAGTTATGTACTCACCATAACTTCAGATGTTTGGGATCCATCTCGCCTACATTCTGACTGATGGGTTCGGAGCCGATCCTCGGCTCCGACTCGGCACGCTTATGCCAAAGAGCGAAGTCTCTTATTGGCTGAGCTTACTATATCCCAGGATGCACCACTACCAGTCCCCCAGATCTAGTTTGTCCGCATACATGCACACACGCATGCACTGCTTATATAACATTGACAGATGATACAAGATAAAAACAGTAGAACCCAAACCGTTCAATCTCTTCTGATCTCCAAGGCAGGGGGAAGGAGGGTGGGTATTAGGAATGTAGGCGAGATGGATCCCAAACATCTGAAGTTATGGTGAGTACATAACTAAAAGATGTTATGTGATCCTATCTCGCCTACATTCTGACTGATGGGACAGCGTCCCTAGCACCTAAATCCTGGGTGGCTCACTGGAAAACACTCCTGAGTACCGTGGAACCAAATGATGCTCATCCTTTAGATGCCACATCCAATTTATAGTGGGAAATGAAAGTGTGCGGGTTGGACCAAGTAGCCGCAGCACAAATTTCAGAAATAGCGAGCTTGGAATGGAATGCAATAGAGGTAGCCATAGCTCTAGTAGAGTGAGCTTTGACAGATGTTGTAAGTTGCTTATTTGAAGAGGAATAAGCTTGAGTTATGCAATCTCTGATCCATTTGGCAATAGTAGCTTTAGTGATGGATTTACCCAATTTATTATTTGAAAAGGACACAAACAATTGATCTGTTTTCCGAATTTGCTGAGTCCTATCTAGGTAGAAGCGCAATTGCCTGTGAACATCCAATGTATGGAAGGTGTATTCCGCTTTGTTTGAAAATTTTGGAAAGAAAACTGGTAGCTCTAAAGATTGTTGGAGACAGAGATTAGAGCAAACTTTTGGGACAAAAGATGGATTAGGTCTAAGTGATACTCTATCCTTGTGAAAAATCAAGTACGGTGGTTTGATAGATAGGGCTTGAAGTTCTGAAACTCTTCTTGCAGAGGTAATTGCAATCAAGAAGGCAGTTTTCCAAGACAGATATTTCAACTCACATGTAGCAGCCGGTTCAAAGGGGGAAGATGTTAAGGCACGAAGTACCAAATCAAGATCCCACGGAGGCGCAGGATGAAAAACTTTTGGTCTTAAAAGCACAGCACCTTTCATGAAAGTTTTACATAATCTGCTGCTCATCAACGGTGGGTCTGTGGAATCGTGAAATTTGGAGATAGCTGCTAATTGGACGTTAATAGTAGAGACTGAAGATCCTTGATTAAACAAGGATGTCAAAAATTTCAAGACCTCTGGTATCGGGGCAGTAATAGGGTCTAATCCTCTGAGTTGAGCCCAGATAGCAAACCTCTTCCACTTACTGTGATACAACTTCTTAGTGGTGGGTTTGTGGGCTGAAGATAAAATGTGAATAACTTCCGGGTCCAAGGAGTGATTTCTGACTATAGTCGGAAGTGGAGGAGCCAAGCTGTTAATTTCAAAGTGTGAAGGGACTGGTGCTGTTGTCCCGACTGATGAATCAGAAGGTCCGGAATTAGGTCCAAGAACCAAGGACCGTCCAGAGTATATTTCTGTAGGTAGGGGAACCATACCTGACGAGGCCAGTACGGAGCAATTAGAATCATTGTGGACCCCAATTGGGAAGCTTTCTGGATGACTTTAGGGAGGAGTGGAATCGGAGGAAAAGCATAAAGCAGTCCTGTTGGCCAAGGTTGGACTAGAGCATCCGTAGCTGTCTCCCCTTGACGCGGGGTCAAGGAAAAGAACCTTTTGCACTTCGTGTTTCGTGGTGTTGCAAACAGGTCACAGCACGGAATCCCCCATCTTTTGAAAATCTGAGCTGCTACTGTTTCGTTCAGAGACCACTCGTGAGGAGAGAGAATAGTCCTGCTCAGTCTGTCTGCCAATACATTGGATTTGCCTGGAATGTGGGTCGCTACCAGGAAGCGCTTGATAGCCACTGCCCATTCCCACACCCTCATGGCCTCTCTGCAAAGGGGGTAAGATCTGGTCCCTCCTTGTTTGTTTAGATACGAGACTACCGACATATTGTCTGTATGGATGGCGATAATGCCTTGAGGGAGAAACTTGTGGAGGGCTTGTAAGGACAGAAGTACAGCCCTCATTTCCAACACACTGATATGGAGAGATGCTTCGTTGGGAAGCCAAGAACCTTGAACTGACCTGCCCAGACAATGCCCCCCCCCCCCCCCCGTCTGGGAGGCATCCGTTGTCAAGGTGGCCACCGGAGGGGGTATAACAAAAGGTCTTCCCTGATTCAGATTGGATGGCAGAAGCCACCAGCGGAGGTCCTGTTTGCACGTTTCTGTAATCAGTATGTGATGATTGAGGGGGAGATCCTGAAAAGACCATTGTGTCGATAACAGCCACTGAAGAATCCTCATGTGCAATCTTGCCAGAGGAACTAGGAGAACCGTGGCAGACATTGAACCTAAAAGTTGCAGGACCATCCTGGCTGGGGCTTTGGATCTTAGAAGCAGGGCTCGGACTTGATCTTGTAATGTTTGTATCCTTTCGGTAGGAAGGAAGATTCGCATTAACTTTGAGTCTATCTCTGCTCCTATGAATCTTATGCGCTGAGAAGGCAGCAAGACAGACTTTGACCAGTTGAATGTAATTCCCAGGGAAGCACCCAGGGAGATGGTGGCTTGTAGGTTCTCTAGTAGTAGATGCCTGGTGGTGGCAGTCAGGAGCCAGTCGTCCAGATAGGGAAACACTTGGAATCCGAGACTCCTCAGGTGAGCAGTCACTACTGCCAAACACTTGGTGAACACCCTGGGGCTGTGGTGAGACCAAAGGGCAGAGCACAAAATTGGAAATGACTGTCTCCCAGGCTGAAGCGCAGATACCTCCTGGACGCCTGATGTATCGGTATGTGATAATAGGCGTCCTTGAGATCTATGGAGCACATCCAAACATCTTTCTCCAACAATGGGAGAATGGATTGCAAAGTGACCATTCGGAATTTGGACTTCATGACGGACTGGTTTAGTTTGCTGAGATCCAAAATGGGTCTCAGGTCCCCTGTCTTTTTTGGCACTAAAAAGAACCTTGAGTAATTTCCGGATCCGATCTGGTCTGTGGGGACCGGCTGGATGACTCCTTTTTCTAGCAGCTTTGAAGCTACTACAGCTGCAATTTCCCTTTGACTGGGTGGTGGGTCCAGGATTTTTTTGGACGGTGGGGGTGAGTGTGTGAAGGGAATGGTGTAACCTCCGGCAATAATCCGAAGCACCCATCTGTCCTGAGTAATAGACTCCCAGGCTTTTAGGTGCTTGGCAAAACGGCACCCGACTGGCTCCGGAGCAGCACAACCGGGCAATCCCTCATGGAGTGTGGGAGGCTGAAGAGCCACGAAAGGACTCGCGGTCTCCAGTGTTGCGGGGGCCTCTGCCGCCTCTGGGACGGCGTCTCCCAGAAAAATTTCCCGTCCTCTGCCTCTGGAAGGGAATCTTCCTGCTGTTGAGGAAAGAATTTCTGTGATTTATGGAACCACATCTTCCCTCCTCTTTAGCCTTGGGATAAGGCCGAAGGGAGTGGAATAACGTGCTCACGGCAGATAAAGTCTTTCCCTCCTGCTCACAGCGGTAAGAGTGTCCTTTACCTTGGGTCCAAACAAAGAGGACCCATCAAAGGGAGCATCGGCAAAGGAAGACTTGAAGGCCTCCGCGAAATGACACAAACGGAGCCAGGCTTGTCTCCGTAGAGCCACGCCTGTGCCTGCCGCTCTTCCCGCCCTTGCCGCATATGAAATGAGCCTCATGGACGAGTTAGAAATCGAGGTAAGGATAGCCAACTGAGAGCTAACCGACTGGGCTAGCTGCTCAGGTAGGTTACCTGAGAGGGAGTCTGAGAGCTCCTTGACCAGATCCCTCTGTAGTCTGGTGAAATGTGCCAAATAATTCAGGGACCTCAGAGTAAAGGCCGCTGAAGTCAGGGCGCTTCCCGTGCAGTCCATGCTCCTAGACTCCTTATTAGGAGGATGGACGGACGTTGAAGCCTCTGCCACGTCCTGCTGGGTAGCAGATGCCACCACCATGGCATCTACAGCCACGCCTTTAAGAACTCCTTCTCGGGTGGGGCAGACAAAAATTTGTTAGGGCGAGAAGGCACTGGTTCCACAGTATCTGGATGTTCCCACGCCCGACAAACCAAATCCAGGAGCTCGTCAAGGGCGGAGACACCCAGGAGGCGGAGGGCTGAGCCCCGAAGGCCTTGAGGAACACCGACTCATCAGCGGAGGGGGGTTTGGAATTCCAGCCGCCTCGTTGCTTGAGGATCTCTAGAATGTCTGCAAATGAGACATCATCCGAGGACGACTTTGGGGACCCCTCCGCATCATCAAGATCAGTGTCCGATGTAAGAGACTCATCGGGGGAGTCCACATGCTTCCTCTTGCACGATCTCTTCCTGGGGGGCCCCCCCGAAGACAACTCCGAAAGACCCTCAGGAGGAGGGGAACCCCCAGTGGGGGTAACCTAAGGCCCCGGGGCTCCGCTGCCTAAAGACAGGGGAACTGCTAAAGACCCAGTCTCCATGCCCAGGGAAGGTGCCGGTAAAGCCGTAGAGATGGCCGAAGAAGACTTGGCCAAGGCACTCCTCATAGCTCTGAAGGCCGGACCCCCAGAATCCTGGGAGGGTCCAGTCTCCGGAGCCATGATAGCAGACGGAAGTCCCGTGGCCGAAGCACCGAGAGGGAGGCTTGGAACCGACAACATTGGTCCCGAAACATCACCCCCGGGTCCGGCCGAAGAAGTCAGTGTGCTAAACCCGGACCCGAAGGCCGGGGTTGGAGTAAGGGTCGGAGCCGACCCTAGAATCTCCACTGGCTCCATCAGCACCTGCTCCGACGGAGCCGAAGCGGTCGGAGGAGGAATGGCAATAGGATGGGCTATCGGCTCCGAAGCCAATTGGGTCGGAGCCGAGACAAATTTCTGAAAGACTGGGGACTGGAAAAGTCTTTGGAGCACCCTGTCTATGTCCGAATCTGACATCCTTGATGACCTGGAAGAGACCGAATGGGTCCGAGTAGGCCTCTCCAACGGCTCCAAGGGACTAGGGGACCGGCTCCGAATCGACTCGACAATTATCGGCGCCGAAGGAATGTCCAAACCAATTTCCATCGGTGCCGAAGAGGGCTTCGGCGCCGAGGAGGAAGTGTCTGAGCGGACAACCTTCATCGGCTCCGAGATCAGTAGAGCCGATGAAGGTGACCCGCCTCTCGATGCCCCAGATGTCGGCTCCGAACCCAGAGGAGTCGAGGCTGGAATCATCGAGGCAGACCGTTCCGCCCTCGGCTCCGAAGTCCGTGGAGCCGAAGGAGAAGCCTGCCTATGTTTTTTGGCGGTCGGTTCCGACGGACTGGTCGGAGCCGACGCCCTTTTCTTTTTAGCAGGAGAAGGAGAGGAAGCTAATGCCTCTTCAAATGAGGGTTTAATAAGGCCTTTTAAAATAAGTTTATTTTTCCTCTCTTGGAGGACCCTCGAGGAAAACGCGTGACACACACTACAGGACTCCTGCAAATGTTTGGCGCCCAAACAGTACACACAGAGAGAGTGGTCATCTGTAATAGACATTTTGAAGCTGCACTTAGTGCACTTCTTAAAACCTGAAGGCCTAGGAGCCTGAGACATTATGGCAACCAATCAAGTGTAACAGCCAAACAAAACACACTAACAATCAAAGAGAAAAACTTTCTCTGTCTTTTTTTTTTTTTTTTTAACCAAGAACTGTCACAAAGAATAAACTAGACAGGATCCAAGAACCCTGAATACAAAACTGAAGGCAAAGTAACTGACAGGGGAAGGCCCTTCAACTGAAAGGAAGCCTCTAGTCACAAAAAAAGGCGCAATCACCACACAAATACCTCACAAAAAATATCAGTCATACACAAAAAGACTAAATAGCCGTTAAAACAGCTTTTTTGTTGAAAATCTAGGAATTCCCTGACAGGAAAGTAAGTGAAAAACACTACTTAGCTCAGCCAGCTCGAGACCACATCTTTGCTTGATAGCGGCAAACGAGATCTGGGGGACTGGTAGTGGTGCATCCTGGGATATAGTAAGCTCAGCCAATAAGAGACTTTGCTCTTTGGCATAAGCGTGCCGAGTCGGAGCCGAGGATCGGCTCCGAACCCATCAGTCAGAATGTAGGCGAGATAGGATAACATAACATCTTATATTCCCTTTTGTTCTGGTAGTTGGGGAAAAAACTGGTAGGTTAATGGACTGATTAATATTCGATTCGGATGCAATTTTTGGAAGAAAGGAGGGATTGGTCCTGAGGTAGACTCTGTCTTTGTGGAAGGACAAATAAGGTGGTTTTGCACAAAGGGCTTGAAGTTCGGAAACCCTTCGAGCTGAGGTGATAGCTACAAGAAAGGCAGTTTTCCATGATAAACATTTAGATCTACTGAAGCTGCAGGTTCAGGTGGGGGGGGGGGGGCTGTAAGTGCCTGCAATACCAAAGTTAAGTCCCAAGGAGGGACTGCTTCCTTCACCGGGGGTCTGAGTAGGAAAGTACCCTTCAGAAAGGCCTTGCATAACTTAGAGGAGATCAACGGTCCAAGGTCACTTCCTACGTGGTAGTGAGAGAAAGCCGCCAATTGAACCTTATTCATAGAATTCATAGATTCATAGATTAATACTAATCTAACTGCCCTTGTGGGCCATTTTTTTTAAGAATAGCCAATTATCCCTTGTGAGAATTGAACCCTGCACCTTGTGTTTGTAAGGCAAACACCTTAACCATTAGGCCACCCTCCTGACTGTAGAGGAGCTGGCGCCCTGATCGAAGAGTCCTGATAGGAAATCTAACACCGCAGGCAATGGTGCTGTGAAAGGATCTAAATCTCTGTATTCTGCCCAAATAGAAAAACGTTTCCATTTGCTATCATAGACCTTTCTGGTGGATGGCTTATGCGCAGCCACCAGAATAGCTTTGACCTGGGAAGAGATACCGGGAGTCCTAGCTAACCTTGGAACTGGATCAACCAAGCCGTGAGCTTGAGGTTGTCCAGGTTCGGGGTCGGAAGATCCAATGGATGGGATATGAGATCCGGAATGGGATCCAGAATCCAGGGAGGATTCACTAGGTGAGACCAAAGATACAGGAACCAAGCCTGGCGAGGCCAGAATGGGGCAATGAGGATTATCTTGTTCCACAACCGACTGGCTTTCTGTAGAAACTTCAACATCAGCGGAAGAGGAGGATAAGCATAGAGGAGACCTGGGGGCCAAGCATGCACCAGAGCGTCTCGTGGGGATTCCCCGGGTGGGGGAATTAGAGCGAAGTAGTCATTGCATTTTGCATTTGAAGGAGAGGTGAAAAGATCACAACAAGGTTGACCCCAAGTGGAGAATATCTGCTTCGCTACTTCTGGGTTCAGAGACCACTCGTACGGCAAGAGGATGGTGCAACTCAACTTGTCTGCTAAAATGTCGGACCGTCCCGGAATGTGCATCGCTATGAGAAAGCGGTTGGTGTAAATCGCCCATTCCCACACTCTCATGGCCTCTCAACAAAGGGGATAAAACCTGGTTCCTCCCTGTTTGTTAATGTACTAGACCACTGCCATGTTGTCCGTCTGGATTGCAATCGTTCCTACGGGAAGAAGGCTCTGTAGTGCTTGCAACACCAAAAGCACCGCCCTCATCTCTAGGATACTGATATGCAGAGAGGTCTCCGTGCTGTTCCACGTGCCTTGGACTGTCCTGCCCACACAATGCCCCCCCACCCGAGGCGAGAGGCGTCCGTGGTCACCGTGGTTAGGGGAGAGGACATAGAAAAGGGGCGCCCCTTCTGGAGGTCTGGGGATTGGAGCCACCATAAGAGGGCCTTCCTGCAAACCCTGCTGAGGGGAATAGGGTGGTACAGAGGGAATTGCAGAAAAGACCATTGAACTTGGGGAGTCCATTGCAGGACTCTCATGTTCAGACGCGCCATCGGCAATAGGTTGATGGTGGCCGCCATCGAACCCAAAGCCCTCAGGACCAATTCCACTGGGGGTGCCTGGGGTAGGAGGATGGCCCGCACATGGAGTCTTAAAGTCCGCACTCTGTCTGGAGTTAAGAGGGCTAGACACCTGTTTGTGTCCAACCTGGCTCCGATGAAATCTATGGTTTGAGTTGGAGAAAGGGAAGATTTCTCTATGCAGTTAGTGATCCTCAGCCGGGTCGCTAGGTGAAGAAAGGAGTTTCTGGCTGCACAGAGTAGATGCCTTGTGGGGGTGGTCAGGAGCCAGTCGTCCAGGTATGTGAAAACCTGAATGCCCTGCAGTCACAGGTGGGCCGCTATCACCGACAGAACTTTGGTGAACACCCTGGGGGCTGTGGTGAGATCAAAGGGAAGGGCCCTGAATTGGTAATGGCTGGCTCCTAGCCGGAAGAGAAAAAACCTCCTGGATAGTCTGTCCATCAAAATGTGGTAGTACGCATCTTTGAGGTCTATAGAGCACATCCAGTCATTCTCCCGCAGGAGGGGGAGAATGGATTGAAGCGTGACCATCCGGAACTTTTCCTTGGTTACTGACAGGTTCAAGAGGGATAAGTCGAGGATCGGTCTGAAGTCCCCCGTCTTTTTTGGCACCAAGAAGAACCTGGAGTAAAAGCCTGATCCGTACTGGTCTGGGGGGACGTGCTGGATGGCTCTTTTTTCTAGCAGCCGCTGGATTTCCGCAGCTGCGGCCTCCTTCTCACTCTGGACCAAGGTATCGCTGATGATGATGAAGAGCGGCACGGGTGGGGTGTGATGATGGACCAAGCTGCTAGGTGCCCCTCGAGAAGCCCCGACTGCCTCTCTGGACCAAGGTATCGCATACGGTTTTGCCAAAGAGGGCAGAACCATCGAAAGAGGCATTAGCGAAAGACGTCGTAAAGGGTTCTTCAAAATCACAGTGGCGGAGCCAGGCCTGTCGCCTCATAACGATGCCTGCTCAGCTAGCTCTAGTGGCCCCTTCCGTTGCGTGGGACAGTAGCCGCATAAAGGTGTTCGAAATAGACCTAAGAGTGGCCATTTGGGAACAGTACAACTGTCTGTCCTCAGCCGACATGGACACCGGGGGCAACGCGGTGTATTCTTTGATAAGGTCTCGCTGCAGTCGTATGACATGTGCCATGTAGTTCAGTGACCTCACTGCGAAGGTAGCTGAACTAAAAACCCACTTCCCTAAGCGATCCATCGACCAAGACTCCTTGTCTGGAGGATGGACCGAGGGACTCTCCTGGGCTAATTCCCTTTTAGTGGCCGCCGCCACCAACATGGCATCTACAGGGGTTCCCTTACTCCAGTGTGATCTGTCGAAGGGTGGACTGAGTATTTTATCAGGTCTTTGTGGGACTGGCTCCACAGTGTCCAGCTCCTTCCACGCCCTAGTAGTGATCAGATCTACCAGGGGATCAGCTGGAGGGGACACCCAAGAAGTAGACGGGCCTGCTTCAAACGCCTCCAGGAACACAGATTCGTCCGAGGTAGGCTTTGGGGCAGACCACCCCCCCCTAATCCTGAGCATCTCCATGATGTCTCCAAATGAGACGTCCTCGGGGGGTGATCTTGGGGAACCTTCCCCTTCCTCCAAATCTGTGTCCTTGGTCAAGGACTCAGGGGAGTCCAAGTGCCTCCTCTTGCACTTGCGCTTGTGAGGAACCTCCTCGGGGGGGGCTGTCCGAGGAGACCTCACCAGCAACATCATGTTCCAACGGAACGACCTGGGACGTCGGAGCAGGCTGTCCCTGGGACTGGCTGACGAAAGTCGGACCCATCTGAGATGGAGTGCAGGGTGGAGCCGTAGCCAAGGCCGGGGGTCTGGAATCCCTCGACAGGACCCTCTCCACTACGTCGAATGCCGAAGGAGAGCTGCTCTCTCTGGGATCCGAGAGCAGACCCTCCCTCAGATCCAAAGGTCAGGTCGGGGCCGGAGCCGACGTGGTCGGATCCGAAGGTCCAGTATGCTCCGACCTGAGCGGAGCCGAAGGCACACTGAAACCCTCAGATCCGAAGCTCAGCTCTCGCTCCGAGAGTTCGGATCCGAAGAAAAGGGACCCGACAAACTTGAGGGCATTGTCGGCGCAGAAGTACCCGATACTGTAGGCACCGACGCTACCCGGCTCCGAAGATTCAGAACCCGGAAAGCACACTCCCATCTGCAGCTGGGCCTGGAGGAATCTTCTCATCATCCGGTCCAAGTCTGCGTCCGTCAGGCTTCGGGTGGATCTGGATGAGGCCACCGAGGCAGGACGGGAGTGCCGCCTCGATGACCTTGACGGGGGCCGGGCCTCCTCCTCCTCCTCCGGTCCTGGTGAAAAACAAGGAGACCGGAGCCGGGGGGGGGGGGGGCTCGGAAGTCCTGGAGGGAGAAGACCGCTTTAGCCGGCGGGGCCGATGAAGAGGCCTCAGCCCGCCACTTGTGGTGCTTCTCCTTCCGCTTCTCTTTCCTGGACTCCCTATCCTCCTGGCCCAAAGCGGGAGGTTGAGTCCTGGCCAGGGGAAGGGAGGCAGGAGTGGCAGTAGCCGCAGCAGCGGCAGGAGCCACCGTGGGACCGGAGGCCGAAGCTGAGCCCGGGGACAGCAGTCCCGCCAGAATCAGCTTAGCCTTCCGGTCCTTAAGTGCCCTGGGGTTGAACGCCGCACATATGGAGCAACCTGAAGACAGGTGTCCAACCCCAAGGCAAAACACGCACCGAGTGTGGCCATCTGCCTGGGATAGTTTATGGCCACACTCGGTACACTTGGAGAAAACAGCTTTTGGGGCCACCGACATACTGAAAAGAAACACACACGCTAGGCCCCAACACACAGCACACTCCCTAACGCACTAACGAGAGTGGGGAAGGAAATCTATCAAGAAAATTAACAGACTGGTTTAAAAATTATGAGGGACCTGTACACAACACACGCACACTAAAGATTATAGAAAAAAGGAGAGAAAAACAGTAAAATTTTCTCACAAAAAACGCTAAAGCCTGGAACTCAGTGATCGAGCTGCTGGATGAAACCGTGGCAAACTAGATCTGAGGTCAGGTAGGGTTGGCAGGGGATTATGGGTAGGGGAGGAGCTTGGAGCTCGGATCTATGCTGTTGGAAACTGCCGGCTCGGATCCGATATGGATCAGAAGACCCATAGGTTGATGCACAAATGAAGTTAACTACTTCAGATCTGTAGTTTTATTGGCCATTTTGAGCTAATTTATATCTCTTTAATCTTTCTGATATAAAAACCGCATTTGCGTAGTTTTGCGTATAGTGCAGCGGCAGTTAGCTATGGTTAAACTATCCCCGGCTCCACAGAGTCTGCTCTTTAGTTTTTCCCTTGGTATTAGCCAGTCCGTCCATTTTATCACTGAAATCAGAGCTTTCTGACTAGCGCTTGGCTCAATAAGTGACAGAAGCACTAATAAACTATTGTACTCAATCCCCAACTGTTGTTTGTAGGGAACAGTCTAACTACTCTCCCCTACCAGGCAAATAAGAATAGTTCCGTAACCCATTCAGGCATGTCCAAGAGTCAGCTCCCAGTGTGTTCTCTTGTGGACCTGATGAATTTGGGCATCCTGAGGCAATGTCGCAACTGCCTCATGTACACAGACAACCCTCTCCTCCTACCACACAACACCAAAATCTGCGAGAGATGCACTTACAAAGTTAGACTTGAAGCAAAGCTCTCTCCAGTCACGACTGGAATTGACAGTCAAGAGGAAAAGGTACCAACCGGCACCTACTACACATAGACCCACCACACATGCAACTGCAAACCCCACACATAGATACATAAAGACATATTTGGAGGCTCTAAATAAAAATCTGTGGAAACAACAGTGACCTCCAAAGCAGACACGCAAGCAACCTACACCCACCAACACACCGCAATCATCACATAACTACCAAAACCAGTGTGCCGCACAAACACAACCCTTAAGGCAAAACACCTTACCAAACACACTTGTAATAGGTGACTCCAAAGTGAGGCACACTGATGTCCCCCTCACCAGGCTGGACAAGGAGTAGGTCACTGTCAGTTGCTTGTTGGGTGCCAAAATCCGCCACACTACCTCACACACTCAGGTCAGTCCACAACAAGTACAAATACGACTGTCATTGTCCATGTTGGTGTGAATGACCTGAGACATACCTCCCTGGACTACATGAAAAGAGACATAGAGGAGCTCTCTGATTATGTAATCAAGGTAGGTATGACCCTAGCCCTGAGTAGCATCTTACCCTCACCAAAAATGATACCTCAGTACAAGGAAAAAATGATAAATTTCAACAACTGGCTAAGTTTTTGGTATTATTCAAAAGGGATCCAGTACCTGTCTGCCTGGGATGACATGCTTGACAAGCTTCGATGCTTACCCAGAGATGGCTTGCACCTGGCACCCCAGGGATTCAGGATACTGGCAAAGGATCCTGCCACCCCAATAATGCCTTTTTTAGGCAAGGCTCTAAAAACAAATCCACCACCGTAAAAAGTACTAGTGACAAAAATCTGGGGGTCATGCTGCTGAACGCTAGGAGTTTAAACCTCAAAATGCACTCACTCGAGGCACTCTTCAACATGGAGAACATCGATATTTGTGCAGTAACGGAGACCTGGTTCAAGGCTCAAGAGGGCACCCCAGCGATTCCAGGCTACAACTCATACCACACATTTCAGCAGCAAAACCCAGACCGAAATACAAAGGGAGGAGGCGTATCCATATTCATCAAGGATAACCACACCTCCAGACTGGTTGCAAAGTATGATGCCTCGGAAATCATCCAAGTGCAACTGACAATGGGCAAAACTGCAATCCAGATTGTAGCTTGCTACAGATCACCTTCCCAGCCCCATGACACGCACTCTTCTTTCCTCGAGGTACTGGAAAACATGAGAGTACAACCATACACCCTTATACTGGGTGATTTCAACTACCCAAACATCAAATAGGAAAACTAATACCTTTGCTCAGCGCTTCCTGGAGTACATTAACTCCAATGCTCTGGACTAGGTTATTAACACCCCCAGAAGAGGTAAAAATATACTGGACCTGGTCATCACCAACATGAGGGACAAATGCTCCACACTTGTGGTAAATTCCTCATTGGTCAGATCGGATCATAAACTCATCACCCTAGATATCCACATACCACCCTCACCCCCTGCCCCAAAAGAAACCATGGTAAAAAACTTCTCCAAGGTGAACTTCATGCTACTCAGGACAGAGGTGGAAAACTTCGCTACTCCCCAGCAGAAAGGCAATATGATTGAATCTGCTATATCCTACACAAAAGCACTCTACAAGCACCTACATGAGTGCATGGACCATGCTATCCCAAACAAGATCAAGACCCACTCCTCCAAAAAGAGAAAACTAGTCTGGTGGACCCCGGCCATCAATAAGGTCTATAATAGAAGGAAGAAATTATTGCAAAAAACAGTAAAAACCCAGGAATGGAGGGGCTCCCTGACCAACCTTAGCAAAAAGCTAAGAACCCTCATAAAAACCTCTAAGGCAAGCTTTGAAAGAAAAATCGCAACAGAAACCAAAGACAATCACAAAGTATTTTAGCTACGTCAAAAACCTAAATAACAACTCGCAGATCTGCTCTGAGCTACAGCATAATGGTTCAAAATTCACAGAACCTACTGACATCACCAATATACTGTCAGATAGGTTCAGTGCAAACTTCACCCCACCCTCACCCCCCCAAAGGGCCCATATCCATACCCCTAAAATCACAGACACTCAGGTGAAAATAGCACTTTCCAAGGCAAGAAACACAGCATCCATGGAACCAGACAGCATCCCAGGCTGCGTACTACATGAACTCCAAAACAAATTAATCCCTCACCTTAATACCATGTTTAACCAGAGCCTCACCTCAGGCTATGTGCCCACAGAGTGGCACACGACAGCAGTTAACCCATTCCACAAAGGAGGTGCCACCACTGTCCCCGGGAATTACCGGCCCATCAGCCTGACAAGCCTCTTCTGCAAGGCCATGGAGCGCATCATCATGGAACTCATAAACAAAGACATTAGAAACCTACAAACCCTTGACCCCACCCAGTTTGGGTTCATAAAGGGAAGGTCTTGTCTTCTAAATCTGGTTGACTTTTTCGAAATGGTTACTAAAGCAATAGACGAGGGAAAGGTGGTTCAGACAGCATACTTTGATCTTGCAAAGGCCTTCGATACCATTCCCCACACTGGAATTATTGACAAACTCACCAACGTAAATATAAACCCCTACGTTACAAGATAGGTTGCTAACTGGCTCATGGATAGAACCCATTCAGTGAGAATAGGAAACGCTAGATCCGACTACAAACCTGTGACTAGTGGTGTACCACAGGGCTCAGTCCTGGGACCCCTCCTGTTCGGTATCTACTTCTCGGCGGTACAAGCAAACATGGAGGGACTATGGCTAACAAAGTTCACAGATGACTGCAAACTGGGTGCCATCTACTGATGTAGATATCCTTCAAAAGGGTCTTACGGATACAGATACGTGGTGCCAAAACTACAGCCTCAAGCTAAATGCCAAAAAGTGCATCGTCACCCCCTTTGGGAAAAACCAAATACCTATGAATTACAATATAGGTGGTAGCCCACTTACCACGGAGAGTGTGATAAGAGACCTATGGACTCAGGTGTATAGTAACCTCTCCTTCGACAACCATAATGCTAAAGTGGTTAGAAAATCATTCTACATGGCCCACCTTATCACAAAAGGGTTTGCATCCAGGAATAAGGATGTTATTGTCCCCCTCTACTCACCACTCATTGGACCCGTTACTGAATATAATGCCCCGTTCGGGATGCACCTAACAAGACATCTGCAACAACTGGAGAGGCCTCAAAAGTACCTCACAAAGAGGATAATGGGCCTCAAACAGTTGCCCTATGCCATGAGGCTAAAAAAACTCAGACTGTACTCGGTCGCGTACCGGCTACTCAGAGGTGATCTCTGCCTGACATACAAGGCTATGTCAAACCCCGAATTGCTAGAAATGCTCCACCTAAGGAAAACCCAATCCACCAGAGCTACTCGCTTAAGGGACGTAAACCTGACATCAACAATAAACAGGACTTGCTGGAGGGACAGATTCATGTCCCAGAGACTTCCCTTGCTCTGGAATAAGGTCCCCATAAATGTGAGGCAGAGCTTCTCATTAGCAGTCTTCAAGAGGAATCTTGATGAGTGGATGGGAAACTGTAAATTCACCCCGGGAATCACTTCGGTGGCCCTGCTAGACAGAAGTGCAAGAAACTAAACCACTTGGGAGGGAAGCGTAAGCAAAAAAATGTTTTGGCCAGTCTTAATTATGCCCTAGGGCCAATAGCCTAGTACCTACCTATGAACCTATGAACATGGACTAAGACTGTGTCATGCTGGTACTTGTAGTCCAATGACCTGAGTGTGTGCATAATGTGGCAGATTCCAGCCCGTGATAAGCAACTGACCCTGACCTTCTCCTTACCCAGCATGGTGAGAAGGACATCAGTGTGTCTTACAATGGAGTCTCCAATGACCAGAATGTTGGACCCTGCGGTGGCATGCCTTATGGGTTTAGAAGTACAGGCAACATGAGATGTGACTGTATACGTTGATGTGAGTAATGTTTTGAAAGAGTGCATTCCGGGATGCTGAGAGTATTCCATATGTGTACTCTGTCTAGGAGGTCTTTGGGGTTTAGGAAAGTTACACTGAAGTGCCTCAGCATATGTGGTTCTATGTGTCTGCTTTAAACTGTGTTTGATAGGTGCAGAGTGTGCCCTACTGACAACCTTATTGACATCAGGAGTGCTTTTATGTGACAGCTTTGCCTCCAGTGACATTTTGTAAATACATCTCTCACATACCATATCAGTTTGTTTTAAAATTAACTGGCTGTGAGTAAACATTAGATAATTTCTACATTGCTTCAGAATGCTCATATTCACCAAGTTGGTAGCGGAGATAGTGGGAAAGCTCATATCCATCACAACAGACCCTTTCTTATCGATTAGACAGTTGGAATGAGAATATA
Organism: Protopterus annectens; assembly: GCF_019279795.1. Taxonomy (NCBI): domain Eukaryota; kingdom Metazoa; phylum Chordata; order Ceratodontiformes; family Protopteridae; genus Protopterus; species Protopterus annectens. The sequence continues at coordinate 560,848,890 of NC_056736.1, forward strand.
AAGTAAAGTCAGGAGTATCTGGTTTGCAACTCTGGGACAGTGCTTTTCACTGCAAACTAGTTGTCCTGTGTGCAACTAGGTACTGGTGAAATTTCAGTGGTGCTTTTACATGAAAAATGTCAACTCAAAGTATCTGCATCTACACAGAGCCCTGCAAAACAGTTGAGGAGAAACTAACAAGCAAACCTTGATGATTTACAGATGAAGTATTTAGGCAGATATTCTGAAATTAGAAGCAAATCAAGTGGTACTTACTGAAAAGAAAGAAATGGCTTGCCAAGTGTTTTTCTTCTTTTCCCGGTTAGGGGTTGCCACAGCGGGACTCCGGTCCGCTAATGATTGGCAGTGGATTTTTACAGTGCCGAGTTGCCAGCCCGACGCCTAACCTTCAGAGAAGGCAAACCCATTCATGCACACACCTACCTGCATGTCTTTAAACATCAATCGACCGTGGGGAGGACATGCAGACTCCACACAGAAGGCACTCCAGCCGAGAATTGAATGGGAGAGCCTCTTGCTGTGAGGCGACAACGCTAACCGCTGCACCACTGCAGAAATGGCTTGCCAATAATGATGAAAAAAAGAGAATTGCCTGAAAAGTGAATTAACATTACTGTCTTAATGCATACAATTACTTGAAACTGGAAGTGCTTGTTTATGGATACAGATAGCAAGATACACGCAGTGAAAATGTTGTAGTCCCTTTAGTTTTATATACAGGTCAAGCATGTTGTTATTAACCAGAGGAGAAGTTTGTGGACAATAATTAATAAAGAGTTGAAGGGATGTACTTGGAGGGGAAGGGCCAACAGTTATGAGGGATAAGCTGATTATCCCAATAAAACAAGATGGTCTAGGATTATCTGATTTGAAGAGATATATTTTAAGAGCTACACAGATAAGGCTCATATCCATAACACAAGCAGTAGGTTATAATTCAAAGTAGAAAGGGATGATGATGAAGCATGGGGAAGTTCAAGAAATAACCAGAGAGTGGGGATTTTGGATGAAGATTCTTCAGGAGCATAGTGACAACCATACAGAGCATCCCAGGGATAAAAATTGAAAGGGGGATATTCCAGGGTGACACTGTCACCATTGCTATTCTGTCTTGCCATTAACCCATTAAGCTACTTACTTAACAGCTTAGGGCAAGGCTACAATTTCGCTCCTAGAAAATAACAAAGTGTAAAGACTTCTCATCTTTTCTTTGTCAATGATTTAAAACTGTATAGCTCATCAGTTGAGGAACTGAAGGCACAGCTGCAGGTTGACAAAATTTTTTCAGATGATATAAGAATGTCATTTGGTCTTGATAAGCGTGCAAAGGCAATCTTTAAAACGGGAAAACTGCAGCACCAGGAAAACATTGGTTTGGGACAAGAATGTGATATAAAAGAACTTGAACAAGAGAAAGTGTATAAATATTTGGGAACTGATGAAGGATCAACAATAAAACATGAACAAATGCAGATAAAACTTTGTAAGACTTAAATTAATTCTGAAAACAGTGTTGATAAACAAAATCCAAGCTATAAACCAATTTGCTCTTCCTGTCCTAACTTACAGTTTTGGAGTGAATGACTGGCCTCAAAACGTGTTGGATAGATTAGACAGGAAAACAAGGATGCTTCGTGCTCACCATATGATTTATAAAAATCAGTGTATACCAAGATTATATATTCCCCATTCCAAAGGAGGGATGGGCCTCCTTGAAACTGATTATATGTATAGATCTGCAATTGTGAGACTCCACAAATATCTGCTGACCTCACAAGACCCAAATATAGTGAAAGTTTTGAAACATGAGGAGAATAAATCTAAAATTACTTCTCTGCTTAATTTAGCAAAAGCATATTGGTATCAAGCAGGAATGGAAATCAAACCAGAAGTAGATGAAAATCAGGCAGCAACTAAATATAACTAAAAAAAAAAAAACAAAAGAAAGAATATAAGGTGAAAGACCAGATGAGAAGGCAAGAAATGTGAAAAAAGCGTAAATATAGTTGCAAGTATAGAAAACTTTTGGAAAAAACGCATGTTGATCAGGAACAAATGCAGGAATGGTTAAGGAGAGGCGAATTTAAACCAAGAGATGAAAGGTTAATATTTGCAGTCCAAGATAGTGGGCTACGTACACACTGGTTTACAAAGTCCACTGAACATGTGGGAGAAACAGACAAATGTAGATTTTGTAAAACCCAACTGCAAACAGTTGCACACCTTGTTGCTGGTTGAGACATACTAATGGCAGAAGGACTGTATACTGAAAAGCATAATAATGTGGCAAGACTGTTGCACTGGGGATTGTGCAAACATTATGGTACTGAATGGCTGAAAACACTGCAAATATGAGCCAGAAAGCATCATAGAAAATTATGAAGTTTATATCACATGGGATTACCCATTACCAGCAGTTCGAAATATAGATTCTAGAAAAACAGATATAGTGGTCCAAGAAAAGAAGACAAAAGTAGCACTGATCATGGAAATCGCTACACCCAGTGACTACAGTGTCTTGCATACAGAGAGACACAAAGTCATAAAATATCAGGATCTGCAGGCAGAAACGAGAGCAATGTGGAAGAAGTATACCCAGATAGTTCCAATAGTAGTAGGAGCAACGGGTCTTATAAGAAAAGAATCTACAATTGTATTTAGATATGTTACCAATCCATGTAACCCCGTACGAATTGCACGAGACATTACTGGGCACATTGCGAGTGCTGCGAAGAGCACTTCTGGCTGACATCAAAGATTGAAACAATACTAATTTCATGAAATTTAATCGTACTTTGACTTAGGAATAGGGTCCATTCCCGTCATAGTATTAGAAACCCGAAAGATTTGGAGAAATAAAAAAATATAATATTCATAAAGTTACAGAATGCATTCTAAGAACTAAGCCAACATGGGAATAGAGAAACGAAATTTTGCCAATATGGATGACTGCCAGTAATGGTACAGGGCAAAGGCAACAGGGGGCTAGAATTTATTTGAGAGAACTGGCAAAGGAACCAAGGTACTGGGAGCAAATAACTAGAAAGGAAAAGGTACCAGAGAGGGATGAAGCCAGAAAGTGAAGTTTGGACTACAGGTTAGAGACTGCATTCCATACCAGGGATTGATATCAGAGCATAGGCAAAAAGAAAAGGATAGGGGAGTCCTAAGTGAAAGATCTGCTCTGGCAGAAGTTTTAGTTGAATCTAAAACAGAAACTACTGGGAAAAGGGTGGATAATTAGCAGGCATATAAAATATGCATGGTAACAATAAGAATCAACCAGAACAGGTTAGAAAGGATTGGGAAGGAAGATTGGAAAAGCAATTTACAAGGGAACAATGGGAGGACATATATGGCTCACAAGTATGCAACAAAGTCCAGAAGGTTTAGAAGTTTTGCTTGAAGTGTTTGCATAGATATTTTTATATCCCAAGCAGTCTTCAAATAATTTTTCTCAGGAAGATAGCAAACATTGGCGGTGTGGTGGAGAATAAAGAGTTAACTGGAAATGTTTTTGGGGAGTGTAATGAGCTGGCAAATTTTACAAATTTCATACAGAATACTCTGTCAGAACTATTGGAGAACAAATGGCTGTAACTAAGAAAATGATTTGTTTGAGCTGGGACAAGGGTCTGAATTGCCTACACATAGTAAGGCCTTATTAAGTTTAATTCTGTTGGCTGCCAAAAAAATGTAATTACTAGAAAATGGAAATCAAAATCTAAAACAGCTATACTAAAAGTATTGAATATTGCAAAAGAGATGAATTAGAAATGTGATCTTTGGAAAAGGGACGGAGCAAATTACATGAAAATAAATGGAACTTGTGGAAGCAATACATGCAAAATAATAAGAAGTTATGTCTTACCATAACGTTCCATGTTAGTTGTCTTCTTCTCGCCTTCTTTCTTGCTGGATGGGATCGGCTCCGACTCGGCCTATACTATAGCTCGAGAGCTATTTTTACCGGCTCGAGGCAGCCCTATATCCCACAATACCATGCACTAACTCCCCAGATTTCGTTTGGAAGCTAAGACATAGTATAACCAATAATATTATGATAATAATATTATAACCTTCTTTTACTAGAAAGATTACCTACTAGTAACACTAAGAATACCAGGAAAAGACGCAAGATATTGTATCTCCAAAAAGGAAGGACCCAGAAACTCGAGTCTGTCCAGGCTAGGGGGCAGGAGGGAGGGACGCAAGAAAGAAGGTGAGAGGAAGACAACTAACATGGAACGTTATGGTAAGACATAACTTCTTAATGTTAAGTTGTCATTCTCGCCTTCATTCTTGCTGGATGGGACAGCGTCCCTAGCATCTTAGTCCTGGGTGGCTCAATGAAACAGACTCCTGAGTACAGTGGAACCAAAATCAGCTCTATTTCTAGAGGCTAAGTCAAGCTTGTAATGAGCAATAAAAGTATGTTTGGAAGCCCATGTAGCTGCTGCACAAATGGCATCTAGTGGTAACCTTGCTTGAAACGCCGTTGAAGTTGATAGAGCTCTGGTTGAATGAGTGAGCCTTAGGCCTAGAGGGAAGTTGCTTGTGCCTCAACTCATAGACCAAGGTAATAATAGATGTCAGCCATCTGGAAAGAGTAACTTTCGAAACCGGAAGCCCTTTCTTGCCTGCCGCATAAGAGAGAAAAAGCTGGTCGGACTTTCTGAATTGTTTTGTCCTATCTAGGTAATACCGTAATTGGCGATGAACGTCTAAGGAATGTAATTTTTGTTCAGCCCTGTTGGTATAGTCTGGAAAAAAGACAAGTAAATCAATAGAGTGATTTAGGTTTGCTTCCGATAACACTTTTGGAAGGAAGGAAGGGTTTGTCCTGAGAGTTACCCTGTCCTTATGAAAAACCAAATAGGGAGGACGGACAGACAAGGCTTGAAGTTCTGAGACCCTTCTGGCAGATGTTATAGCTACTAAAAACAGCGTTTTCCAAGAAAGAAGTTTGAGGGAACAAGAAGCTGCAGGTTCAAAAGGGGGCAGAATTAGTGAGGTTAGAACTAAATTCAAATCCCATTGTGGAGGAGGATCTTTTACTGGAGGTCTGAGCAAAAAGATGCCCTTGAGAAAAGCTTTACAGAGTTTATGGGACATAATATTTGCTTCTGAAAGTCCAACATGAAAATTAGCAATGGCCGCTAATTGCACTCTGATAGTGGCCGATGATGACCCAGAATGAAAAAGCTCTGCCAGAAAGTCCAGAACCTCATGAATGGGTGCATGGAAAGGATCTAAGGACCTAGTTTGTGCCCAGTGTGAAAAACGCTTCCATTTACTAGCATAAGTCTTCCTAGTATTGGACTTATGGGAGGCCAGAATGATATCACAAACAGAAGGAGAGATGAGGGGAAGCCTGGCTATGGCTGGAAGTGGAGCAACCAAGCTGTGAGGTTGATGGAAAGTAGAGACTGATGCAGCTTGCTCGTGAGGTGGGTCAATAGATCCAGAAGGGGTTCCAGATGCCAAGGCTGTTCCAGTAAGTATTTGTGCAGGAACGGGAACCAAACCTGTCGAGGCCAAAAAGGGGCAATGAGGATCATTTTGGATCTCAATGCGATTGCTTTCTGAACTAATTGCGGGATCAACGGAAAAGGAGGAAAAGCATAAAGAAGACCCCGGGGCCAAACGTGAACAAGAGCGTCTCTGAGGGGTTGGCCTGGCAGAGGAAAAAGTGTGAAGAAGTCGGGGCACTTGCTGTTTTGGGGAGTTGCGAAAAGGTCGCAGCAAGGCTGGCCCCACTTCCGAAAGATTCCGTCTGCTACCGCTTGATTTAGAGACCACTCGTGAGGCATGAGGATAGTTCTGCTCAATCTGTCCACTATGACGTTGGACGTCCCGGGGATGTGCGTTGCTATCAGAAACCGTTGAGATGAAATCGCCCATTGCCAAAGTCTGAGTGCTTCTTGACAGAGGGGATAGGACTTTGTTCCGCCCTGCTTGTTTATGTACCACACCACAGACATATTGTCCATTTGAATTGCTATAGTTCCTGTGGGAAGAGAGCTCTGAAGGGCTTGCAACGTCAAAAGCACCGCCCTCATCTCCAGGACATTTATGTGCAGGTGGCATTCTGACTGTTGCCAAGTGCCCTGGACTGCTCTGTCCTGATAATGCCCCCCCCACCCGATCAGGGAGGCATCCGTTGTGACAGTGGCAACTGGAGGGGGGAGAACAAAGGGTCTGCCCTGAAAAAGCTGAGGGGAAACCATCCACCATGAGAGGTGTCTCTTGCAAGATGGGGTTATCCAAATGTTGTGGGTCATTGGTAGCTGTTGGAAGGACCACTGAGAAAAGAGCATCCACTGAAGGTGCCTCATGTGGAAGCGGGCTAATGTGAGTAGAAGAATCGCCGCCGCCATGAGGCCCAACACTTTCAATACTCGGTTGACCTGGACTTTGTTGGGCTGAAAGAGGGGCTGAATATTCCGTCTTATGTCTGTCACTCTCTGGGGTGGTAGTGTTGCAGACATTTCTGTGGTGTTTAATACGGCACCTATAAAGTTTATACATTGACAGGGTGACAAGGAGGACTTTGCAAAATTTATAGAAATACCCAGACTGTTGCAAAGCTGAATAGTGTAATCCCTGGCCATTATGAGATCCTGTTTGGCGGTAGCGGAAATGAGACAGTCGTCTAAGTATGGAAACACCTGGAATCCTTTCTGTCTCAGGTAAGCTGTGACCACTGCCAAACATTTGGTGAACACCAGGGGGGCTGTGGTGAGACCAAAGGGCAGGGCTCTGAATTGAAAATGACTGACTCCCAGCCGGAAGCGGAGAAACCTCCTGGAGCGTCTGTGTATCTTTATTTTATTTTTATTTTTATTTATTTTACATTTGTTGACCGGGCTAGTCCAACTGGATATATTTCCATTTTCAGTAGAGGCCCGGGGAGAAAAGCTCCAGCATAGCTCAAAATGAAATGAAATATCAAATTATAAAACACATTAGAAAATAATAAAACACATAAAATAGTAAGTATTTAGAATAAAGAAGAAAGGTTTTTAAAAAGTACAATAATAAAAAGGTGAGTATAAAGTCATGTCAGTCACATAATCATATGATATGAAAGGATACACTAGAGTTCATTGTAGTTAACTTAAATATTTGTGGTTATAAAAGTTTTACAATATCCAGATTTAGAATACAGAGAGGTATATAGATTGTGATTAGATATCCATAGGCAGTAAGAAGATAAAGTAGGATAGGTAGTAGATTAATCAGGGTTCGTGCAGGGGCATAGCCAGAGAGATTTTAGGTGACGTTTGAGTTTTGCTTAAAGAGTGACAGAGAAGGTAGTAGTGTTAAGTCGGTAGGTAGAAGGTTCCAGTGTTTCCCAACAGTATTGGAGAATAGGCTGTCCCCTGACAAGTTATTGGACTTACTTATGCTAACACGTAGTTTGCTAGAGGAGCGTAGGGAATTTAGATTATTATAAGGAGTAATTAGGTTGACAAGTATTGGAGTATGATTTGGTTTGTAGAATATTTTATGAGCAATGGTGAGTTGGGAATAAGTTATCATGTTAGGGAGTTCAAGCCAGTCTAGCTGGTTAAAGTTCAGACAGTGGTGTGTTCGAAATGCATTTCCAGTGGCAAATCTGGCAATATTGTTGTAGGAGTTAGACAGTTTGAGAAGATTATTTTTCTTTAGGTTAGTATAAATGGGAGAAGCATAGAGAAGAGTAGAGACTAAGTGAGAGTGGGCAATAGTGGTTCTAGCTATGGGAGTTAAGAAGGGTTTAATTCGATATAAGGAGCCCATTTTTCTGTTCACTGTTTGAATGGTGTTATTTATATGGTTATCAAAGTTGAGGTTGTTGTCAATTGTGACTCCTAATAGTTTGGTAGTAGGATCAGGAACGATGAGGGTACCATTGTTAGACTTAATAGAGAAGTTTATGGGAGAGGACCTATTGGTAGGTGTGAAAAGTAGAAGCTTGTTTTTTTGGCGTTTAAAAGGAGACAGCGTTTCAGGAACCAGTCTTCTACTGAGTTGAATACTTTCTGAGTTAGAAAGTATAGATCAGACGTGGTGTTGGCAGAACATATAAGTGTGGAATCATCGGCATATTGAATACAGGTGGCTTCAGGGACTGCTATATGAAGGTCGTTGATGAATAGTGAGAAAAGAAGAGGTCCTAAAATGGAGCCCTGGGGAACTCCAAGGGTGACTGGTAGGTGGGATGAAAGTTTGTTTTCCCAGAGAACTGCCTGCTGTCTATTGTTAAGGTAAGACTTGAACCATTGTATGGCTCGTGTGTCTAGAGCAAGAAGTTCAAGAGTATTTATAAGCAGAGGATGGTTAACCATATCAAAAGCCTTTGAAAGGTCGATGAAGAGAGCAGAGGAGAGGGTGTTATTATTACGATTCCTATATATGGAGTCAGTAAAGAGAGTAGAGCAGTGGTAGTGCTATGAAATGGCCTAAAGCCATGCTGGCATTTAGCCAGTATGTCATGTTTAGTAAGGTGTTCTAATAGCTGGTGGTGAATGCACTTTTCCATGATCTTTGCTAGAGGTGATAGCAGGGCTATTGGTCTATAATTAGAGTAATCATAGGATTTACCTCCTTTATGTGGCCCGGTGGTGGGCGAGAGTTTCCAGATGTCTGGAATACTTCCTTCATTAATGGTTCTGTTAAGTAGGATGGATATGGGAAGGCCATAACTTTGGCTGCTTTTGTAAGTATTCTGAAGGCAATTGGTCGGCTGAAGGAGTACAAGGTTTAAGTTTTAATAAGATTCTATAGATGAAAGTGGTTGAGATAGGCTGAAATGTAAATGTAGGTAATGATCCAGCTGAGGAAAATGGGATCCTTCTGTTATCGGTTGAAAGCTGACTAGCTAGGGATTGTATAGTTTCTGTAAAATAGGTGTTGAAGTTGTTGGCTATTTGAATTGGGGTATTATGATCAGCATCATGAGGGGCTGGTGTACTAGAGTGGCCAGGGTTAAGGAGCCTATTAATGTTAGTCCAAAATTTTTGAGGATTGTTCTGGTGTGTTTGTTGTAGCTTACAGTAGTAGTTCTTTTTGTCGGAGAGTATGGCTTTTTTAGTGATGTTTCTTAGCTGTCTAAAAGTTTGTTGTTCATGGGGAAGTTCTGTTAGTTCTCCATGTAGACCAAGCTTTATTTCTAAGTAGAATTTTTGTCGTCTCTTTTGTAAGCCAGGGGGCTGGTTTGGATTTTATTCTAATAGATCGTTTAGGTGCATGCACATCTAGGATTGCAAGGAATTTGGAGTTAAAATATTTGACAGCCTCCTCTAGTGGGAGTATTTTTAGAGGTTTCCAGTCACATGCTTTGAGTTCATTTTGGAATAGTACAGGGTCAAACTGTTTATTAGTTCGTGAAATCCTGTAGGTAGGGGTGTTGAAAATGTCATTTCTTTGTCTTATAATATAAGTTAGAGTATGATCGCTTAGATCATCTGGTAAAGTTCCTACATTATAAGTATGGGGTTGTTTATTTATAAGTATCCAGTCTAAGGTGGTCTCTTTTTTAGTTGGTTTGTTGATTCTGGTAGTTGAGTTGATAGTTTGAGTAAAGCCATGGAGATTAATATGTGCGAGAGGGTTATTAGTGTTGAAGGTTTTCCAGTCTGTGTTAAAATCACCTAGAATTATAGTTTCTTGTGGGTAAGTTGAGGATACCCAGCTAAGAATATCTTCTATTATAGTGTTGTTATTACCAGGCGGTAGGTAGATACAAATCACATAGAGGGATTTGTTAGGATTGATTTGAAGTTTGGAGATGAGGACTTCAGCCTTGCTAACCATAGGTGGGCTATCATTTATAGAGGAGATCTGTAGGCTACTTTTATAGAGAAGTGCTACTCCCCCACCCTTACGTTTTATTCGGTCTTGTCTCAATATATTATAGCCAGGGGGGATAATTTCATTATCCTTAGTTCCAGGTTTTAACCATGTTTCTGTTAGGCAGAAAATGTCAAAAGAGTGAATATGAAGGAGAGCATGAAGGTGTGCAATTTTGTTATTGATACTGCGGATATTGAGATGTGCTATAAGTAGAGAGTTGGAGATTTTGGTTAAGGTTGGCAGGTTAGGGGAAGTCATGCAGTGAGTATTTCCTATAGATGCATTGGTTGGGCCAGGATTAGGATGTATGTCCCCATCCTTTAAGGTAGGGCTTTGTGTTTTAGATATTGGGTTATGTGAGTAGTTAATTAGAAGTTTCCATTTTTTTATTAATAGGTTGTTATACTTAATGTGTGCATATCGATGGTAATGAGGTGATGTATAGCAGGGAGTAAAGATTATGTTAATATGTGTAAGTGAGTGAGAAATATCAAGAGTGGTTGTTTGTTTTGGAGGGAGATTGTTGAGGGTGAGATTGGAGTTTTCAAAATAGGTTAGGAGATAGGCTGAGGTCAGGACAGGTAAATATATGGATAAGATTATTAAGTAGGTTAAGATAACTTTTCCAGTAGTATACATATTGTAATATCAAAGTATACTGATATAAGTATTTATATATATATATATATATATATATATATATATATACACGATTACAAATGAAAAGGAAGAGGAGAGGGATAAGATAAAAAGGACTAGTGGGAAAAACTGAGACTTAGGTAGAGGGAGGGGTAGTAAAAAATGGGAAGCAGTACTATAAGTAGAGATAGAAAAGAGGAGGGTGTGGTAGGTGAAGATAATTGTTTGGAGTGATTAATTGGTTAGAGGAGTGAGGGGTGCGGTGTAGGTAGTGAGGGGGTGTGGTATAAGAATAGGAGCACTGGGGTGGGTGGGAATTGGGGGTAGGGTAGGGGAGGCGGAGTGAGCCCGAAGGGCAACGGAGCAGGTCTGACACAGACAGGTTTAGAGGAGAACAATCAGTGAAGAGGAGGTAAATCTAAGGTTAAGTAAGGTACCTAGGGGTTAAATCTAAGGTAAGGTTAAGTAAACTGTACTAGATTTGTACTAGATTTAGGTAAGGTACCTAGGGGTTGAGAGATTAAGTTAGCAGAGTGGAAAAAGAGCTGGCTAAGAGCTGATAGAGCGACAAAGAGATAGGTTCAGGAGTAGCAGAGGTAAGATGAGAGCAGAAAGGGTTTCAAGGCTATTATCTGGGAGCAAGGTAGTGAAAGAAAAAAGGGTAAAATGCCTTTCAGGACAGGTAGGTAGGATCTACCATAAGGGGTATTAGAGAGACTAGATAGAATGGTTAAAGCAGGTAAGGTAAGGTAAGCAGGTAAGGAAAGTACAATTTACTTAAAGGGGTTTAGAGACTGGGGAGGTAGGGGTAAGACAAAAAGATAAGTAATTTACAAGCAGGGGGAGAGTAATAGGTGAGAGGTTAACAAAGGTAAATGGGAGCGAAGTATAGAGACAAAGTAGGAGGAGAGATTATTACAGGCAGGGGGTATATAATAGAGACTGTGGCTGCTGATAGTCCTGCAGGGAACGCTTACTTAAATAACTACAGGATTATATTACAGTTTAAGTCACATAGGAATATATGTACATACTTTCAAAAGACAAGTTCCTGTATCTCAAGGCAGAGAACTATGGGGAAGACAAGTCTTTATGTCTAGTTCAGTCCTGTTTCAGGAGTAGGTAGTTCAGGTATCAGTGTTCAGGGTTGACTCTGGGCTTCCAGTATTAAGCAGGATATTGAAGCTGGGGATGTATACAGGCAGAAGGGTTGCTTGTTTCAAAAGACAAGTTCCTGTATCTCAAGGCAGAGAACTATGGGAAGACAAGTCTTTATGTCTAGTTCAGTCCTGTTTCAGGAGTAGGTAGTTCAGGTATCAGTGTTCAGGGTTGACTCTGGGCTTCCAGTATTAAGCAGGATATTGAAGCTGGGGATGTATACAGGCAGAAGGGTTGCTTGTTTCAAAAGACAAGTTCCTGTATCTCAAGGCAGAGAACTATGGGAAGACAAGTCTTTATGTCTAGTTCAGTCCTGTTTCAGGAGTAGGTAGTTCAGGTATCAGTGTTCAGGGTTGACTCTGGGCTTCCAGTATTAAGCAGGATATTGAAGCTGGAGGATGTATACAGGCAGAAGGGTTGCTTGTTTCAAAAGACAAGTTCCTGTATCTCAAGGCAGAGAACTATGGGGAAGACAAGTCTTTATGTCTAGTTCAGTCCTGTTTCAGGAGTAGGTAGTTCAGGTATCAGTGTTCAGGGTTGACTCTGGGCTTCCAGTATTAAGCAGGATATTGAAGCTGGGGATGTATACAGGCAGAAGGGTTGCTTGTTTCAAAGACAAGTTCCTGTATCTCAAGGCAGAGAACTATGGGGAAGACAAGTCTTTATGTCTAGTTCAGTCCTGTTTCAGGAGTAGGTAGTTCAGGTATCAGTGTTCAGGGTTGACTCTGGGCTTCCAGTATTAAGCAGGATATTGAAGCTGGGGGATGTATACAGGCAGAAGGGTTGCTTGTTTCAAAAGACAAGTTCCTGTATCTCAAGGCAGAGAACTATGGGGAAGACAAGTCTTTATGTCTAGTTCAGTCCTGTTTCAGGAGTAGGTAGTTCAGGTATCAGTGTTCAGGGTTGACTCTGGGCTTCCAGTATTAAGCAGGATATTGAAGCTGGGGGATGTATACAGGCAGAAGGGTTGCTTGTTTCAAAAGACAAGTTCCTGTATCTCAAGGCAGAGAACTATGGGGAAGACAAGTCTTTATGTCTAGTTCAGTCCTGTTTCAGGAGTAGGTAGTTCAGGTATCAGTGTTCAGTACGCGTCCTGGAGGTCTAACGAGCACATCCAGTTGTCTCTGCCCAAAAAGGGTAAAATGGACTGCAGTGTTACAATCCGAAATATTGTCTTTAGCACAGATTTGTTTAACCTGCTGAGATCCAAAATAGGTCTCCAATCTCCTGTCTTTTTGGTACCAAAAAGAACCTGGAGTAAATTCCGGATCCTAGCTGATCTGCTGGGACTGCCTGGATGACTCTTTTTGCTAACAGCTTTTCTATTTCTAGCTGAGCCTGACCCCTTTGCGCGGGTGGTATGTCTGGTAGGGGTTTTGGCGGTTGTACCGGGGGGATGGTAAAGGGGATGTTGTAACCCTCAGATATGATCTTCTGTACCCATGTGTCTTGGGAGAGGGATTACCAGGCTTCCGGGTACAGAGATAATCTTCCCCCGACTGCCTCCGAAGGCGGACAGTCGGACAGCTTCTCAGGGATGCTGAAAGAGTTGGTTAGGAAAAGATTCCCTAGAACCCTGGTTTTGAGGACCCCCTCTGCACCTGGGGCGGCGTCTGTTGTTATTTCCCCCTCTGCCTCTAGGGGGAAATTCACCACGTGCGGCAGGTGCGACTCCCTGGGGTTTGCGGAACCACATCTTTCCCCCCTTCTGTCCCTTAGGATAAGGTCTAGAAAGAGTGGAAAAACGGACTCCCACGGCAGAGAGAGTTTTACCATCTTGCTTGCATCTGATGAGGGTATTCTTCACCTGAGGTCCGAACAATTCCGAACCATCAAAGGGGGTGTTAGTGAAGGACGCCTTGAAGGGATCGGCAAAGTTACAGAGTCGCATCCAAGCGTGACGTCTCAACGCAACGCCTGTGCCAGCGGCCCTACTCGCTCCATCGGCTGCATAAGAAATTAGCCGCATGGAGGAGTTAACAATGGAGTTCAGGGTAGCCAGCTGAGAGTTTATTTTGTCCTTAAACCCTGCAGCAGAAGGATCCTGTACCGTTTCACCCAGCTCTTTGAGCAAGTCTCTCTGAAGGCGGGTGAAATGACATAAATAGTTCAGCGAACGCATAGAAAAGGTCGCTGAAGCAAAGGTCCGCTTGCCGTACCTGTCCATGGTCCTGGACTCTTTGTAAGTAGGATGAACAGATACAGAAGGATCAGCCAATTCCTTCTTAGTGGCTGCTGCTACCACCATAGCATCAACTGAAACACCTTTGGTGAGAAAGGATTTATCATCTGGTGCAGAAATAAATTTAGAAGGCCTCCTAGGGGTAAGTTCCATTGAATCAGGAGCTGCCCACGCCTTTCTAGCCACTACCTCCATTAGTGGGTCAAAAGGGGAGACACCCAGGAGGTGGAAGGGTGAGATCCAAAAGCGTCAATGTAAACCGACTCGTCCTCGGAAGGTTTGAGAGTGGACCAATTTCCCCTCTGTCTTAGGATTTCCAGGATGTCTGAAAAGGAGACATCCTCAGAGGGGGATCTGGGGGAACCTTCCGACTCATCCAAGTCGGTGTCCGACATGACAGACTCGGGGGAGTCTATGTGCTTCCTCTTGCACTTTCTTTTCCTAGGGGGTTCCCCTAAAACTTCAGGGGAGCCCTCGGAAGAGGAGGAGACACCCAAGGTGGGTACCCCACACTTTGGATCTCTGCTGACAGGTGCAAGAGAATGGCCAGAAACCGTAACAGGCACTATGGAGGGAGGACCTGCAGAACTTAACCTTGGAGTGGACACTGGGTCCAGCACACTCCTCATCACCTCGAAGGCTCCCGTATCAGACACCAAAGGTAGCACCGGCTCCAAAGAGACCGGAACCGCCCCCGGAGCCGACAGAGAAGGCTCCGAGAATGATGTCGGGGCCGAACTAATCAGAGCTGAAGCTCCGAGAGGAAGAGCGGGGTCGGACAAGGGTCCGATGCCACTCGCCCCCTCGGAGCCGACAATGGAGTCCCGGCACCCGGACCTCTCCACAGACGGAACCAATGAAGAGATCAGAGCCGACGACACCGGAGCCGAAGTTGGAAGTATCGGCTCCAACGTAGGCAAGGTCACGGTTCTGAGAAACTCCGTCTCCGAGCTCGAGAGATGAGTCGGAGGAGGAATAGATAGTTGTATCGAAGGAGCCACAGTCTGGTGAGATGGGCTCTGGAGCATTTGGGCCAGTGCCTGAGATTTTATGAGTCTACAGACCACCCTCTCAATGTCATCGTCAGAAAGCCTGGATGACCTCGATGAATGAGTCCTATGACTCCGCTCCGATAAGAGAGGGGACCTCGGAGCCGATCTAACGGACTCTAGAGAAGGGGACCTAGAGCGCTTGCGCGCTGGGGTTGGCTCCGATGATGGTTTCGGAGCGGAAACCAATTTGCTCACCTCGGAGCCAGCTGGAACCGAGGTCGGAGCCATCTCGATAACGCCAGCCCTCGACTCAGAAGCTGGAGCCGAGGGTTTGGCGGTTTTTGATGACTTCCCCGAACCAGACTTGGACGGGGAGTCATCAAGCTTTAACAAGCCCCTTAGAATAAGCTTGTTACGCCTTTCCTGCAGGACTCTTGAACTAAATCCGTGACAAACGGAACAAGAGTCCTGCAGATGTAAAGGCCCCAAACAATAGACACAAGAAGTGTGACCGTCTGTCAGAGACATTTTCTGACAGCACGAGTCACACTTCTTGAATCCCGAGACTTTAGAGTCTTTGGACATAGTCCTGACCACAGTACAAAAAACACAGTCAGTCCACATACACACACTCGATTTAAAATTAAATATAAAAATAGTTATGGGAACTGACTAAACCCACACACACACAGATAGTAAGGGGAGGGGAAACTGAGGTAAAGCCCGTAGGCCCAAGATAAAAAATTAACTAAAGAAGGGAAGAAGGGCTACAAAAAAAAGGGATTCAAGAATAAGGTAATTAGTAGGGACCTAGACAATGGTAACTACTGGAAAAAACTACCTGAAATAACAAGTTTAATTAAGTAAATCTCCTTACTGACCTGAGCCGGTAAAAAAAGACAACCTTGTAGCGAAGCGGCAAACGAGATCTGGGGAGTTAACGCATGGTATTGTGGGATATAGGGCTGCCTCGAGCCGGTAAAAATAGCTCTCAAGCTATAGTATAGGCCGCGTCGGAGCCGAGGATCGGCTCCGAACCCATCCAGCAAGAATGAAGGCGAGAATGACAACTTAACATTGTTCACAAGGAGGAAAATGAGGAGTGATGTTTAAGGAGAGGCAAGAACTGAACAATTTATATAATGGTGAACTAAATCTGAATCGTTGAAAAGAAAGAACTTAATGACTAACTTGATGACAAATAAATAACAGGTGCCAAAATCATGGGCTGAAGCTAAATGCCAAAAAATGCATTATTATTCCATCCTTTGGGAAGTCGTCTATCCCAGAGAACTACCACATTAACAATATACTCCTAAAATGTAACCAGTTATTAAGGATTACCCAGACAGTGACCTGAAATTTGACCACCGTGTGTCCATTGTTGCAAGAAAAATTTTCTATATTGCACAGCTTAAAAACAAAGGGATTATATCTAGATCTTGGGATGTCACTGTCCCCTTTTACTCAGCCCTCATTAGGCCAATCATTAAATATAATGCCCCATTTGGCATGTATCTGTCCAGAGACATCAACAACTGCAACAGACACAGAGATGTCTTACTAAAAAGATACAAGGCCTAAACAACATGCCCTATTTGGACCAACATAAAGTCCTGTCACTATACTCGGTATCCTAAAGACTACTCAGAGATGACTTGTGTTTGGCATACAAGGCCTCCTCTGACCCAAAACGGCTGGATTACTGCATCTCAGCAAGTCAAATGGTATCAGAAATACTCAGTCTATGGATCTGAACCTCTTCTGCAACATCAACAGAACAGTTTGGAGGAAAAGGTATATTTCACAGAGGATCTTGCTGCCCTAGAATAGACTCCCATTCACCTAAAAGAAAGTTCATCCCTGTCCATACTCAAGCACAACTTGGATCTATGGATGGGAAATAGAAAATTTACAAAGATCACCTCCCTGTACAACTAATGGACAGAGGCAGCTCCTAAATGCTTTCTCCCATGCATGGGTCCCCTCAAATTATCTATGGTATGAACCCTGTTATTCTCATTAGGGTAATATATAATTATCGACCATGGGATGGGTAAGGCCAATCTCTAACCAAAGGGGATAGCTTAATTTAAGCACAGAAAGGGAAACTGCCTATGCTTAAAATGGCTCACAAGGGCAGCTAGCTTAGTACTTACCATAAACCTATAAAAAACATATAGGTAATGTATAACATATGTAAAGGAAAAACGTTAATATAATTTGTACTTCAATATTGTTTGTTTTCTTCTCTATTAATATATGCATGGCTATGTCTTAAGTAGGAGTTTAATAAAGGTGTTTAAAAAAAGTGTCACATAAATGTTCACAAATTATTCTCTCTTACATAAAGCTGTGAATGCTTGTTTCTACTAGAATTCTTAAAGTCCTGTAGTCCTAGAGCAACCTTTTTAGGAAAAACAAATACTTGAAAGGATGACTAATCTCTAAGAACATAACGAAGATAAGACTGTCATTCATTCTTTTACGACTTGCAACTTAACAATGTTGGTTTTCTTAAAAGAATCAGATGTAGGCAGAAAGTCAGCGTACCAAAACTCCTAGGACCAACAGCAGTTGCAAAAAAGTATGCCCACAAAACAAGAGTTTCGCTGAAAAGCCTCTATGCAAAAATAATTCGACTGGTAAAAATACAACTCCAAAAGCAGTATAAAACGAAGTCTTCTTTAATACAGCACAAAGTGAAAACAAGCGCTTTTGCCTGGCAATCCCAGGCTTTTTCAAGTTACAATACAAATGTGGCAATGCAGTGTATATGTACTAAACTGCTGAGCCAATTAATCAATTAAAAATCACAAGTTAAAATAGTTAAAAAATCAATTAGTCAATGCATTCGTCAAAATGACTTAAAGTGTTCTGAACATCTTAATATAAAATACTATAATACAAATTGTGTCTACCTAAAACTTGAATTTAAGGTAAAAAAAGAAAATTTCTTTCAACGACATAGTAAAAAATAAAAAAATAAATCTTAAATCAAGTACATGTAACAACTAGTTGTATATTCAAAAAGCTGTCAAAGCTTTTAGCTAATGATGGCTTAATAACAGTAAGAATAGTAAAAAATTTTAAAGCCATGTCCTGCAAATCTGCTGTCAAACCACAGGAAAATTCTGAAAAACCATAAAGGGGAAATGTAACTCAGACAAAGCAAAGAATATACAAATGTGTGTACAAAAAATAATAATAAGTGCTGACTTTCCGCCTACATCTGATTCTTGGTTTGTTTCTGTTTTCTTTTTTCTTAAAAGAATGCCTGTCTTAACAGGTTGCTGGGCTGGTTAATTTAAATGTCTGTAGGGAAAAAAGTATTGGATTTATGCCATTCAGGATGCAAACCAGCATAAACTCAAAGCTACAATGTAAGCATACAAATATAGACAAGATAAACTAAAGAAAGTACAGTTGTGTAGGTAAAACTTATCATGACAGTAGCCTTAGCTATATGGTTTATATTCTGTATGGATATAAAAGCCAGCCACCTTCCAAAAATTCATAGCACCTTCCACGTGCCCAAACTGTCATGCAGATGACTAAAAGACAAGTACGGGTACAAAGCCCTTCAGTGTTTTCTTGTCAACAAACAGAGGGATGCTAAGCCCTGAACAGACAAAGCTAAGAACAACATAAAATATATGTCCACATCCTAGCATAAAAACACACCAAAAACAAGAGGGTGGAGGGATGGAGCAGCTAATACAGCAGTTGTCATTCAAACATCTACTGCTATAGTAAGTTTACTTACACAGCTGTACTACATTCATCATATTGATCACTGTTGCCATAGCCTTAGCTAAATGGGTAGATTACCTTAGCTAACTACATTTGGGAGCTGTACGGAGAAGTGTCCAGGAGCCCTTGAAGAATGGTCCCAGCAAAGCTTGATCTAGACCCATAGAAGGCATTAAATGTATAGTACTTTGTATAAGTATGTAGAGGGGACCAAACAGTAGTGTCTAGAATACTTCTACACTTCAACCCTTTCAAAAAGTCATAGATGAAATCAAAGCCCTGGTACAGTGGGCCTTGACCCTGCCTGGAATAGTTTTGCTATGGAGAGTATAACAAAAGATAAGAGCCTTAGACAATCATTTGAAAATAGTCTGTTTTGTTGCAAGTTTCCCTTCTTCTTACCTTCAGAAGAAATCAACAACTGATTTGAAGATCTGAAAGATTTAGCTATGACAAGATAGTACCTGAGTTGTCTGTACCTTCGTTGAAGGTTGTGCGTCAGAGCTGGCAACTCGGCACGTAAAAATCTACTGCCAATCATTAGCGGACCGGAGTTCCGCTGTGGCGACCCCTAACCGGGAAAAACCGAGAGACACAACAAATGTACCTCAGTTGTCTGTCAACATCCAGGGTATAGCATATCCTTTCTCCCTCATTTTTGGGTTCTGGAAAGAAACATTAGGATTTGAAAAGATAAAGGATGTTGATGCTGGGACCAAAGAGATTTCAGATATCACTGTACATTTCCCATGCTCAGTCGTACCAAGGGTATCATGAGACTTTAGATTCTATGAGATCCAAAATCCTGAGGTATTTCCTCACAGTAATTGAAGTCTGAGTGGAAAACCTTAGAAATAGATCTATATCTAGATAAAGATCTATATTTTCCTGTAGAAGAAAGGCTCTTTGAACTGAGATGTCTAGTTGGCATCACAGGAACACAATTCTATGTGAAAGAGTCGCAAAAGACTTTTGAATGTTCTCTTGGAATCTTAGCTTGTTTAAGAGACCACTTACCGAAGACAGAGATTCCAGACACTTCGAAAAAGACTTTGCAAAGATAAGCAAGTCGTCTAAATATGGAAAAATGTGGATACCCTATAGCCTGCAATAAGAAGTTATGTACATACCATAACGTTCCATGTTAGCTGTCTTCTCTCGCCTTCTTTCTTGCTGGATGGGTTCGGAGCCGATCCTCGGCTCCGACTCGGCACTTGCTAAGCCCGAGAGCTAATTTTACCAGCTCGAGGCAACCCTATATCCCATGATGCAAGGCGTGACTACCCCAGATCTCGTTTGGTAGCTATGAAAAAACCCTGCCAGTAATCTTCTTCCCAGAAGGAAGAAGAGAAACTAAATGTGGAAAGAAAACAAAGTAAATAACCACTAGAGACTAGTGACACTTCCTACTGGGGTCCATAGAAAGAATGAACTGTACCCAGAGAAGAGTACAACTTCAAGGTCTGTCCAGGCTAGGGGGAAGGAGAGAGGGATGCAAGAAAAAAGGCGAGAGAAGACAACTAACATGGAACGTTATGGTAGGTACATAACTTCTTAATGTTAAGTTGTCAAACTCGCCTTCATTCTTGCTGGATGGGACCGCGTCACTAGCACCTCTATCCTGGGTGGCTCAATGGAACAGACTCTTGAGAACTGTGGAACCAAACTTAGCCCTGTCCTTGGAGGCCAAGTCCAATTTGTAATGAGAGACAAAGGTGTGAGGAGTGGCCCAAGTGGCTGCTGCACAAATGGTGTCAATAGGTAGCCTATCCTGAAATGCTGTGGAAGTGGCTAGGCGCCTGGTAGAATGTGCGTTTGGTACCGAGGGCAGTTGCTTGCCCCTAAGGAGATAAACATGAGAAATGATAGAAGACAGCCATCTGGATAAGGTCACCTTGGAGACCGGAAGACCCTTCCTGTTTTCTGCATAAAAAAGAAACAGTTGATCAGATTTTCTGAATTGTTTAGTTCTGTCCAAATAATATCTGAGTTGGCGATGGACATCCAAACAATGAAGTTTCTGTTCCGCTTTGTCAGAATAATTAGGGAAAAAAACTGGCAGTTCAATAGATTGGTTAATATTCGTCTGGGAAGCAACCTTGGGCAAAAAAGATGGATTAGTTCTTAAAGACACTCTGTCTTTGTGAAAAACCAAGTATGGGGGACGGACACAGAAAGCGTGAAGTTCAGACACCCTCCTGGCTGAAGTAACAGCAACCAGAAAAATTGTCTTCCAGGAAAGAAATTTTAATGAGCATGAAGCAGCCGGTTCAAAGGGGGGCAGAATCAAGGATGCCAGCATTAAATTTAGGTCCCATTCCAGAGGGGGATGTTTGACTGGGGGTTTCAGCAGAAAGATCCCTCTAAGAAAGGCTTTGCAAAGCTTGTGAGACATTATGTTTTGATCCGCTAAGCCAACATGAAAATTTGAGATCGCTGCCAGCTGAACCTTAACTGTCGAGGAAGAAGAGCCTGATTGAAAAATTTCAGCTAGGAAGTCATAGACTGACTGCACTGGAGCAGTAAAGGGATCTATGTCCCTAGACTTTGCCCAGAAGGAAAAACGCTGCCATTTACTAGCATAAATCCTTCTGGTAGAGGACTTTAGAGAAGCTACTATGATATCTCACACAGGATTAGAAATCATAGGAAGCCTGGCTAAGGAAGGAAGTGGAGCAACCAAGCAGTGAGGTTGAGAGAATGAACGGCCTGGTGCAGATGACCCGAATGGTGGGTCAGAATATCTGGAATTGGATCCAGATGCCAAGGCTGAACCAAGAGATGATGATGTAGGGACGGAAACCAAATTTGTCGAGGCCAGTAAGGGGCAATGAGAATCAATTTGGCACTCAAGACGGTAGCTTTCTGAATAACTTGAGGTATCAGCGGGAATGGATGAAAGGCATAAAGAAGTCCCCGGGGCCAATCCTGGGTTAGAGCGTCTCTGGGGGGATGGCCTGGTAGTGGAAAGAGGGAGAAGAAGTCTGGGCATTTGCTGTTTTGGGGTGTAGCAAAAAGGTCGCAGCAAGGGACTCCCCACTTCTGAAAAATCTCTTCCACTACTGATTGTTTGAGAGACCACTCGTGTGGCATGAGAATAGCTCTGCTCAGTCTGTCCGCTAAGAGGTTGGATTTCCCGGGGATATGCGTTGCTATCAGAAACCGATGAGAGGAGATTGCCCATTGCCAAAGTCTGAGAGCTTCTCGACACAGTGGATAGGACTTGGTCCCGCCCTGTTTGTTGATATACCAGACTACGGACATGTTGTCTGTCTGAACTGCAATAGTCCCTAAAGGAAGAAAGTCGCTGAGGGCTTGCAACGTTAAAAGCACCGCTCTCATCTCTAGGACATTTATGTGCAGATGGTATTCTATGGGTTGCCAAGTCCCATGGACCATCCTGCCCTGATAATGCCCCCCCCACCCGATCAGAGAGGCATCCGAAGTGACTGTGGCAACCGGGAGTGGGGGAACAAACAGTCAGCCCTGATGGAGTTGCGGAGAAAACATCCACCAGGTTAGGTGTCTCTTGCACGCTTGTGTCACGAAGATCTCGTGTCGCATGGGGAGCTGCTGGAAGGACCACTGGGTGAACAACATCCACTGCAGAAGACGCATGTGGAAGCGAGCTAAAGGAAGCAGTACGATGGCCGCAGCCATAAGACCTAGCACCTTCAGGACAATTCTGGCCCAAACATACTTTTGGATGTCCAGAATTCTTTGGTTTGTGAGTCTTGCTGACATCCCGACAGTGTCTAAGTCTGCACCTATAAAGGTAATAGATTGGCAAGGCGACAGTGAAGATTTTTCGAAGTTTATAGAAATCCCCAATTGGTTGCAGGTGTGAAGAGTGTAGTCTCTGGCCTTGAGAAGTTGATGCCTGGTGGTGGCAGAGAGGAGCCAGTCGTCTAGATACGGAAACACCTGGAATCCTTGACGTCTCAGGTGAGCCGTGACCACTGCCATGCATTTGGTAAACACTCTGGGGGCTCTAGTGAGACCAAAGGGCAGGGCTCTGAATTGAAAATGACTGGTCCCCAGCCGGAAGCGGAGAAACCTTCTGGAGCGCCTGTGAATTTTTATGTGATAGTAC
The DNA here is from genome assembly GCF_019279795.1 of Protopterus annectens. Classification (NCBI taxonomy): domain Eukaryota; kingdom Metazoa; phylum Chordata; order Ceratodontiformes; family Protopteridae; genus Protopterus; species Protopterus annectens. The sequence goes on from NC_056736.1 coordinate 560,871,547, forward strand.
GCATCCTGAAGGTCTATTGAGCACATCCAGTTGTCCTTGCCCAAAAAAGGTAGAATGGACTGAAGCGTGACCATCCGGAATCTTGCCTTCTTGACAAACTTGTTTAGTTTGCTGAGGTCTAAAATTGGTCTCCAATCTCCCATCTTTTTGGGAACCAAAAAGAATCTTGAGTAGATTCCGGATCCTACCTGGTCTGCTGGTACTAGTTGGATGGCTCTTTTTGCGAGGAGCTTTGATACCTCCCACTTTGCCAACTCCATTAGACCGGGTGAAATGTCTGGGAGGGATTGATGAGGAGTAGGATATCTCACGAAAGGGATATTGTAACCCTCGGATATGATCGACTGTACCCATTTGTCTTGAGAAAGGGAAAGCCAGGCTGTTGGGTACAGCGACAATCTTCCCCCGACTGCCTCCAAAGGTGGACAGTCGGGCAACACCTCAGGGGTGCTGGAAGGGTTTATCAGAGAGAGGCTCTCTGCTGCCCTGATTCTGCGGACCCCCTCTGCCCCTAGGGCGGCATCTATTGTTATTACCCCCTCTGCCTCTGGGGGTAAACTGACCACGTGCGTCCGGCGTGACTCCCTGAGATTTACGGAACCACATTTTCCCTCCCTTCTGCCCTTTGGGATAGGGTCTTGAAGGGGTGGAGAAATGGACTCCTACGGCAGAAAGAGTCTTGCCGTCTTGCTCACACCTGGTCAATGCATCCTTTACCTGAGGCCCGAACAAAGCTGAACCATCGAAGGGAGTATTAGTGAAGGACGCCTTAAAGGGGTCCGCGAAATTACAAAGCCGCATCCAGGACTGACGCCTAAGTGCCACTCCTGTGCCTGCGGCTCTACTCGCCCCATCGGCTGCATAAGAAATGAGCCGCATGGAGGAGTTAGTTATGGAATTTAGGATTCCGAGCTGTGAGGCAATCTTTTCTTGAGCCCCAGCAGCTGACGGATCCTGAACTACCTCACCTAGTTCCTTAAGAATGTCTCTCTGAAGCCGGGTGAAGTGACAGAGATAGTTCAGCGAGCGCATAGTGAAGGTCGCTGAAGAAAACATCCGCTTACCGTACCTATCCATGGTCCTAGAGTCCTTGTTAGGGGGATGGACAGGTACAGAAGGATCGGCAAGTTCCTTCTTGGTGGCAGCCGCCACCACCATGGCATCAACAGGGACACCTTTAGTAAGAAACTGTTTGTCTGCGGGGGCTGTGATGAATTTAGAAGGCCTCCTGGGGACTGGTTCCACAGAATCCGGGGCCGCCCACGCCTTTCGAGCCTCCACTTGCATGAGCGGGTCAAAAGGCGGAGACACCCAGGAGGTGGAGGGTCGAGATCCAAAAGCCTCCAGGTATACCGACTCATCCTCGGAGGGGTTAATGGAAGGCCAGTTCCCCCTCTGCTTAAGGAGTTCCAGGATGTCTGAAAAGGAGACATCCTCAGAGGGGGACCGTGGGGAACCCTCCGACTCATCTAAGTCGGTATCTGATGTAGTAGACTCAGGGGAGTCTGTGTGCTTCCTCTTGCACGTCCTCTTACGCGGGGGTTCTCCGGACGGATCAGGAGAAACCTCAGAAGAGGAAGTTCTTCCCAATGGGGAAACCTGCGGCGATGGATCTCTGGGTCCGGGAGCAAGAGAATGGCAAGAGACATCAACAGGCACCGAAGAGGGAGGAGCTAATGGAATACACCGTTGACTCAGCTCCGGGGCTAGAACACTCCTCATCACCTCAAAGGCTCCCCTCCCAGGGAGGCCAGAAGACTCCCGCTCCGAAGAGATAGGAATCCCCGGTCCCACCGAAAGAGAAGGTTCCGAGGCCGATGTCGGTGCCGAGCTCACCAATAACGAAGCTCCAAGAGGGAGAGCGGGGTCGGACAAGGGTCCGATGCCACTCACCCCCTTGGAGCCGACAAGGGAGACCCGTCGACCGGATCCCTCCAAGGAAGGTCTCATGGAGGAAATCGGAGTCGAAGACGACGGAGCCGACAGGGGAAGTATCGGCTCCGGCGCACCAACGGTCAACGTTCCGAGAAGCTCCGGCTCCGAACTCTGAAGGAGAGTCGCAGGAGGAATTTCAGGGGGATGAGAGATAGCGGTCATCAGCTGAGACGGGCTTTGGAGCATCTGGGCCAGCGCCTGTGACTTCAGCAATCTACTTACCACTCTCTCCAAGTCATGGTCTGACAGCCTGGAAGACCTTGAAGATCGGCTCTGATGGCTCCTCTCCGAAAGTAGAGGAGATCTCAGAGCCGAGCGAATCGACTCCAGGGAAGGGGACCGAGATCTCTTCTTGGAAAGAGCCATCGGAGCCGAAGACCTTTCGGTTCCAGATGGAGCCGACAGCTTATCGGCACCAGTCCTGGTCAAGGAGACGTCGGCTCCGGCCGGAGCCGACATCGACATAGGTGCAAGTGTATCGCAGCCAGTCGGCGCCGATGCCACCACCTCAGAGGTAGAAAGATCGGCTCCAGCTGGAGCCGATCTCGACTCCGAAGGAGTCGGAGCCACCGTCGAAGGCTTAGTAACCACAGCCTGGGCTTTAGGTGGTTTAGAGGTCTTTGCCGACCCAGTCTTGGTCAGGGAACCCTCTGGCTTCAACAAGCCACATAGAATTAACTTGTTTCTACATTCCTGCAGGACTCTCTGGCTGAAGGAGTGACAAATAGCACAGGAGTCCTGCAGGTGTAAAGGCCCCAGGCAATACACACAAGAAGTGTGACCGTCTGTCAGAGACATTTTCTGACAGCACGAGTCACACTTCTTGAAGCCTGAGACCTTTACTTCTTTTGACATGGTATGCCAAACACACACAGACACACACCAGTCACACAGTTATCTAATAAAATATAGGGAAAACTGAAAAACACACACACACTTCCTGACAGAATCTAAAGAAAGAGAGGCTTAAGGCCTGAAGGAAGGAAAATTATCCCTATATAAAGGAGAAGGGAATATAGTGGCTAAATAGTGAGATATTAGTTAAAGCTAACTCTTAAGAAGGGAAATCAGAAAAAAGGAAAAATTTTTTGACTGAACTTTAGTATAAAATACTACAATTTTACCTGAGCTGGTAAAAGGAGACCTCTTCGCGAAGCAGCAAACGAGATCTGGGGTAGTCACGCCTTGCATCATGGGATATATGGTTGCCTCGAGCTGGTAAAATTAGCTCTCAAGCTTAGCAAGTGCCGAGTCAGAGCCGAGGATCGGCTCCGAACCCATCCAGCAAGAATGAAGGCGAGTATGACAACTTAACATTGAGCTATAACTGGAGCTAGATAGTTTTTGAACACTCTTGGTGCAGTGGATAACCCAAAGAATAAGGCAGAGAACTGTTAATGTGATCCAGACCCACAAAACCTTATGGAATGTCTGAAGTCTGTATGAACAGGGATGTAATGGTAAGAATCTTACAGGTCTAGTTTTACCAGGAAACTTGAGAAAGGAAGCAGAGGTAACAGGTTTTGAAGTGATATAATTCTGAATTTGGGCAGTATCACAAACAGGTTTACTAAAGAAAGATCTAGAACTGGTCTTCACAAGTTTTTTTTCTTTGGCACTATGAACATCCTTGAATAAAACCCTTCCCCATTAAGGAAGGATGAAATGGTTCTATCACTATCACTCCTTACATACATACAAATATTTCAAGCATAGGCATTAATGCCCATGCAGACTGCCAGTATACCAAAACAGTTGTTCCCATAATAAATGTCCGGGTTGATCTTAAAATTATTTGAACTAGTGCTTGCGTTAATGTAGTTTGGTAGTTTGTTGAATGCATCAGATGCTGTCTCAGAGAACCAGTTAATGAATTTCTCATTCCTACAGAATCTTCTACATAGGTTGTCTGATGATTCTCTACTACTTTTTGATAACCCCAAACATTCCCAGAGATAGTTGTCTCTAAATACCCTATATACCCAAATAAGATCTCCTCTTAAACATCTAGAAGATACAATGTACAAGTTCATATATTTTACTCTTTCACAATAACTTAAATTTTCATATCCATGGATGCTCTTGGCATATTTCTACTGTACCAATTTACTTATGCTTGTTTTCTTACAATGTTTCCATATTGTTCTTCCATATTCAAGTTTGGTTCTAATGTAACTAGCAAACAATGATTTCATCCTTTCTGATTTCCTAGACTTTAATTTACTTCTTGGGCAGCATGTGATAAAGAACTAGTGGAAACAAAGCAGTCTGATCTGGAGGATGAGGAATGAATCACAAAAAACAGAAATTTCCTCCCACTACCATCTGTAACCTTGAATGATTTTCAAAGACATTTGTCTGAAGCTATTTGTTGCCAAAGAGAAAAAATGGAGATTCAGAATTTCAGGAAGAAAAAAGGGGCCATGATTGGAGGGGGTCATAAGGACTTTGTATAGCTACCATCAAACATTACATAAATTGCTCAATTCCTGGCTTACCTTAAACCTCACTCCTCATCCAAAACATGCAGCATGTATTGTTCCCATCATTTTTTTTCTATGCAACTTGCTCCTACACTTTTCAAAAGATCCTACTTCCACTTCTTTTATCTCTGTTACAAAATCCAGTACTTCAAACACTGTTGATTTACACTTTGATTTTCATTTCCCAGCAAATGCTTTTTCATCAGCCACCAGAATTAAACCTAGCAAGATCTTACTATGTCCAGGCAATTCAGGTCCTGTATACTAGTTCAAAAAAAGAATTTCCTTAATTACACCCATTTGCTTACCAAATATTTCAGTACAGTACTCTGTAGAGAATTTTTAAAGTCTGCCAACGCACTGCACACCCAAAACATATGTTCCCAGTTATCTCTTTCTTCCCTGTCACACCTCGAAAATATGCCATCTTCCTGAGGAAAAATTCTTTACAGACCCTGCATGGGGTATAAAAATACTTATTCAAACACTTCCAAGCAAAAATCATAAATCTTCTAGCCATGCATGTGCCCTGCCATTGTTTCCTTGTGAATTGCTTATCCAAACTCTCTTCCCAATCTTTTCTAACCTCCTCAGACAGATTCCTATTGTTACTGTGCAATTTTTATATGCCCTACTAATTATCCCTTTTTAACAGCAGTTTCCATTTTAGATTCAGACAGATTCCTATTGTTACTGTGCAATTTTTATATGCCCTACTAATTATCCCTTTTTAACAGCAGTTTCCATTTTAGATTCAACTGAAAACTCTACCAGAGCAGGTCTTTCACTTAGGATTCCCCTCTCCCTTGTTTTGGTATACTCTGATATCAATCACCAATAGGGAAGCCAGTGCTTAGAATGCAGTCTAAATGTCTTCTTGGCTTCTTCTCATTCTATTACCTTTCCATCTCTAGTTATTTCCTCCAAACACCATGTTTTTTGCCAGTTTAATTGGGTAAATTCCAGACCCCTCTTGTCTATTCTCTGTACCCCTAAATGCAATCATCTCTATCACCAAAATCTCCTTTCTCCATTCTCATGTGGGCTTAGTGCTTAGAATACTTTCTGCTAGTTTATGGCTATATATAGCAAGATAACAAGCAGTGTAAATGTTTTTAGTCTCTTTAGTTTTATACGCAGATCAGGCATATAATAGCCTGTATTGTTATTATTTTCCTTAAGGATCTGCATCCAAAATCCCACTCTCTCTTTATTGCTGGAATTTTCCTCCAGCTTCATCATCATCCCTTTCCACTTTGAATTATTGCTTTCTGCTACTGTTATGTATATGAGCTGTGTAGCTCTAAAATATCCCTTCATATCAGGTAATTTTGAACCACTTTGTTCTACTGGAAGGATCAACTTATCCTAATTGACCCTTGCTCTCTTTCCCTTCCAGATAAATGCTTCCAACATTTTATTAATTACTGTACACAACTTCTCCTATGGTTGATAAAAATATGCCTGACCTGCATATACAATAAAGAGACAAAAAAGATGTACACTTCTTGTTATTTTGCTGTCTCCATAAACTAGACCTTCCAGTTTCTCAGTTTTTGTACTATGTTTTGTTTAGTCTCCTCCATCATATCCTTAGCTGGTATAACAGAATCCTTTTTAATCCATACTCCTAAATAATTCATCTTATCATGTCCCCATAAATATGGGTATTACTGAAACAATTAATGTGTGGCTACAAAGATTACAGCTATAACCTGTGTTTCATCTTCATTAACTGTATATCCCAGAAAGACATAAAACTGTCTCAAAATGTTCTAGGACACTGAGATATCTTTTTCTGTTTATACCAGGTATAAAGTAATATCATCTGTACATAAAGCTGACTTTTCTTAGTGACCATACCATTTATATCTTTGAATTTCTGAGTCCCTTATTCAATTGGGCACTAGCTCTAAATATAAAGCAAACAACAAAGGAGAAACAGGACACCCTTGCCTGGCTCTTCTATAAATACGTATAATAATACTAACTTGTCAGACAGGAACCCTCCCAGTTTAACTTTTGCTATCAGTCACTCATGTATCCTCATAATTAACCTTGTTATTGTATAAGGGAATGCAAATGATTCCCTTGCCCTACTCATAAAATCCCAGCTTGCTCTGTTGAACGTTTTCTCTGCATCAAGAACAGTGGTATGTCTGTATACTCTGCTTTCCTCTGGATCATCATTGTTCTATTAATGTTGTTAAATGTTTGCCTTGTCTGTAAAACAACATACTGATTCACATCTATCAATTTTATCAATACCTTTGCCATTCTTTTAGCTATTACAGACATAAACACTTTATAACTGTGGTTTAAAATTGAAATGGGCCTATATGAAGCTGGGTCTGATGGGTCTCTACCATCTGCATTCTGGGATGTTGGTGCTTTCCCTCCTTTTAAAATACTGCTGAATAAAACCTTCCAGATCTTTACCACTTTCTTCTCTCCTAGCCTCCAAACTTCCATAGGAATACCATCTATTCCTGGAGACTTTCCTGCAGACTGATTATACATCACTGTTTTTTACTCATTTCCTCCTATTTAAATGTAAATTGTTGAACCTCATCAACCTCTAACCCTGGCATACTTAAGTCTTCCATAAATATTTCCTTTTGTGCTCTTAAATGATTTTTACATTTCTCTGCTTTATACAAATTTTCATAAAATTTCCAAAAATATCTCTAATACCTCTACAGGATCTCTGGTTATTTTTCTTGTTATAGGTGCCCTAAGTTCTGCAACAACCCTTTATACTTTCTGCTGCCTAAATCCTTATATTAAAGGTTTTCAGGCTCTGTAGTTATTATCAAAATTCAGTTGCTTAACAGCAATCTTTCTAAACTCCTGCACATTATCCAGATACTACCTTATTCTCTCTTTAGCACTTTGCAGTTGCTCTTCTTTTTGTGAGATTCCCCTTATTCTGCAGTACTTTAACCTTTGTAATCTCCTCTAAGTAATTTCTGTTACATATTAACTACATCTCTGTTTCTTTTATTTCCACCCTATTTTTAAGCCCCACTTTCATTTTATCTCATTCACAGGCTATAACTTCTGAAGAAAGTTCCGTCTTCCCTAATAACTACTGAATCATTTCCACTAGCCAATCCTTAAATTCCTCTCTTTTTAACAGGTAGGTGGGAAGCCACAGTGTCTCATTTTAACTTCATTACCCTGTATTTTTATCTTGGCTGTTACTGGTGCATGATCTTAAATAGTTATTGGATTTGTGTCAAAGCTTTCAACTAAATGCAGATGTTCCTGTGAAATATCATTTCTGTCTTGTCTAGTCCAGTTACTGTATCTTGGGGAATAATATGTCAATTCCCTCCAGATTCCTACTACTATACGTGCATTTTACATACTAAATATTTTCATAAATTTCGCAGAAATCTACCCTCTTCTGTTATATTTTCCTATGCCCCCTGATACATCCTCACTGTTGCAAATTAAGTTCCAGTCCCAATGTATAACTAATATTCCCTACTGAAAGCTGATTATTTCTCTCAAAAATGTCTTAAGGTCCATAATAGCAGTTTTAGATGAAATATAAATACATACTAGCGTAATCCTCCTTTTTTGCCAGTAGCCCCTTACAACCACAAATCTACTATTATTATCTTGTTGCCCTCTTTTATCACTATTGGAACTCCACTAGCAATTATTAAGTATACCTCATTTCATTTGTCCTTGATATTCTGCTGAATATTTATCCTAAAATCCTTTCTTTACATGTTCACTTCTTTCCAAATGTCTCCAATAAGTCATTGTTAACTGCACTTTGCATTTCATAATGTAATTCAAAACTCTTACCCTTTTCTCTATACTTGTGAGGCCACTCATATTCCAAAATAATATGGATAGTGTAGCCATTATGATAAGAAGTTATTATTCCCACCTATAATATAGGACAGCTTCTTTAAATGTCTATTTCCAGCTTTTGTGTTACATGCAACCACTAATGTTTGGCAGGTTGATCTTTTATACATTTTTTTCTTGTCATCTCCATTTGAAACTATGCCACACTTTACAAAATGTTTTGTTTTAATACAAACCCTCAAACAAAAAACAAATACACCCCAGGCAGCCCCCATAACCTATCAACTCATTATATCCCAGTGACGTCTCTAGGTGCATCTGCAATTAACTCCTAATGACTTCACTAGGCGTCAAAAATTCCTTGTTCATATTTGCATTAATACTTCCAAAAACATGCTATGGATAAGGTTTGAAAAGTTTTTGTCTTAAAGTAGACGTGTCCAACCTGCGGCCCGCGGGCGCATGCGGCCTTCAGAGCTCTTCCATGCGGCCCTCAACCTCTAACTGCAACATCAATGTACGTATGCCCCAAAACACTTTTTTTGTTTTGTATTTTTCGCTCCCGTGATCTGTAATGCTAATGTCGGTGTGTGCATGCACCAAAGCACCCTTCTAGTTTTGTTTTTGAGCCAAAAAAAAAGTCAGTGTGTTTATGCCATTATTTTGCACCGAACAATCAGTGTGTGTGTGTGTGTGTGTGTGTGTGTGTGTGTGTGTGTGTGTGTGTGTGTGTGTGTGTGTGTGTGTTCTCGCTGAAGAGGGACTCATGTATGGATTGGCCGCTGTTGCCTTTGAAAGGGACAGCAATTACCTGTGTTAATAGGTAAGTACGGAGTGAGTGAGTGAGTGCATGCATGAAAGCAGAATTGTGTGCGTGAAAGTAGAAGAAGAGTGTGTGTGTGTATATGTGTGCATGACAGAGAGAGATGCATGCACAAAGAGGCTAACAATGATCAGTCTACCTACCAAACACAAACAAGTTAGCTCACAAATGCATCATACATTAAGAGTACACTTTCATTAAATTGCGGCTTTCCTGAGAGGGAGAGTGTTGTATTGAACATGAACTCATACCTCTTAACTGTATGGATTTTCAAAAAATGTCTGGATTTTTGCCTCATCTTCCAATTTGTGTCTTTTGCTTAGGAAATAAAAATAGTCATCCAAAGTAATGCAGTTCCAGTGAGTAAGAATGAGACAGCAGCCTAGGGCAATGGGTCAGTAGTGGACTGACTATGTGGGACTGTAGTATATAAAGTTGTATTGTTTTTTCAGACAAACAAAAAAGCACCTAGTACTGTTTTTTCATTGGTGGGTTCTAAGTAGTGGTAGATTGAACAACAGTAAGCCTAGCTTTGGCTGATCATCAATACTGGCAAATCAAGTGGGCACAATGTCATTTTTTAAATGTTGGGGATTTTAGTGTGAATGTGTGTGCTTATGTGATGGGAGTGCTGCAACAGTAGACAATTATTAAAGACAGAGACTTACGGACTGTGGAGAATATGTTTCTTTGTTTCAAAACCTAATACTTGGTTACGCATGCCAGAAGTAGACTTTTTAAGACGTAGCTTCTTGCCATTTACAGTGGATGGATATTTACATTTAATAGACAATGTATTAGCGTGGGCCTGTATGGTTCTGAAGGATGCCAAGTCTACCACTGCCAATGTCTTGTAAAGTGACCTGGAAATGGATATTGGGATGTTACTGAAAAAATATAGTAAGTGGGCTTAGAAATATGGTTTAATTAAACAAAGTGTACTTTCAATTTACAGGCCATAATTTAATTTCTTTCAGGTAGTCCAGATACTGGTAGATTGTATACAATTAGACTTAATTAGGGAGAGCTGTCATTCTGGGGAAACAAGCAGACCTAGTTTCAGTGAAAGCTCTGTGGTTGCTTGCAGGTAGGAAGTTGCAGGATGTTGATGCAATGTGTTTTATTTATTACTTTTAATGCATTTGTCATTTCAAAGCATGGTTTTCTTTGTTGCAAAAGAAGGCGGGAATGAATGAGCCATATAATGTTTAACTGACAATGATGGGATAGAAAGATTATAAGTGATGTATAATGTTTGCAGCAACAGTTGTTTCAATGGTGTCTGTGATGCATAACTATTTTTGGGCCTGTGTCCCACTTTTATTTTTCGCTTTGTCCAGATTTCTTGCTCTAAGGTTGAGAGGTATGGTTCCATACTAAATCAGAAGTTGTATTTACCTTGGAAGACTTTTCGGCATAATTATGAAAAACAGAGCCTTTTTAATATCTCTGCTTATTTCCAATATAAACTGCCATGTAATCTTGCAAATAACCTTCTTAATAAGCTACTTTACTTCTTTTGTAATTGACAGGTATGATTCATCTGTTCGGACATAAGCATAGAGTGCTAATGTGACTTTGATTTCTTGCAGCAGTCTGTGGTTTACATAATCACAATAACTTTTCTGTGTTTCTGGGTGTGTAATCAGTTTAACAGTTTTAAAGATGTTTTCCAAAAATGAATAAATATATAATAAATAAATAATCCTCTCGAGACTTTGAACTATTGACAAAGTCTGGGAATTTGTTTTTTTCAAAAGCGAAGGTCAGCATTACAGCTCAGTAAACTGTCAGTCTGTGTGTAACTTCTGCACAAATTAAAATGTCTAAATGTCAAATGGCTTTAGATTGGAGGGAAGTTTATTTTTATTTATTTTATTTTATTTTACATTTGTTTACCGGGAAAGTCCAACTGGACACAGGTCCATTTTCAGTAGAGGCCCGGAGAGAAAAGCTCCAAAAATAACACAAAACAATATAATACAATACATGAGAGAGAGAGACAACAAATTATGGATGTAGTACTCATACAATATGACAGAGATTACATCTTGTAATAGTGAGAATCATTGAGGTACAGAATAAACTTAAAAACATTTTTTTTTACAGTTAGAATTACAGCAAGGCAAATATCAATGAGTTAAGTTTTTAGGAGAAAGCTGTTTGTACATAGCTGAAGCTCTGAAACAATCTTTTGGTATGGATTAACCTGGGGATTGACACAAGTTATATGTTTACACCAGTATGTAGCATTATAGTTTATGGTTTTCTTATTGATTTACTTTTTGTCGAGCAGTTGTTTGTTGATTTATTGATGGTCCTTTTGGTGGTTGGAAATTACATGGATGAATCCATCTCTATTATGATTTTTTTTCAGATATTTTGACTTCCAGACAATTTCATTCAGTGAGTTGGTGTTATGTGATTACTGAGGTTGCCTATTTTACAGGTAGGGGCTTTTGTGTGTGTGTGTGTGTGTGTGTGTGTGTGTGTGTAAGAGAGAGAGAGATTTAATATGTATACTGAATATAATTTTGCAAATGGAATTCTTAGTTAAACATGCCCCTCTTCTTGGGCAACTAGACTTGATTAACCAATATTAGATCTTAGCCATCTGGCTGGGAAAGGTTAGTATGTGGATTTTCCATCTGGTTTGATGAAGTCTGTGCTACTTACCCAAGGACTACATTTATGGCTATCCATCCAGCCATCGTGCTGCTGAACTATATTGTTTGATAATGAGAGGAGCTTTTTACAGAAGTCAAAGGTTTTTGTTTTCAAGAACCTGTCCATAAAAAGTGGCTTGTTTATGTTGCAGTGAAGGCTGTGGTCTTTGTAGTGAGCGTTTTAAGTATGACCAGTATTTCTGAGGTAGAGGACGTCTCTTAAGGCAGAATCTTTCTTAGCCTGGAAAGCAAGTCAATGATGAAATTTATAGGGGCCAGTGAGAGACAGAGGAAAGCAATAAGCTTTTTAGTCTGTTTGGATAACTAAGTGAACTTAGATTGTTGACCTTTTTTGTCAGAAATGGTTGTAATCTTTCTTTTGGCAGGGTGTTTTGCTGAGGCACATGCCAAAAGGGGCATTGCACTCAATAATGGCTCTTGTAAAGGAAGAATACAGGGATGTTATGACCTCCTTGTCCCTGAATGAGATACCCTTACTAAAGAAGTGGGCCATGTAAAAAGCTTTCCTTACAATGGAGACAACATGGTGGTCAAAAGTCAGGTTTCTATCAACCTGGGTGCCCAAGTACCATACAACTTATTGTGTGCTTACAACATTGTTATTAATGTGATAATTTGTGGGGACATCACTCTCCTCAAAGGGGATGATGATGCATTTTTTGGCATTTAGCTTGAGGCCATATTTCTGGCACCAGTTATTTGTTTGGGTGAGACCCTCTTGTAGCTTATTCAGAATTGTTTTATTAAGTCAGTAATGTGAATTCTTTACTTTATTGCAAATTTATTGGGTTATTTTTGTGGATTATAGTATTGTAGGACTGCTGATGTTGAAATTTTACGTAGTTGGACTGCTGGAATGGTTTTTCCCAGTGGGAAATGCTAGTGCCGTAGTGAATATTATTTTGTAAAAAAAAAAAAAAAATATATATATATATATATATATATATATATATATATATATAGATAGATATATTAACTAAAATGTTAGAGTTAACTGTTAGATTAGAGAATTAGAATGAAAATTAGAATTTAGGGCAAATATTAGGCATTTATTACATTTATTCATTGTTCAAATGCACCTATGGTACAGCCAGGAGGTCGACTGTGGTCTTCCAGAGCAATGAAAGAGTTAACTATATGATATATTTTATATGCGGCCCCAAGACCATTTCTGTTCACTCAATGCGGCCCCAGCAAGCCAAAAGGTTGGACACCCCTGTAAGCTTACACAATGGCAAACGTAACTCATTAAATTTGACATTTGGCTAGTGCAGGTAAAGAGAAGTTAACTGTTATTTTTATGATATTAATTTATATAGATATAATTTTCACACTTTTCTAAATATCTTAACAACCAATAACACAGACAGAACTCCTTTGCATCATATGAAAGTTCTCTGCTAGATGAATAAAATGCTGCAGACATTATGCGTGTAACCTGAATGGTTACTGAGATATTGTAAGTTGTTTATGGACATTCATCTCTGATTTGGCACCTATGCCTCTAATGGACACAGGTAACCTGTAAATGGTTCATCTCCCAAGCCCATGATTACACTTATCAAGGGTATCAGAACTTATCAGAGATTTGGGATGCATGGCTAGGCTTGAAAAGGCCCTTGTGGTCATTAGCTTAGTAAACACCTATGAACCTAAATATTACAAACATAACAGTTACTGTGTTTACTGTGACTTATAAAATTCCATTTAATACCTAGAACCTAAAGAATACTACCACTATAAAAAAATAGTTTGTGCTGAAGGGTTTGCCATTTATACTTCTTTCATAACCACTATGGTTCCAGAGATATGAACATTTGCTTGAAATGTGAGGACATAATTTGATTCTGTCAAAAGGCTCAGGCTACGCCCACTGGAAGTTACAATGCAAACTTCCTGAGCTCCATTAGAGTCAATGAGTTAAAAAAACACACAAAACTATGTATACCTTCAAATAATAAAGGTTAACCCTCCTGATATGAACAAATGGCCCAAATCAACAACTGCATCCACGGGCATTACATAACCTAAAATTAAGGCGGCTATCTATGGTTAAGGCGCATGTTACACAGTGTGCTCCTATTTACACTGATTGTTTGCCTGTTCCTGTCTTATCTTTATTCCCCTCCCAGACATGAAAAAAATTACATCTATGTACTCACCATAACTATGCATCTGTGTTGCCCATTTTCATTCTTCCTCAACGTATGAGTGTCAAATCTGACTCTCAGAAAGGACTCAGAGAATCTCTTTAGATTCTTGGACCTGAATCTTGAGCTCCCCCCTTTACACATAATGCCCCTTTCTTGCCCAATTATCTCAGATGGAGTTTGCTGCTGCTAAATATGACAGAAGGCATAAATACTTTTAATAATTGTTACAATTATAGCAAGAAGCAGGATAGAGACAAAGTAGGGACTCAAACTAGGAAAGCTGGTTCCAACATACTTCACCAGGTCACTCTCAAACAATAAGGATAGAGGAAATGAGGGTCAGCAGTTGAAGAAGAATAAAAATGGACAACACAGATGCATAGTTATGGAGAGTACATCATTTTAATATCTGATGTTGTCATTTTCATTCATTCCTCAATGTATGGGACAGAGTCCCCAACAACAATAATCTTGGGTGGCCATCATAGAAAGATATTCCTGAAAACCATGGAGCCAAAGGCAGCCCTGTTCCTGGATATGATGTCCAACTTGTAATGAGCAATAAAAGTATGAGAACTGGACCACATGGCTGCAGCACAAATGTCATCAACTGATGCTCTGGCCTAAAAAGCAGATAATGTAGCCTTGGATCTAGTGGAATGAGCCTTTGGAAATTTAGGTAAATACAAATCTCTTAGACAATATATAAAGGAAATGCAAAATGTCATCAATTTGGCTAAGGTAACTTTAGATATTGGTTTTCCCAGTCTGTTTTTAGCAAAGGAAACAAACAGTTGATCAGTTTTGCGAAATTCTTTTGTTCTATGGAGGTAAAAATGAAGTTGCCTATGTACATCTAAAAGATGTCACATGTATTCTCCCTTATTGTCAAATTTTGGGAAGAATGATAAACTGATAACTTGACTCATGTCTGACTCGGAAACAATTTCTGGCATGAAGGAAGGATTTGTACGCAATGTCACTCATGAAAAACGAAATAAGGTGGCTATGAAGTGAGTGCTTAGAGTACAGAAACTCACCTTGCTGACGTAATGGCAACAAGAAATATTGTTTTCCAAGAGAGAAATTTCAGGTCTGACTTAGCCAAAGGTTCAAATGGCGATTGTGTTAAAAGTTTGTAACAGTAAGAGTAGGGTCTCTTACTGGAGGTCTAAGCAGAAGAGTACCCTTCAGAAAAGCCTTACAATTTTTAGAAGAAGCTAGGGGGAAGGCATTATGTCCTATGTAGAAATTAAAGATGGCTGTAAGCTGGACTTTAATGGTGCAGAAACTGGCATCATCCTGAAAAATTGAAGCCAGAAAATCCAATACAGCAGGAATTGGAACTGCAAAGGGATCCAGCTTTACTTTCTGCCCAAAATGAAGATCTCTTCCATTTACTTATTCAAGGATTAAAATCTTATGAACTGGGGAGGAAGGCCTGAACTGTCTAGCCAAAATTGGAATTGGAAAAACCATGCATTTAACTTGAGGTCTTGAATGTCCAGATGAATCATTCCTGATGGGTCCAATAGGAGATCAGGCTTGGGGTCCAGTGCCCAAGCCAGACATAGAAGATGAAACCATAGGAAAGGGAACTACACTTGCCGAGGCCAGAAGGGAGCAATGAGGATTACCTTTCTCTTCAACCATTGAGCTTCCTGAAGAAATGTGGGTATTAAGGGAAGGGGAGGACAAGCATACAGGAGACCGGGGGGCCAAATGTGGACTACATCATCTCTCGGTAACTCCCCCTGACAGAGAATTAGGGCAAAGAACCTGCTGCACTTGTTGTTGAGAGGAGAGTAAAAAAGGTCACAGCAATTTTGACCCCAGTGATGAAAAATCATTTCCATCACTACAGAATTGAAAGACCACTTGTGTGGCATCAGTATGAATCTGCTGAGCTTGTCAACTAAGAAGCTGGATTTCCCCAGAATGTGAATTGCTACAAGAAAGCAGCTGGAGAAGATCACCCACTGCCAGACTCTCATTGCTTCTCGGCAAAGGGGGTAAGATCTGGTTCCCCCGTTTATTGTTGTACCACACCACTGACATATTGTCTGTCTGGACAGCAACTGTACCTAGAGGGACAGGCTTCTGAAAGGCCTGCAATGCTAACAGGACCACTCTCATCTCAAAGACATTGATATGCAACTTGATCTCTTCTGGGGACCATGTACCCTGAACATTCCAGCCACAACCCCACCCCAATAGGATGGCATCCATGGTCAACATGGGCTTGAGAGGAGGAAAGATAAATGGGCATCCCTGACAAAGCTTTTTGGACTGGATCCACCAAAGCAGGGAATTCTTGCAGGCTCACAAAATCTTTATAAGCTACTTTAATGGATGTCAAAGCAGCAACCATTCTACTGACTGGGTCCACTGGAGAATCCTCATGTGAAAGTGAACCATGAGTAATAAAGTGATCACTGCAGCCATCGAACCTAAGGTTTGAAAAATTAGCTTTGCAGAAGGATATGATTGGTGTAGAATCTGTATGACATGCAATCTTAGGGAATGAATTCTGCTCTGAAGAAAGAATGCAAACTGTCTGACTGTGTTCGGGTGAGCTCTTATAAACTCCAAGACTTGAAATGGTTGAAGCTGGGTCTTTGAAAGATTTACTCTGATCCCTACGAATGGACACAACTGGAGTTAAGTAATCCCTGGCCCTTTCCAGGAGATGCTTGGTAAAATGTGGAGAGGAGCCAGTCATCTAAATAAAGAAACATTCTGAATCCGTGCAGTCTAAGATGAGCTGCTACCACTGCCATGCATTTGATAAACACCCTGGGGGCTGTAGTGAGACCAAAGAGCAGGGCTCTGAACTAATAATGACTGGCTCTCATCTGAAAGCAAAGATATCTTGAGGGCAACTGTTTAATTTGATGTGATACTACATATCTTGAAAATCTATACAGCACATCCAGTCATTCTTCTGTAGAAAAGGCAAAATGGACTGAACAGTAACCATCTGGAACTTGGAGTTCTTTACAAATTGATTTAGATGACTGAGATCAAGAATTGGTCTCAGGTCCCCTAATTTCTTTGGCACTAAAAAGAACCTTGAGTAAATTCAGGATCCTGCTTGTTCTGGTGGGACCTTCTGGATGACTCTCTTTTCTAGCAGCTTTTGGATTTCTAATGCTGCTAACTATCTCTGAATGGGTGGAACATCGGGGAGACGACTCTTTTATGAGGGATTTTGTGAAAAGGGAATGAAGTATCCTCTGGATATGATCCTTTGCACCCGAGAATCTCTTGTGATGGCTGTCCAGGTATTTATGTGCAAAGAAAAGCACCCCCCCCCCGACTGCCTCCAGAGAAGAACAGTCGGGTAACCTCTCAGGGGCACTGAAAAGCCTGTACAAGAAAGAATCTCGAGACCCTTGGTTCTGCAAACCTCCTCTGCCAGGAGGACAGCTTTTTCCATTATTATTTCCTCCTTTGCCTCTAGGAGAAAGACCCCGACGTGAGTCTTGAAAAAGTCCTTGAGATTTTTGGAAACACATCTTTCTACCACTGCGCTGATTTCTAGAGAGAAGTCTTTGTGGGGTAGAGAAATGGATTCCTACAGCAGGCAAGATCTTTCTCACTGCAGGAATGTGTGCCTTTAACTGTGGGTCCAAAGAGGGAAGCTCCATCAAAAGGAGAATTCATGAAGGAGGATTTAAAGGGCTCCGCAAAATCACACTGTTTCATCCAGGTTTGTCTCCCTAAGGCTATGCCTGAACCAATGACCTCGACGTGCGTCTTGAAAAAGTCCTTGAGATTTTTGGAAACATCTTCTTACCACTGCGCTGATTTCTAGAGAAAAGTCTTTCCGGGGTAGAGAAATGAATTCCTACAGCAGGGAAGATCTTTCTCACTGCAGGAATGTGTGCCTTTAACTGTGGGTCCAAAGAGGGAAGCTCCATCAAAAGGAGAACTGATGAAGGAGGATTTAAAGGGCTTCACAAAATCACACTGTTTCATCCAGGCTTGTCTCCCTACGGCTGTGCCTGAACTAGCGGCCCTTGAGGAACTTTCAGCAGCATGAGATATTAACCTCTTGGATGCATTTGACATAGATTGTAGGGTGGCCAGTTGGGAGAAATAAGTTTTCTCTTCCTCTACCAACATGGACCCTGGGGTAGACTTACAGAGTTCCTTGATCAAGTCCCTCTGTAATCTAGTAAAATGTGCCAGGCAGTTAAGCGGCCATAAGGCGAAGGTCGCTGAAGAGCAAAGGAGATTTCCAAATCTACCCAACACCTTAGACTCCCTGTTAGGGTTATGGCCAGAGGAACTCTGTTTGGGTTGTTCCTTTTTGGTGGCTGTCGCCACAACCACAGCATTTACAGGAATACTCTTATGTCAGTACTGCCTGTCCTTGGGGGGCTCCTAAAATCATATCTGGATGGTGGGGGATAGGCTCCACAGAATCCAATTCCTTCCACGCTGATGGGAGACAAGGTCAGTAAAGGTCATCCACCAAGGGGGGTAACCCAAGATATAGACAGGCCAAACCCGAAGGCTTCCAGGAACACCGACTCCTTTTGGGAAGGGCTTTGGGAGGACCAACTACCTTTCTACTGCAGGATCTCAAAAATGTCTCCAAAAGAGACATCCTCAGGTGGGGACCTAGAAGACCCTTGCCCCTCATCACTTCGGCTAAATAGCACTTTCTCTTCCTGTGTACCTCTTCAGTGGGATGTTCTGGCAAGGTATTGGAAGAAAAAAAGGCAAAAATAAGCTAACCACAATGCTAAAAGAGATTCACAGGCAAAACAACCAAACAGAGAAAAATAACTGTGAGTCAACCAACACGGTCTAGGCAGGATAAACTTCTGCTGAACACCAAGAATGTATAAAACACTGTTTTATTGAAGAAGATTTGCGCTTTTGCGGGGTTACCGCTTCATCAGACCAAATACAAAAGTATGTTAAAACACAGACATATTTAAAACATAGCTCAACCAATCAACTAAAACTAATTAAAAAAGACCAATCAAACAAAGTGATGTAACCCATATCACCGCCTACTCAGTTGGGCTGGTTTAAGGGAGACACCACTATTAAGTCCTGGGTATTCATACGCATGCAAAGAAACAATCCATTTTAGCTCACACATCTCAACAACATTATTAAAATCACCTCTTCTAATATGGAAATGCAAAAGTTATAAAACTTTGAATTTAAAAGAATTGTGTCCTGGAAACAATAAGGCATGATTAGCTAAAGCATTTGATGTTACATGGTTACGTATGGTACCTAGGTGCTCAAGTACCCTCTCTCTAAGTTGTCGTGTGGTTTTGCCCACATATAAACTATCACAAGAGCAGCAGGTAGCCAAATAAACCAAACTGCTGCTCCTGCATGTCGCCACAAATCTGGGTGTAAAAATGCGCCCTGTAATGGGATGTATGAAACAAAGTTCAATGGATATGGAAGAGCATGCCTTGCAACTGTGGCAAGGAAGCATACCAACTTTCTCTGTAGGTATATGGGGTGGAGTCCTTGGTCCATAACATAAAAGTCTTTTGATAGATATATTATTCCTATAGGTGAAGAAGGGGTACTCACCCACTATTTGTCTCACCTTGTGATCAGCTAAAAGGACAGGACAATTCTTTCTTATAATATTGCAGTAATGCTGTATATCACTAGAATATCTTAGCAATACCCTAGGGTGTTGGGCCTCTCCGAACCTTTGGTTACTGTTGACAGTCCTTCTACTAGAGGAAAAATATGGGGTCCCTCTGCCTTGTCGTTGTTGCAGACTGATATTCCTAGCATTAACTATGTGCGTCTGTGAGTAACCTCTCTCAGAGAAGCCATTGCTCAATCTATGTACAGTTTCCTCGAACACAAGGTCATTAGTACATACCCTAGAAGCCCTTAAGCATTGACCATTAAGTATATTAGAAAAATATGTGGGGGATGCATGCTGGAACGATGCAGAAGCCTATTCCTCCAACAAGGTTTCCTATGTAGTTGTGTCCCTAAAGTACCATCAAAATTCTTAGAAATGGTGACATCCAAAAAATCAACAGAAATAGAAAAATAATTAACTTTAAACCTGAGGAAATCTGAGGTACTTTCAAGATACCAAACAAAGTCTGAAAGTTGCCCCACATCACCTTCCCATAGGAAAAAAATGCCATCCACAAACCTGGCATAGTATTTTACATGATGGTTAAACATATTACTGCTATGTACATTCTCCCACTGTGCCATAACCAAATTAGCATAGCTATTGGGACAGGGGGTGCCCATATCCACACCTAGTAGTTGGAGGTAGTGCTGGTTCTCAAACAAAAAACACATTATTACTTAGAATTAAATCTAATAAAGTACAAACAACAGTCACCATGCCATACATGAAATGATCATGATGGGAAAGAAAAGGTCTCACAGCATCCACCCCTGCCTGATTAGGGATAACAGTAAAGAGTGTTTTAACATCCACAGTTACAAGCAAAACATCAGCCAAAGAAAGGGAAACATTAGCTACAGAGCTATATAAACTAGATAAAAAATGTTCAGTATCCTTCAAAATTGCAGGATATTCAGCAATTACTGATTTGAGCCGTATTTCAACAAATTTAGATAAAGGTTCAGTTACCCAACCACGTCTCAAAACAATAGGATGCAGTGGGGGATTAAGGTTGTCCTTATGGATCTTAGGCAATCCGTAGATAACAGGAACAGAAGGATATTCAATAGTCAAAAACTCATATATGTCTTGGTCTATTAAACCACACATGAGAAGGTCATAAAAGTCATTCTTAACATTACTAATGCATTTGTCCACCTCTCTCCCAGAAATCTTACTGTAAGTAGAGCAGTCATCTAACATAGCTGACATGCCTGTTAGGTAATCAGTTCTATTAAATACCACAACAGCCCCTCCCTTGTCCACCGGTCTGATACTAATAGACTCTTCAGCCTGCAGCTGTTGTAAAGCAATGGTTTCCTCAGGGCTTAAATTACAAAAACGCTGTTTGAAATTGTCAAAAGATTCAAAAATGTCCCTTTCACATAAGTTCAAAAAAGATTCCACAGATGCCGTGAGGGGAGGGCAGAAAGTACTCGGTTTACGTAGAATATTACAAGAAACAGGCATGTTTCATGTTCCAAATAACATTTCAAGCATGATTTTACGAGCAAACAGTCTAATATCAACAATAATATCAGTAATGTTAGACTTACTGTTGGGAACAAAGCTCAGGCCTCTAAAGAAGGACTGCTAGTTGTATAGAAGTTAATGAAAAATTAGATAAATTGTAAACTAGTCCTTGTTCGGATGATGTATGAAGGTTTTTCTTCTCGTTGGTGGACGCTCGTCCCTGGTGGCCTTCCTCTTTCTCCTGTCCCTCGACAACAATCGCCCTCTCTTGTTCAGCATGTCCAACTTGGTGGGTAGAGGAAGGGCCATAAAAGGGTTTGAGGAAAAATCACACCCCTTGAAGCTGAAAGGTTCTCTAACCTGACTACGAGCCCCCAGTATAAGACGATCATCTTTGGCAGTATTATTCAAACTAGAAGCTGCCACATTGGAAAGTGTAGCTTCCAATTGGTTTGGAAGCTCTATAGAAGCAGCTCTGACATCAGCAGACGAGGGCGTAGCAAGTGCCGATGTAATCAACACTTCCGTGTGTTCCACTCTGTTCAAACTTAGTGAAGCAGTCGCAGAGATGGCCGAAGTGGACAAAACATCAGAGTTTTTTGAGGTTTTGTTAGTAATTACTACTGTCACACGGGAAATTGAGGCAGTCTCATGGTGTGCGATCTGAGATTGGGGCTTATCACTACAGCGATGAAACTCGCTCTTTGGCTATATAAAGATATGCCCCCTAGTAAAGTCCATATGATAGTCAGTAGTTTGTTATATTTTTGTTGTCTCAGCCTGCATTCATATGCCGAAACCTCTGCAAAAAGATTATTCAGTTTAAGGGTGTACTCATCAGTTGGAAATCTAGTTTTCAACACATCCAAGAGGTGCTCAATCTCTACACAGAGAGACATCTCGACAAGTGTATAATATTCAGTTAATAGCCTTAAATAATTAAAGCTTAAGTCAAGATTCAATTGCTGCCAATATTTTAATAACTCTGGTTCACTAGAGGCCTGGGTAGGCATTTTTAAAATCTGTAGCCCCCTAGGCACTACCTTGTGCTCAAGGCACGCCTCAAAGTGAAATCTCTGCCATTCAAGTCTTTTTAGTTTATACATTAAGTTCTCCTGTTTCTTAAAAGTCTCAAGAAAAGCACACATACCATAAGAGTCAATAGTTTCCACAATTCCCTGTGTTAATAATACAAGCCTCAAAAGGGGGTTAGGCTGGTTACTGACAAGTCTGTGAAAACGATTAGAACCTTTAAGCACGTTATTCATTTGATTAGTCACAATAGCAACAGAAGATGAATAAATCCCTCCAGCATTATGTCCCGGAGAGAGGGTACTTGAGCACCTAGGCAACATACGTAACCATGTAACATCAAATGCTTTAGCTAATCATGCCTTATTGTTTCCAGGACACAATTCTTTTAAATTCAGACTTTTACAACTTTTGCATTTCCATATTAGAAGAGATTATTTCAATAATGTTGTTGAGATGTGTGAGCTAAAATGGATTGTTTCTTTGCATGCATATGAATACCCAGGACTTAATAGTGGTGCCTCCCTTAAACCAGCCC
This sequence comes from Protopterus annectens, assembly GCF_019279795.1. NCBI lineage: Eukaryota > Metazoa > Chordata > Ceratodontiformes > Protopteridae > Protopterus > Protopterus annectens. The sequence goes on from NC_056736.1 coordinate 560,894,140, forward strand.
TATTCAGTAGGCGGTGATATGGATTACATCACTTTGTTTGATTGGTCTTTTTTAATTAGTTTTAGTTGATTGGTTGAGCTATGTTTTAAATATCTCTGTGTTTTAACATACTTTTGTATTTGGTCTGATAAAGCGGTAACCCTGCGAAAGCGCTACCTTCTTCAATAAAACAGTTTTTTATACATTCTTGGTGTTCAACAGAAGTTTATCCTGCCTGGACTGAGGTATTGGAAGAGACAGGGAGATGAGACTTAGTATAGGATCTGAAGAAGTGAAAATAGAAGACTTCCTGAGGCAGGAGAAAACCCTTTCCACTACCTCAAAGGCAGAGTGTCCAACAGAGGCAGAAACCAACTTCACCGGTTCATCCAGTTCCCCATCTCTCCCAGATCTCCCCTCTGAGGAGGGAATCCTGAGCTGTCCAGCGCAGAAGCTCCGAGGGGAAGCGATGGCCTTGAAAACCTTGGAGTCGAAGTGAATCCCCAGGATCCACCACTGACACATTGGCTCCGAGATTCATCCTGGTCAGTAGTGATCGGAGCCGAACGGGTCAGGGATAAAGTCGGAGGCAAAGAAGAAGGTTTTGGATCCAACATTTCAACACACGGTGCTCTCAGATCCGATGGCTCCGAAATTATGGGTCAGATCGGAGAAGGAGTCACAACGGGGTGATAAGGTTGCTGAAGGCTCACGGATCCAATGGGAAATGGAGCAGGCAACACCCTCATGTGGGATTTGTGCTCTAAGAAACTTTCTCATCATCCTGTCCATGTTTGCCTCTTAAAAGACTACTGGAGGACCTGAATGAAGAAGTTGTGGAAGGAGGATGGGACAGCTTCATCGGAGTCTCCTGGAGAAATGAAGACCTAAGTCTTGGAGAAAATGGCTCCGGAGAAAATCTTGGGCTCCAGATCCAAGGAAACCTGACCACAGAGGTTGTCAGAACCAAGGGCGTCAGATCTGACACTTTTTGGACTTAGGAAGGGGGTCTGCACTCGGAGCAGGTGGGAAGGACCACTCCAGAGAATGCTTCCTGTGTTCAGTCAGCTCCGATGACTTATGCTTTTTAGCAGGGGTCTGAGTCCCAGAAGTAGAAGCAACGGAGGAGGAAGCTGCTAAAAAGCCTTACAGGATGAACGTATTCTGCCTATCACTGATTGCTCTTGAATTAAAGCCTGCATATATCTCACATGAAACTTGTAAATGAGAAAGCCCTTACCAACAGACATACTCCCTGAGGGCATCAAAACTAATAGAAGAAATCAGAAAGACATATAAAGTAAAACTGCTCACAAAATCTAGGAAGGCACCTCCTATGAACCTATGACCATATGAGCCTAAAGTAAACCCTGAGCTAGACCCACTAAACTACTTTATCCAAAGAAAATTGAGGAGAAGTAGATACATGGTTAGTTTTGGTTAGTTTTCTGTTTCTTTTTGACAGGAAAAATGGGGCCAGCAGTGTTACTCATGGCAGCAGCAGCTTCCCCAGGGATGGGCACAGCATTCTAAGACAATATGTAAACCTTCCCTGTTCCCTCTCTCAGGACTGACAAGCTCTCCCTAAGTAAGGGGCTAACCCTGAGTCCATAGTGGCTGCAGTTGCTACACCAGAAGGATCCAGGGTAAAAGATAAGTGGTCTGAGGTATAACAAATGGCCACTGCCGAGTCACCCACCTACATCTTATGCAAAATGCTAGCCTGCTGCAGTGGAAAAAGGCTATTTGCTTAGGTTCACAGTTTCATAGGTGTGTACTAGGCTAATGGCCCTGGAGCCTTTACAAGCTTAGCCCATAGGATTACCCTGGCATCATGCCACCCAACCTTAGTTCCCAGTGCCTCTGTCGAGTAGAGCCACTGGAGTGATCCCCGGGGTGAATTTTCTATTTCCCATCCACTCATCAAGATTTCTCTTGAAGAGGGACAGTGAGGTGCTCTGCTTGACATATATGGGAAGTCTATTCCATAGCATGGGCAGTCTCTGGGTTATGAACCTGTCCCTCCAGCATGTTCTGTTGATTGTGGTAGTGAGGTTGAGGTCTCTGTAGCGTGTGTTGCGGAGGGATTGTGATTTCTTTAGCTGTAGCATTTCTAACATAGATGGGTCAGACATGGCTCTGTAAGTTAAGCAGAGATCAACTCTAAGTAGGTGATATGAGACAGAGAATAGTTGGAGTTTTTTGAGTCTGTCCATATAGGACAAGCATTTAAGGCTTAGGATCCTCTTTGTGAGGTACTTTTGCGGCCTCTCCAGTTGTTGCAGGTGTCTAATGAGGTACAAGCCAAATGGGACATTGTACTCGATGATTGGTCTAATGAGGAAAGAGTAGAGGGAGACAATGACCTCTTTCTTCCTGGATGCAAAACCCTTAGTAATGAGATGTGCCACATAGAAGGACTTTCTGACTACAGTGGCAATGTGGTGGTCAAAAGAGAGGTTGCTGTCAACCTGTGTTCCCAGATCTCTTATAACGCGCCTTCTGTGTTCAGTGGACTACCATCAATGTGGTAATTCAAGGGAACCGGGTTTTTCCCAAAGGGAATGAAGATACATTTTTTGGCATTGAGCTTAAGGCCATGGTTCTGACACCAGTCATTGGTCCAACTGAGGCCTTTGTGTTGGATGTCAGCATCACATGGGGAGTTAATAATAGCTCCCAACTTGCAATCATCTGCGAACTTTGTCAGCCAGAGTCCCTTCATGTTGGCCTGGACCTCAGAGAAGTAGATACCAAACAGGAGAGGACCCAGGACCGAACCCTGTGGGATTCCACTCTTGACTGGTCGGCAGTCTGACTTGGAGTCAGCTAATTTCACAATGTGGGTTCTATCTGTGTGCCAGTTTGCTACCCACATACTGATATAGGGGTTGATGCCTACCTTAGTAAGTTTTTCTATGATTCCTGAGTGGGGAATGGTATCAAAGGCCTTGGCCAGATCAAGGTAGGCTGTATGAACCATCTTACCTTCATCCACAGCTCTGGTGACTGACTCAAAGAAGTCAACCAAATTGAGCAGGCATGATCTACCATTCACAAAACCAAACTGTGTAGGATCCAGAGTTTGGAGATTCCCTATATCCTTGTTTACACACACACACACACACATATATATATATATATATATATTTTTTTTTTTTTTTTTTTTTTTTTTTTTGTGGCTGGAAGAAAGACCAACCATGGGACCAGTTCCACAAAAGTTACTTTTCTGACACAAAAATATAGTAAAAGGCACTTTAAAACACTATGCCAGCCCCACAAAAATAAAATTAACACTCTTTCTCCACGGAGAAAATGTTTTCAGCTACTTTACACCACTTTTAAACTGACATAAAAATGAGTGTTCCGTTTAAATGTATGTTACAGTTTCAAGACAGTCCATAAAACACTCCAAGTTTTAAAATAATTTCCTTGAAGAGGAAAATAATAAAACATCAACAAAACTAAGAAAAAGGAATTTTTTCCCCAAAGGGAACTTATCTGCCCATCAAAGGAAAAAGAAGCTAACTGTCCATCCTTGAAAGCCTCGCAGGAGCATACTCTTCAGTGCAGTAAAGCTCTGAAGAACTTTGCACCTAAACTTGTCTTTTAATCAACTCAGCTTGAACTGTCTGACAGTTTGAGTGCGTAGGAGGTGTACAGAAGGTTTGGAAACTGGTCGGTTGTTATATCCTTGGTAGGATGTAGCCCATATAGCTAAGGCTACTGCAGTAGTGATCAATAAGATGAATATCACTGAAGTTAGGAAATGTGTATTTCTAAGACTCTAGTTTAAAAAAAACACAAATTTGCAAATAAAAAAACATACTATTATTTAAAGTAATAGCTTAATAAGCCAGTCTTGCGGCATAGAGAGATAAAGCACTAAGTAATATCAAGTCGACCCAGGTCTGATTAGTGGCCTGGGCAACTGAGTGTGATGGTAGGGAGGATGGGTGGCACCTATTCTAAGGGGAGATGGCTCCATCTGACTATGCCTGTTGCTCCACTGTCAACAGATGGAGGTGTCAGGGCAAAGAAAGCAGCTGCTGGTGACAGGAGAGGTGTGGCTATATAAGCAGGTGATGGTTTATACTATCATGTGTGTAACACAGAGCATGTGTGGATATGTGTGTGGGGGGGGGGGGCATTTGCAGCCTCTGCAACTCATCACCAGTGGAGAGGTTATGGTCTTACTACAAAATGCCCTCACTGCTGGGATGTTGATGACAGCACAAATGTCCTCGATGTCTCACAATATCACCCCCAATACAAGCTCCTGCACTACAGGATCTGGAAATTATCCTCACTTCTAGGGAAAGAATGAACTCATGCACCATTGAGGAAGCTCAATGGTTGGCGGGTACAGAAGAGAAAAAGACACAGAAAATACACCTTAATAATCTCTCCCATTTATGCACTGAAATTCATTTTATTCCAGCATACATACTTTAGCTGTGTTTCTTAAGTTTTATCTAACATTTTGACTATGGCAAACAGGATTTTTGTTAAATCACCCTAAAAACAACCAAACCCTCCAGAATGAACATTCCCTAGCAAATCCTTGGTGTACTAAAAATGTACTTCAACTAAATGATTAAAAGTGTAGTATCATTGCTTTTGGTAGACAACCCCTCCCCTCATTATACTTCATAGACTGCATACTACTGCAAAACAAAATAAGAAGTTATGTACTCATCATAACGTTCCATCTGAGTAGTTAAGACTTCATTGTTCTGCACATACGGGTATTCGGATCCAATTTGGATCCGAGCCGGCAAAACTTTTACAAGCATCAGCTCCGAGTTCCAAGCTCCTCCCCTACACATAATACATCACTTCCTCCTTTCTAACCCCAGATCGAGTTTGCTGTCACTAACTCGCAACGTAACCAACAATCCAAACAGGATAAGACCTGAATAGTGAGGGGGATGGAGGGAGGGAAGGTGCAGCAGAATGAAGTCTAACTACTCAGATGGAACGTTATGGTGAGTACATAACTTCTTAATCTGAAGTAGTTAACTTCATTCTTTCTGCACATATGGGACAGAGTCCCCAGCTACTAGTATTCCTGGGAGGCCCTTATGGAAGGATACTTCTGAGCACCGCAGTGCCAAAGGATGCTCTCCCTCTAGAGATCAAATCTAATTTATAATGAGAGATAAATGTATGCGAATTGGCCCACGTGGCTGCCGCACAGATATCATCTAAAGGCACTTTTGACCAGAAAGCTGCAGAAGTGACCATTGATCTAGTGGAATGAGCATTCAGTAAGCCAGGAGGAGATAAGCCTTTGTCCTTCTATACTTGCGCAATACAAAGAGTGATCCACCTTGCTAAGGACACTTTCAAAACTGCTTTGCCCAAACATGGTTTTGAAAACGAGACAATCAGCTGATCCGACTTTCAGTAGGGTTTAGTTGTATGAAGGTAAAAACGAAGCTGTCTATAGACGTCCAATAAATGGAGTCTATATTCGCCTTTATTTTGGAAATTTGGGAAGAAGACTGGCAAATTTATAGATTGGTTAATATTGGCTGCTGAGGACACCTTGGGAAGGAAGGAGGGGTTTGTACGCAGCGAAACCCTGTCCTTGTGAAAAATCAAATGGGGGAACGGAGGATAAGGCCTGTAACTCTGAAACCCTTTTAGCTGAGGTGATGGCAACCAGGAATGCCGTCTTCCAAGACAAGAATTTCATAGGGACTGAACCGGCAAGTTCAAAAGGCGGAGAGGTCACCGCTTGAAGGACTAAAGTCAGATCCCAGGGAGGAACTGTCTCTTTAACTGGAGGTCGCAAGAGACAGGTGCCCTTTAGGAACGCTTTACACAATTTGGCAGAGGTCAGAGCAACCTTATTTTCACCTACATGGAAATTAAAGATGGCAGCCAGTTGAACCTTGATGGTGGAAGAACTTGCACCTGATTGAAAGAGACCAGCCAAAAAATCTAAAACGACTGGAATAGGGGCTGTAAAAGGGTTCTGATTGCATTGAGAGGGCCAAATGGAAAAACGTCTCCACTTGCTACTGTAGAGTTTCCTACTGGAGGCTTTGAGAGATGCTACCAGAATGTTCTTAACAGGGGATGAAAGTCCGGGAGTCCTGATGATCATTGGAACTGGAGCAGCCATGCCGTCAGCTTGAGACTGTCCAGGTTGGGCAGGGGCAAGCCCGACGGATGAGCAAGTAGATCCAGGCATGGATCTAGAGTCCATGGAGGAGCCAAAAGATGAGACCATAGGAAGGGAAACCACACTTGGCGAGGCCAGAAGGGAGCTATGAGAATGACTTTGCACTGCAACTGGCAAGCTTTCTGAAGGAAATTCAGTATCAGAGGTAATGGGGGGTAAGTATAAAGTAACCCGGGAGGCCAAGCATAGACTAGAGCGTCTCTTGAGACATCCCCTGGAGGGGGGATCAGAGCGAAGAAGTTGCTGCACTTCGTGTTGGAAGGAGATGCAAAGAGGTCGCAGCAAGGATGACCCCATACGAGGAAGATTCTCTTCGCCACCGATGAATTTAGAGACCACTTGTAAGGCAGAAGGATTGCCTGGCTTAGACTGTTCACTAAAATGCTGGAGCATCCCGGGATATGCGTTGCTATCAGAAACCGATTGGTGGATATGGCCCACTCCCAAACTCTCATGGCCTCGCAACAAAGAGGGTAGGATCAGGTCTCTCCCTGCTTGTTGATATACCAGACTACTGCCATGTTGTCTGATTGAATGGCCACTGTCCCTGGAGGTAGGACAGGATGGAAGGCTTTCAACGCTAAAAGCACTGCCCTCATCTCCAGGACATTGATGTGCAGCTTGGTCTCTGGTAAGGACCATATGCCTTGGACTGTTCTTCCCAGGAAGTGTCCCACCCCACCCATGCTGGGAAGCGTCCGTGGTCACCGTGGCTTGGGCCGGCGGGGCTAGAAAGCTGCGCCCGGCAAGTATGTCTGATGACTGAAGCCACCACTGGAGTGACATTCTGCATGTCCGGTTGATTCGGATTTGGAAAGTCATCGGGAGGTCTAGCCAGGACCATTGAACTGCTAGATTCCACTGAAGGGTTCTCATATGAAAACGTGCAAGAGGTAGAATGGAAATGGAGACTGCCATCGAACCCAAAGCCCTGAGAACATCGCCTGCTGTGACTACAGAGTGCTCTGAGATAGCTGACACGTGGAGTCTGAGATTTATTATCCTTTCCGGGGTGAGAAAGATATTTGACTGAATAGTATCCAACCATGCCCCGAGGAAATCTATGACCTGAACCAGAGCCAGGTGGGACTTGTTGAGGTTGATCGTGATGCCTAACTTGTGAGCTAGATCAAGAAAGTAGTGTAGGGCCTGGCACAAGTGACGTTTGGTGGATGCAGCGAAGAGCCAGTCGTCTAGGTAGGGGAATACTTGAATGCCCTGAAGTCTCAGGTGAGCCGCTACGACTGCCATTACCTTGGTGAACACCCTGGGGGCTGTGGTGAGACCAAAGGGTAGGGCTCTGAATTGAAAGTGACCAGCCCCTAGCTGGAAGTGCAGAAACCACCTGGAGCGTCTGTGGACCTTGATATGATAGTAAGCGTCCTGGAGGTCTAACAAGCACATCCAGTCGCATTCTCTTAGAAACGGTAGAATGGACTGTAGAGTGACCACCCAGAATTTTTGTATCTCTACCGACAGGTTGAGGACAGACAGGTCCAGTATGGGCCTGAGGTCCCCTGTCTTCTTTGGCACTAAAAACAACCTGGAGTAGATGCCTGATCCGGACTGTTCGGGGGGGACCGGTTCGATGGCTTTCAAAACCTGTAAAGCTTCCCTGTGATCGGGTGGAACATCTGGGAGGTGTGCTGGAGTTATGGGGGATGATATGAAAGGGATAGAATAGCCTCTGGATATGATGTTTAACACCCAGCAGTCTGCAGTAATGGACTCCCATGCCGTTGGATGTAAGGAGAATCTTCCCCGACCGCCTCCAGAGTAGAGCAGTCGGGCGACCCCTCAGGGCTGCTGTGCGGGCCTGTCGGAAAAAGGTTCCCTAGACCCGAAATTTCTGGGTCCCCCTCAGCCTCTGGGACGACATCAGTCTTGTCCCCCTCTGCCTCTCTGGGGGACGAATAGTCCTGAGTGTCCCGGAAAGACTGTGATTTCCGGAACCATATCTTCTTTTGCCCCTTTTGCTTCCTGGAATAGGATCTCTGGGGGTTAGAGAAGCGGATTCCGACGGCAGACAAAGTCTTTCCGTCCTTCTCACTCTGGGTGAGCGTGTCGCGTACTGTCTTCCCAAAGAGGGATGATCCATCGAAAGGGGCGTTAATAAAAGACGCCTTAAAGGGATCCGCAAATTGACACAGTCTGATCCAGGTATGTCGCCTCAAGGCAATGCCTGTACCAGCAGCTCTAGCGGCTCCCTCCGTAACATGGGAGAGGAGACGCATAGATGTATTTGTCACTGATTTCAGTGTAGTCATCTTCGCAGTAAGGGACTGCTTGTCCTGCTGTGACAGAGACTCTGGGGGCGACTCAGTTAGTTCCGTTATAAGATCACACTGCAGTCGGGTAACATGTGCCAAGTAATTCAGCGCACGGATAGAAAAAGTTGCTGATGAGTACATACACTTCCCGAAACGATCCATCGACCTGGACTCCTTGTCTGGTGGATGGATCGAAGAACTCTCCTGTGCCGGTTCCTTCTTTGTGGCAGCTGCAACCACCAAAGTGTCCACTGGGGCTCCTTTGGACCATGCCTGCCTATCTGACGGCAGGGAAAGAATTTTGTCCGGTCTTTTGGGTATAAGCTCCACGGTGTCAGGATCCTTCCATGCCCTAGTGGTGATGAGGTCCACCAAAGGGTCGGCTGGTGGGGAAACCCAGGAAGTAGATGGACCGCCCCAAAGGCCTCCAGAAACACGGACTCATCCGTAGAGGGTTTGGGGGCTGACCAACCTCCTCTTTGGCAGAGGATCTCCATAATGTCTCCGAAGGAGACGTCCTCGGGAGGTTATCTGGGGGAACCCTCCCCTTCATCTAAGTCTGAGTCAGGGATAATGGACTCAGGGGAGTCCAAGTGCCTCCTTTTACACTTGCGTTTACGAGGTTCCTCTCCAGTGGGACCTTCTGAAGAGGACTCGTAAGCCTCCGGGGGTTCCCTGAGGGGAACAACCTGAGGTTGCTTTGGCATGGGCTGTCCCTGAGACAGGGTGAGGAGAGCAGAATCCGAAAACAGGGAGGTCTGGGTAGGATCTGAGTAGGTGAGCTGTGGTCTCAACCCCTGGGAGAGAACCCTTTCCACTGCCCTGAATGCCGATGGAGAGCCCACCTCCGTAACCCATAAGGATGAGGCCTTCCCCGGGTCCGAAGCAGGGATCAGAGCCGAAGGCAGGGTAGTCTGGGCACCAAGGATGGGATCCGACAGAGAATAACCTCGACCCTCAGGTCCGACTCCCTGACAACGGTGCCGAGAGACTCCTGGATCCGAAATCAGATCTGAGGAACTCAAAGTGACGGCCAGCGTTGAGGAAATGAGAACCGTCTGCGCCAAACCCACAGCTCCAAAGAGCCTCGGATCCGAGAACCCCGAAGAGTCGGGTCAAATCGGGGAAGGAGAGATTGGGTGAAATAGAGCTGTAGAAGGACCCTCTCCGATGGGAGAGGGACCTGGTAAGACCCCCATCTGAATCTGATTCTGGATGAACCTCCTCATCAGCCTGCCCATGTCAAGGTCGGAAACGCTCCGAGTCAACCTTGAAGAAGAAGTGACCGAAGCGGGTCTTGGCTGGATCTGAGGGGAGTGCCTTGGCTCCGAGGGCTCCATCGGCTCCGGTGAGAAACGGGGAGAGCGGAGCCGAGGAGAACAGGACCTGGGGACTTTAGAAGAGGGGCTGGAGAAAGACTCCTTGTCAGGGGATCTTTTCCTGGGCCTGTCCCTCTCTTTGTGGCGCTTCTCCCTCTCTCTCTCTTGTCCCTAGCTTTCTGGGACGAATCTGAGGCCGCAGGATGAGCAGGAGGTTGAGTCCCTGCCTGCAAGATGTCACTGGCTGGAGCGAAGACCGAGGCAGACTCTAGGACAGAAACTGGCAGCAGACCCTTGGCCACGAGCTTAGCCCGACGGTCTTTCAAGGCCCTGGGGTTAAAACCCACACAAATGTTGCAGGAAGCTGATAAATGGGAGACCCCTAAACAAAGAAGACACAGAGTGTGGCCATCGGCTGGTGAGAGCTTGAGCATTTCTTAAAAAGAACTTTAGGCTGTTCAGCCCTAAGGGTGGAACAGTAACTAAACCCTAAGGCCCACACACACACACACACACACACACACACACACACACACACACACACACACACACACACACACACACAACAAGGAATGGGGCCTAGGCGGGAACTAAAACTACCAACAAGCTACACAGAAAAAAACTTTTTTTTTTTTTTTTTTTTTAACATGACGACCACGCGTGGAGGGGGGAGGAAAAGGGGAACACATACAAACACACCAACTGTACTGAACAGAGAAAAAACAGAAAAACCTTACCACCTTCGCTTAGAGCTCAGAGTCCACGATGCTAACTCTTAGAGCGGCAAACGAGATCTGCGGTTAGTCAGGAGGAAGTGATATATTATAGGTAGAAGAGGAGCTTGGAGCTGATGCTTGTAAAGGTTTTGCCGACTTGGATCCGAATCGGATCCGAATACCCATATGTGCAGAAAGAATGAAGTTAACTACTTCAGATATGAAGTTAAGGACCTAGATACCCGGATTGATAACTCTCTCAGTTTTGACCATTATGTGACAACTGTTATCAGGAAATCATTTTATCTAGCCCAGCTAATTGCTAAAGGAATATCATCAAACCTTAAAGAGGTAATCACTTCCTTGTACTCAGCACTGATCTGGCCAAACTTCCCCATATTCATTGATTTTTAAATATGTTAAATGTCTGTTCTGCTGAGTTGTTCAACTTATAAATGTTTGGACTCTAAAGGTTTAAGGTAAGATATTTTTGTTTTACTACCTTCAACGTTCTTGCCCAATGGTTCCTCTACCTTCAACCAATTGTGCTTCTAGCAGAACTAGAACTCCGTATTCCTGCAGTAGGCGAGGGCCTTACTGTCCATTCATTCCTGTCTGAGAATTCCCATCAGCCTCCATTCCCTTTTGAGAATCAGGTGGAAACAGTGCAGTTAGCTTGCTGGTCCTGAGGGGCAGCTCATCCTCATCCCGTGGGAACCCCCACCCCTCTCCCTATGATAGCACCCCTTCCTTCACAGTGGCTGCTACTTGTTTCCCCCGAGCTACTTAGTATGAATGCACTATGGTAGCATGGTTCAGCCAACTCAGAACTCCACTGGGTGAACACCTAGTGCTCTCACTAGGTGTCACCCATTTAGTCAGCCAGAGCCACCTCCATCTCCTAGGATGGGTAAGCCAGCAGCAGCTGCTCATGACCATCCTTCCTGGTCAGCTCCTACAGGCACCCAGGATGAAAGCTGAACATGTTTCACCTGCAACACAATCGGTACTTTATCTCTCTACACCTTGGAGAAGGCAATGTTATGATGTTTTAAGTCCCAATATAGTGTAATCTGATATCATTTTATGAACCAATAATTAAACTAGTGCAGTCTAAGAAAAGAAAACAAGATAATCAAAAATAATTCTTAACACACATTTTACACAACTTATGTCTGAAAATATTATACAGATTGCTCTAATTCTATAAGATGCTGATCTTTTCAACGCATAATACATAGATTTTTTTAACATCTTTTTAAATGCTGAATTTTCAATCCATAAATGCTCTGTGAAACATTTGTGTGTGTGTGCGTGTATATATATATATATATATATATATATAAATACACGTGCGTGTACACACACACACACACACACACACACACACACATATAGATTTACTATCAAAGGGTAGAACTGCAGTTCAGCGAACATGGGAATGCCGAATGTGTTTTTGCTGATTCCTGTATTGTCGAACTGCAATTCAACGAGTGTCCTTAAGCAAATGCCACTGTGCATTTGCTAATATGAAGTAGATTTTAAGGAGAGATCGCGGTACAGTGCAGATTGGGAAATGTACCCTTTTCCTCACTGTCGTGCAATCTTGGAGTTGGAATACATAATTTGCAGGGGGTGTGGTGGGTGTAAAATGTTAATTACAGCAGTTTGCAGTTCTGAACTGTATATGTTCCTACTCCTGAAAAACAGGCAGGTAAGTGGCAACAGAAAAAAAAATGGAGTATATCAAAAATTCCAAATTTGATATCGGAGGTGTCTAGTTTTTAACCTTATTAGCTAATTAATATGCTGACTATTGGCATTTAGCCTCGATATTTTGACAAAATATTTTCTGATGTTTGGGATTTTGATAGTAAACCTATACATATATATACACACATATTTTTTGAATAACTAAACATAACCAGTGCACCCCTACAGTTATGCCAGCATACTGTATACAGCACCTACAGGGTTACAACTAATTTGCCAGTGTTACTTGCTATGAAACAAAACCAGAGGTACAAGCTTACGGTTATACTAAATGTTCATACTCATATCAAGTCTCAGTGCAACACTCTGTCAGTTTATTACAATGTGATATTATTCCTACCTAGGTGGCTGTCGAAGCCTTCTAAATAAATTACAGAAGCAAGACATGTTGCACTTTATTCAGTGTAAAATCAGTTGGGTCTTGTCCAGGAGTGAAACTGAAAGAGAAATCACAATGAAGAGTCACGTCTGATGGAAAAACAATCCAAAAGTTCTAAATATTGATTCTTACATAATACAGTAAAAATGTTTTCTAATGAATTATCGCATCTTGCTTCCCAGTCTAAACACCACTTTGGCATTCCAGTGTTTTTTAGTTGTTGCCTTTTTATTTCTCCCCCACTCAAGAAATAATGCTAATTAGTGACAATTTCCAGACTTTACCCAAACCATCTCATGTTCGCATGAAGAACAAGCAATATATATATGGGTATAAGGCAATGAAAGACAAATGCCTTATAAGCAGTAAGTGTAATACAAGCATCATGTGAACCCTCTAAAACAAAAAGCAAGTCAAATCAAACCATGTGCAAAAACTCAGATAAACAGCCACTTGTAGAGGCAAACAAGTAGAGAAGTAAGTGTATGATGTGTATCCTGGCAGTAAAGAGCAGTGGAAGAATGGCAGGAATTGCACTATTAGTTTGCAGCCATGGACTCACACTAAGAGCTGTAAGCTGTTGTTTACGGAAACTTTACACCCCATGTTTCAAATAGAAAGCATGGCAGTTTGCTCCATATAGTCAGGAAGGCATTATCAAGTGATTTTTTTTGCAGGCACACTGTTCAAGGAGGGGAGGGAAGAGGAGAATAGAAAGAAGACCTAAGTAAATGATGCGATCATGATAAAAATTAGACTGTTCCACAGAAGGTTGTGGTCCAAAAAGTAAGCTTTTAAGTGAGTAGGACAAGAGATAAAGCTTTTCTGGCAATTAATAGGAACCAGTGAAGTGTACCACTCATCAGAAAGATCTAGTGGGACCTGTACAGCAAACTTATTTCTGACTCCTGCATGAGATCTTACACTTAGTCCTCTTCTGCTGTTTGTATAGTGGCAGCCAGTTATACAAGTGACCCAGCAAGCAAACACTACGGGCAGGAACTATGGTCACTGCTAAAAGTGTTTGGAGACAGCATACTGCCACTCAACAGTCTCATTATCAAAACTGATGAGTTAGACAAGAATGGGGCTGAAAATTAATATGGTGAGCTGAGCTCCACACATAAAAGCATCTTCCCTACTTAAATCCACAGAAGATGGTAGTTCTCTCTTCTTGAAATCTGATTTTTTTTTTTTTTTTTTTTTGTGAAAAGAATGACCAAACCGCTACATGAACTGATTTGATTTGTACAGTATCTTTGAACCCTCTTACCTTGAATAAGCCATTCTTGTGGTTGTTCAACTTTGAGGGTGTCATAATGGTAACCTACAGAATCTTCTTTGCCTCACATTGTTTTCCATAAAAGAGATAGCCTTATCTACACATTCATACTTTTGTGTCAAAGTGCATGTCTAATGTACGCTTCATCAGAATCTCCAATTTTCTGGCATATCAGTAGCTCCAGCTCTCTTGCATTTTCTTCATCCTCATAAGTCATCTGGGTTGCCACGGCACCCTTTGTCATCTAGGAAGCAGTTGTGGGTTTACTTTTCCAACAGTAAGTATATCAGAAAGTCAGCTCAGCTATTTTCTTTGCTCAGAACAGGTTCACAGGAGGGTACTAGGCTAGCGGCCTTAGAGCCCTTACAGGCCTAGCCATGTTAATCCTGAGCTGCCCCAATTTTCCTTGGTTAGATGGATATAACTCTCAGAGCAAGTCTATGATCAGCATCAGCTACCCCGGTCCATGAGGGGCATGGGGGCCACCCCTAGAGTGAATTTGCTGTCTCCATCCATTTGTTTAGGTTGTGCTTATATAGGGTCAGTGATGAGCTTTGCTTCACATGAATAGGAAGTTTATTCCACAGAAGCAGCAATCTCTGGAAGATATATCTGTCTCTCCAGCATGTTCTGTTTATGTCACAGGTTAGGTTAACATCCTTACAGAGATCAGCGAGTGACTCGTGCCATTTGACTTGCGGATGTACAGCATTTCTGTCAGGGCAGGGACGGAAACTCCTCTCCAGGCCAAGCACGTTTCCTCTCAGCAGCCTATAAGATACAGAGTACAGTGACAGGGCTTTTAGTCTATCCACATAGGTCATGGTTTGGAAGTCCTGTATTTTCTTAGTGAGAAACCTCTGAAGTCTCTCTAGCTGCTGCAGGTGTCTGATGAGGTAAAAGCAAAACAGAGCATTGTCCTCTATTAATGGTCTGATGAGGGTCGAATACACTGGCGTTATAATATCCTTAGACCTGGATGCGATGCCCTTACTTATGATATGCGCACAGGGCCAGTGTTAGCATTTTGGAGGCCCCCAGCAGATGTCAAGTTGGGGGCCCCTAGGCATTTTCAGTCTATGTATCACCCTGTCGCTGTCACCCCTCCTAAGCAACATTTTAATTCATACTGAAAACTTTTAGCAGTAGTAATCACAAGCTGACCTGCAGCTACAGTGTTTTTAAATTACAACAGGCCCTATGCACCATACTATGTTTACTAGGGAAGTAAATATTGTGGGAAGAAATAGCTAGGGAATTGTTATGGCTAGGCTTGTATAGGCCCTAGGGCCGATAGCCTAGTACCAACTTATGAACCTATATAGGCCATTTCACAAAGGGACGCTTAGAGTTACTGGAATTTAGTTGCACCAATGATACATTGCAGCAACTCTATATACAGGTCTGGACTTTGTAAAATGATGACCTAGGCCTACTGCTTCAGCCACTCCCCCAACACACACACACACACACACACACACACACACACACACACACACACACACACACACACACACACACACACCAACCATACCCTCCAGTGTTCTCCTGCCCCCCCCCCCCCCCATCTTGGGCTCTCTATACCATTCACATTCTTTTTATCTTTCTTTTCTTACATTCTGCCTTACTCTTCAGCTTTTTCAAAAAGCCATAACTTCCTATATGTTCTGAAGTGCATTTTAATTTTTTTCTTTTTACTCAACCTTTTCATCCAATGAAGGATTGAAAAGAAATTCTGATTAAGGAAAGAAACTGTGTTACTGCTCAGCTTTAGTTTTCCTTGCATCCTTTCAACACACCTTTCCTGACCAAGTAAGCACAGTAAAAAGAAGTTATGTACCTACCATAACGTTCCATGTTAGTTGTCTTCATCGTGCCTTCCTTCTTGCTGTTTGGGATCGGAGCCGATCCTCGGCTCCGACTTGGCCATCTTCAATAGCTCGAGAGCTGTTTACTGGCTCGAGGCTACCCCTTATCCCATGATGCCTAGCGAAAGCTACCCAGATCTTGTTTGTAATAGCTAATTCCAGACATAAGTTGAGAAAAACAGTTATCTAAAAACTGGTTGTTCAATACATCTAATTATAGAATAGGTTACGAAAAACCTGGCCAGAAGAACAAGGAAAAAAATATTCAGCCAGTGAAAACAAGAACTCCTCTCAGTCCACTAGGACGAGGGAAGGGGGGAGGGACGCAAGAAGGAAGGCGAGATGAAGACAACTAACATGGAACGTTATGGTAGGTACATAACTTCTTTATGTTAAGTTGTCTATCTCGCCTTCGTTCTTGCTGTTTGGGACAGTGTCCCTAGCACCTAATATCCTGGGTGGCTCATTAAAACAGACTCTTCAGAACAGTGGAACCAAAGTCAGCTCTGCTCCGGGAGACCATATCCACCTTGTAATGAGAGATAAAGGTATGAGGGTTTGCCCACGTGGCAGCTGCACAGACTGAATCTATGGGCAACCTAGATTGAAAAGCTATGGAGGTGGCTAATGCCCTGGTAGAATGACCTTTTGGTTTAGCTGGTAACTCTTTAGTCCGTAACTGGTAAATAAAGGTAATAGTATTAGATAACCATCTGGATAAGGTCACCTTGGAAACTGGGAGGCCTTTTTTGTTGAAGGCATAAGAGAGAAATAACTGGTTTGACTTTCTTAGTTCTTTAGTTCTATGAAGGTAAAAACGCAATTGTCTGTGAACATCCAGTTGGTGGAGCTTGTATTCTGCCTTGTTGCTGTGATTGGGAAAGAACACTGGGAGATCTATGGATTGATTTAAATTGTTCTCTGAGCAGACTTTAGGAAGAAAGGATGGACTGGTCCTCAGAGAAACTCTGTCCTTGTGAAACACCAGGTAAGGAGGTCGAACACATAGTGCTTGAAGTTCTGAGACACACCTAGCTGAAGTGATAGCAACCAGAAAAAGTGTCTTCCAAGACAGAAACTTAAGGGAACATGATGCTGCCGGTTCAAAAGGAGGCAAAATTAAGGAAGTTAAGACTAAATTAAGATCCCAAGGAGGAGGGGGATCTCTCACGGAGGCAAAATTAAGGAAGTTAAGACTAAATTAAGATCCCAAGGAGGAGGGGGATCTCTCACTGGAGGTATAAGAAGAGATGTTCCTCTCAAAAAAGCCTTACAGAGCTTATGAGACAAGATGTTAGAATTCAACAATCAGATATGAAAATTTGAAATGGCCGCTAACTGTACTCTAATAGTAGCGGAAGTGGCACCGGACTGAAACAGTTGTGCTAGAAATTCAAGAATTTCATGGACTGGGGCTGAGAAAGGTTCCACATTTCTAAACTCTGCCCAGTAAGAAAACCGTTTCCATTTACTAGCATACATAGTAGACTTATGTGAGGAAACGATAATATCACAGACTGCTGGGGAGATACCGGAAAGCCTGGCTAAGGTTGGAAGTGAAGTAACCAAGCTGTAAGCTGGAGTGTTTGGAGGGACTGATGCAACCCGCCTGATTGATGAATCAGAAGATCTGGAATCGGGTCCAGAATCCAGGGCTGATCGACAAGGTAGGGGTGCAGGAACGGAAACTATATCTGCTGAGGCCAATAAGGGGCAATGAGGATCATTTTGCTACCCAACGATTTTGCTTTCTGAATAAGTCTTGGTATTACGGGAAATGGGGGAAAAGCATAAAGGAGTCCCTGAGGCCAATCGTGGACTTGAGCATCTCTGGGTATGTAACCTTGAAGTGGAAGAAGGGAGAAGTAGTTGCTGCATTTGCTGTTGAGAGGAGTGGCAAACAGATCGCAGCAAGGGTGTCCCCATTTGCGGAAGATAAGATCCGCAACTTCCTGATTCAGAGACCACTCATAAGGCATGAGAATAGCTCAGCTGAGCCTGTCCGCTATGACATTGGATCTCCCAGGGATGTGCGTCGCAATCAGAAAACATTGGGAGGAAATTGCCCATTGCCACAGTCTGAATGCCTCTCGACACAGGGGGTAGACCTGGTTCCGCCCTGTTTGTTGATGTACCACACCACTGACATATTGTCTGTTTGAATTGCAATGGTCCCAGAAGGAAGAGAGTCTTGAAGGGCTTGCAACGCCAGAAGCACGGCTCTCATTTCTAGGACATTGATGAGCAGATGGTACTTGTGAGGTTGCCAAGTGCCTTGGACTGTCCTGCCCAGATAATGTCCACCCTATTAGGGAGGCGTCTGTGGTCACTGTGGCTACTGTTGGAGGCTGTATGAAAGGTCTGCCCTGAGACACTAGTGGGGAGTCCATCCACCAAGACAGGTGCCTTTTGCATGTTTCTGTAATCAGGATCATGTGAGATATGGGAAGCTCCTGAAAGGACCACTGCGTGAAAAGAAGCCACTGAAGAATTCTCATGTGGAAACGCGCTAATGGAACTAGAAGAATGGCAGCTGCCATGGAGCCCAGAGCTTGAAGGACATATCTGACTTGAGTCCTTTTGCTCTGCATTAGGATTAACACTTGCTGACGAATTGTGGAAAAACTTTCCAGTGGTAATCTTGTAAACATTTCTCTTGTGTTTAATTCTGCTCCTATGTAAGTGATAGACTGACAGGGCAACAAGGCAGATTTTTCAAAATTTATTGTGATGCCTAGTTGAGTGCATGATGTGATTGTATAATCCCGTGCTTGTAAGAGTTGATGCCTGGTGGTAGCAGTGAGGAGCCAGTCGTCTAGATATGGAAACACCTGGAATCCTTGACGCCTCAGGTGAGCCATGACTATTGCCATACACTTGGTGAACACCTTGGGGGCTGAGGTGAGACCAAAGGGCAGAGCTCTGAACGGTAATGACTGGCCCCTACCCGGAAGCAAAGAAATCCCCTGGAGCGTCTGTCCATCTTGATATGGTAGTACGCGTCCTGAAGATCTATCGAGCACATCCAATTGTCCTGACCCAGAAAGGGGAGAATGGACAGTAGTGTGACCATCTGAAACTTTTCTCTTTGTACAGATTTGTTTAGTTTGCTGAGATCCAGAATAGGTCTCCAGTCCCCTGTCTTTTTTGGTACCAAAAAGAATCTTGAGTAAGTTCCGGATCCGAGCTGGTCTGCGGGGACTTCCTGAATGGCTCTTTTTTCTAGCAGTTTTGAAACTTCTATGACTGCTTACTCCCCCAGATTGGGTGGAACATCTGGAAGGGCCTTTTTTGACTGTAAGGGGGATTGATGGAAGGGAATTTTGTAACCTCCGGATATAATGGATAGTACCCATCTGTCTCTTGTTAACTTTTGCCAGGCTTTTGGTACAGCGAAAGTCTTCCCCTGACTGCCTCCAGAGGTGAGCAGCCGGGCATCCCTTCAGGGATGCTGGAAGGGCGTGCCAGAGAAGGATTTTCTGTCACCCTGGTTCTGCGGACCCCCTCTGCCACGAGGGCGGCGTCTGTTGTTGTTTCTCCCTCTGCAGGAAAAATCACCACGTGTGTCAGGCAAGGATCCCTGGGATTTCCGGAACCACATCTTCCCACTCTTCGAACCCTTGGGGTAAGGTCTAGAGGGAGTGGAAAAACGGACTCCCGCGGCAGACAGAGTCTTGCCTTCTTGCTCACACCTGGTCAACGTGTCTTTCACCTGAGGCCCAAAGAGAAAGGAGCCATCAAAAGGAGTACTGGTGAAGGATGCTTGAAAGGGTTCCGCAAACTGACACAGCCGCAGCCAAGCATGTCTCCTGAGGGCCACACCTGTGCCAGCGGCTCTGCTCGCTCCATCGGCTGCATAGGAAATCAGCCTCATGGAGGAGTTGACTATGAAATTGAGAGTCGCCAGCTGGGAAGCTACTTTGGCTTGTACTCCCACAGCTGTAGGATCTTGAAGGGCATCTCCAAGCTCTTTCAGGAGATCCCTTTGAAGACGAGTAAAATGACATAAATAGTTCAGGGACCTCATCGAGAGGGTCACTGAAGCAAACATTCGCTTTCCGTATCTGTCCATCGTCCAAGACTCTTTGTTAGGGGGATGAACAGGTGAAGAGGTTTCTGCTAACTCTTTCTTGGTGGCTGCTGCTACCACCATGGCATCAACGGGCACACCTTTGGAAAGGAATTGCTTATCCTGGGGGGCTGTAATAAACTTGTTAGGTCTCCTCGGAGTTGGTTCCACAGTGTCTGGAGCTGACCCAGCCTTTCAAGCCAACACCGACATGAGTGGTTTGAAAGGAGGAGAAACCCAGGAGGTGGAAGGTCGGGAACCGAATGCATCCAGGAATACAGACTCATCCTCGGTAGAGGCTAGGGAAGTCCAGTTCCCCCTCTGCCAAAGCATTTCAAGGATGTCCGAAAAGGAAACATCTTCAGAGGGGGACCTCGGGACCTTCCGATTCATCTAAGTCTGTATCTGAAGTGACAGACTCAGGGGAGTCAATGTGCTTCCTCTTGCACTTCTTCTTCCAAAGGGGCTCCTCTGAGTGATCAGGGGAGGCCTCGGAAGAAGAGAGAACACCCAATGGGGTGTCCTGGGGCATTGGTTCCCTACACCTGGGGTCTGGAGGAGGAGCAGAGGTTGGCACAGACACTATGGGGGACGAAGCCGATGGAGCTGGTAATGGAGCTGTTTCGGGGGACAGCACACTCCGCATGACTTCAAAGGCATCTCGACCTCGAGGCAAACAAAGCTCCAGTTCCGAAGAAATAGGAATCTTTCTCCATGCCAAGGGCGATGGCTCCGAGGCCGATGTTGGAGCCAAGCTCACCTGCACTGAAGCTCAGAGGGAGAAAACGGGGTCGGACAAGGGTCCGATGCTACTCCCCCCTTGGAACCGACGAGAGAGCCCTGACATCCAGATTCCTCGACAGAAGGAACAATCGAGGTAACTGGAGCTGAAGTCAGAGCCGAAGGAGAGATGGTGATCGGAGCCAATGGTTCCACTACCCGCACACCAACGACCTCCGGCTCCGAACTCAATGGAGTCCGAGGAGGAATGGAAATAGAGGCAGTTGGAGTTGATACCTGTTGAGGTGGGCTGGATAGTAATTTAGCTAGTGCCTGCGACTTAAGCAACCTGCTTACTACTCTCTCCACATCATGATCCGAAAGCCTAGAGGATCGAGAAGAGTGTGAAGAATGTTGGCTACATTCACTTTGTAATAACAGTGACCGAGGCGCCAAGTGGATGGACTCTAAAGAAGGGGACCTCAGTCTCTTATGGCTCCGTGACGGTTCTGAAACATCTGATGGAGCCGACGGAGGAGTTGTCTTGTCGGTTCCAGCGGAACCGACATACTCGGTTGTTCCAGTACAGGAATCAGCTCCGAAGGTGGAGCCGACGGTTTGACAGATTTAAGGGATTTCACTGGCTGAGAACTCTTTGCCGGTGAATCCTGAGGCTTCGATAAACCCTGAAGGATTAATTTGTTTTTGCGCTCCTGCAGGACCCTTGGACTAAAGGCGTGGCAAATAGAACAAGAGTCCTGCAGGTGAACAATGCCCAAACAATAAACACAACTAGTGTGCCCATCTGTCAGAGACATTTTCTGACAGCATGAGTCACACTTTTTGAAGCCAGAAACTTTCTTATCCTTGGACATAACTCTAACGTTACACGCAATGCAGACAGACAAAAAAATCTCTACACTACTGAACGAACACAACAGGTTTTTTTTATACAGTAAAAAGGAAAGGAAGGAGAGCCTCTAAGTTAAATGGCTGTCCTAATTTAAACGAGTTCTTAAGAAAAAAAATGACTGCGGAAGAAGAAACGCCCACAAACAACACCCACAGAGAATAAAACTATAAGGGGGAGTATACACTAGTTTTAAGAAGTTTAAACAAATATAATTATATAAATATACAAAAGTATACAAGCCTGAGCCAGAAACGACACACCTCGTAGCTGAAGCGGCAAACGAGATCTGGGTAGCTTTTGCTAGGCATCATGGGATAAGGGGTAGCCTCGAGACAGTAAACAGCTCTCGAGCTATTGAAGATGGCCGAGTCGGAGCCGATCCCAAACAGCAAGAATGAAGGCGAAATAGACAACTTAACATTAACCATTTAGGGAATAACTCAGTTAAGCCAGAGCCCCCAGAAGCCATTGCATTATGCATGTTCTGAAGTAAGACTTAGAGCATTTTCCCAACCATTTAATCCAATGGTAGCCTAAATAAAAATCGGGAATAAGAAAAGAATTTCAGTCTTATTTTTTTGTTTTATTTCAAGGAAGACACAAGTTATATCAAAGGCTTAATGTTCAAAGATGACAAAATAGTAACTCACAATAAACTAACAAGCCAGTTAGTGTCTGGATACACAGGTCCTATCTGGGAATTGCCTGCCTATGCATTCCTCTGGTGTTATACTGGGATGAGGTTCAAACTGCCACAGTGATGTATTTCAAGTGACAGGTGACATACATATACATAGCATGCCTCTTCTCTCCTCAACACAAACTGTCAAAGGCAGCCACCTGTATACATGCCTGAAGTGTGATTGTGAGGAAACTGAAAAAAAATAATGATTACACTAATGTATTCTTCTTTGTTGCTCCTAGACAGTACACTGCCCCTGCTTCCTTGTACACCTCTGAGGCCTGTCAGAAAAGCAAAAAAACAATGACCACAATGTCCTCAGTCAAAACACAAGCTATAATAACCTCATGTGCACACCTCTAGCATACCTCTCAACCTCTTACAGCAAGAAATCTGGACAAAGCCATAAATAATGGAGGGAAAAGGCCCAAAAAAGAATAACGTTTTAAATGTTGCTCTTACAAACTTAAAAAATTGATAGAATAGCAGATGTTGCACTGGCATTAATTTTCTGAAGAGTGTGAAGTCTGAAACTCAAATGTTGGTCATCATTTTCCAACTCTAACATTTGATGACTTACTAATAATTTGCCAGAAAATCACTATTTTATAAAAAAAAAAAAAAAAAAAAACAGAATAAACACATGAAGCAAAAACCTGGACATTCTGCGAAAATCTATGCAGTTGGGAGGTATGCCTGTAAGGTATGACTGTGATAAAAATTAAAGAAGTAACAACCCCCCTCCCCCCCACCAGACTCTTAGAAGATCTAAGTGTCTGAATGTTCTATGATATGTTTTGTTCATTACCTCTGAAATATAATTATGTGACTGTTCTGTGATATGTTTTGTTCATTACCTCTGAAATATAATTATTTGTTAGCTACATTTTTTTACTGATATCCAGAAGAATAACATATGTCACCTGGCATTATTGGGTGTATGCACAGATAAAAATCACTGATATTTTTTACACACACACGCACACACACAAGCAAAAGTCATAGCATTACTACTTTTGTACTTATTTCAGCAATGCATTATACAACACTTATACTGCCACACCTAATCGGTGACTGCCATTTAACAGTCATCAAACAGCAGCAGCAGGGGTAAGTCACTTTTATAGGTTCATAGGTTCATAGGTTCATACTAGGCTATCTGCCCGAGGGC
Organism: Protopterus annectens; assembly: GCF_019279795.1. Classification (NCBI taxonomy): domain Eukaryota; kingdom Metazoa; phylum Chordata; order Ceratodontiformes; family Protopteridae; genus Protopterus; species Protopterus annectens. Next base: position 560,917,474 of record NC_056736.1, read on the forward strand.
ATTTACAAGCCTAGCCCATCGTTTTGTGGCTTACGCCACCCCTTTAGTATGGGGAACTATACCCATTATTTTGCTGTGCCTCTGTCGAGCAGTGACACTGAGGTAATCCCTGGGGTATATCTGCAATCTCCCATCCATTGGTCAAGATTTCTCTTGAACAAGGCCAGCGAGGTGCTCTGCCTCACATGTACCGGGATTTTGTTCCACAGCATAGGGAGTCTTTGGGTGATGAATCTATCCCTCCAGCACGTCCTATTAATAGCCGTGTTGTGGTTTAAGTCTCCGCCCTTGTGGCTCTGATGGATCTAGATTTTTGAGGTGAAGCATATTCATCAAATCTGGGTTTGACATGGCCTTGTATGTTAGGCAAAGGTCACCTCTGAGCAAGCGGTGGCGACTGAATAGAGCTGGAGCTCTTTCAGTCGGGCAGCATAGGACAGATTTTGAGACCCTTTATCCTTTTGGTGGGGAACTTTTGTGGCCTCTCCAGCTGCTGCAAGTGTCGGGTCAGATACATTCCGAATGGGGCATTGTACTCAATCATTGGTCTGATGAGTGATGAGTAAAGGGAGACTATGACCTCCCTTGATCTAGATGAGAATCCCTTCATGATAAGGTGGGCAATGTAGAAGGTCTTCCTGACTACTTTAGCTACATGGGTGTCGAATGACAGACTACTATCAACCTGGGTCCCCAGGTCCCTGATAACTTCTGTGCTCAGTGGATTGCCACCTATTTGGTAGCTAGGGGTAACCTTGTTTTTCCCGAAGGGTATGACTATGCATTTTTTGGCATTTAACTTTAGGCCGTGGCTCTGGCACCAGTTATCCGTTTCTGTGAGACCCTTCTGAAGGATATCTGTGTCAGATGTGTTTTCTACTATGGCCCAGTTTGCAGTCATCTGCAAACTTTGTCAGCCATAACCCTCCTGTGTTTGCTTGTACTTCGGAAACGTAGATGCCAAACAAGAGTGGGCCCAGGACTGAGCCCTGTGGGACACCACTTGTGACAGGCTTTGAGTCTGACATGGCGCCAGCAACTCTGACCCTGTGGGTTCTGTCACTCAGCCAGTTTGCAACCCATCTTGTGATGTATGGGTTAACATTTAAGCTGATGAGTTTTTCAATGATACCCGAGTGGGGTATTGTATCGAAGGCCTTAGCCAGATCGAGGTAGGCTGTATGGACTGCCTTTCCCTCATCAATGGCTTTAGTGACTGTTTCAAAAAGTCAACCAAGTTTAAAAGGCATGATCTGCCTTTGACAAAGCCAAACTGGGTTGGATCCAAAGTCTGCAAATTCCCTATGTCTTTATTTATGAGGTCCATTATGATCCTCTCCATGGCTTTGCAGATAAGGCTTGTCAAGCTAATGGGCGGTAATTTCCAGGGTCGGTGGAGGCACCGCCTTTGTGAAGTGGGACCACAGTTGCAGTGCGCCACTCCTGGAGTGCGTATCCAGAGGTAAGACTTTGATTAAACAGCTGTCCTAGCTGTGGGTTTAATTCCTCATTGAGTTCGTGGAGCACACAGCCGGGGACACCATCAGGTCCCATGGATGCTGTGTTTTTGCTTTGGAGCGAGCAGTTCTCACTTGGGCCCTGCAGATGTTTGGGGGCTGCAATCGTTTGGTATAGATATCTCTCCTTTTGGGGGGGAGGGGAGGGAAAAGTTTGCACTGAACCTGTCAGCCAGTATGTTGGCAATGTCTGTAGGATCAGTAATCTTCACATCATTTTGAACTAGTTCTGAGCATATCTGGGAGTTTCCTCCTAGGTTTCTAACATAGCTAAAGAAGGCCTTATGATTGTCTTTTGAGTCTTTAGCTATTTTTCTCTCGAAATTTGCTTTGGATGATTTTATGAGAGCTCTTAGTTTTTACTTATAGTGATCAAGGGTGTCTTACCTTTTAAGGATTTTGCTCTATCTTGTAGTAGCTTCCTCCTTTTGTTGTAGAGTTTGTTTATGGCTGGGGTCCACCAGACTGGACGCTTGCCTTTGGTGCAAAGAGTCTTTGTTTTGCTTGGGATTGCCTTATCCATGCAGTCCTGCAGGTGCTGGTAGAAGGCATTTGTAAGTGATTCAGCGGCTTGAGTACTGTTTTCCCACGGTTCGGGGCCTTGAAGGAGACCACACTAGTCTTTAGAAGTGTGAAGTCGGCTTTTGAGAAGTTCTTTACTGTGGTTTTTTTTATTTCAGGTGGGGGTGGGATGAGGACCTCCAGCGAGATTAGTTTGTGATCTGATCTCACCAGTGAGGGGTATACTCTCGGTGTTGAACATTGTGCTCCCATGTTCGTGATGATGAGATCAAGTATGTTATCTCCTCTTGTGGGGATGGTGACTAGTTGTTCCATGGCATTTGAGTTTATGAATTCCAGGAACTTTTGGGCTAGGGTGTTTGGGCTTGAGTAGTGTTCCCAGTCTATATTAGGGTAATTGAAGTCACCTAGTATGATGGTGTTTGGTGATACATTTATCCCTCTAGTGTTTTCAGGAAGGCCATGTGAGGTTCCTGAGTTTGTGAGGGTGGCCTGTAACATGCTACAATTTGCAGAGCAGTCTTGCCTACGGTTAATTGCACCTGGATGGTCTCCGATGCATCATGCGTTGCCACCAGTCTTGAGGTGTGGGTGTCCTTGATGAATATGGATACCCCTCCTCCTTTCTTGGTATTGTCCGGATTTTGGGGCGGAACGCATGATATGAGGTAAAACCTGATAGCTGGGGTGCTCTCAGGAGCCTTGAACCAGGTTTCTGTCACAGCACAGACATCGATGTTCTCCATACTGAGAAGGGCCTCGAGTGCGTGCATTTTGAGATTTAGACTTCTGGCATTGAGCAGCATTACCCTTAGTTTTTCCTTTTTGTGTTCTAGGGTGGTAGGTTTAGAATTTGAGCCTTGCCTAAAAAGGCACTATGGGGTGGCAAGAGCCTTTGCCAATATCCGGAATCCCAGGGTGACAGGTGCAAGCCGTCCCTTGAAGCAGCGTGGCTTGTCCAGCATGTCATCCCAGGCAGACAGATACTGGATCCCCTTTGAATGACACCAGTGTTTAAGCCAATTGTTAAAGCTGATCATCTTATCTCTGTATTGTGGCATCATTCTTGGTGAAGGTAGGATACTGCTCAAGGTCAGGGTCATACCTGCCTGGGCTACATAATCAGAGAGCTCCTCAATGTCTCTTTTCATGTAGTCCAAGGAGGTACGTCTCAGGTCGTTTACACCAGCGTGGACAATGACTGAGTCATATTTGTACCTGCTGTTGAGAGACCTGAGTGCTTGCGTTATGTGGCAGATTCTAGCGCCCGACAGACAGCTTACTGTGACCTTCTCCTTACTCAGTCTGGTGAGCGGGACGTCAGTGTGTCTGACTATGGAGTCACCAATGACTAGTGTGTCTGGCATTGTGTTTGGCCTTAAGGGCTGTGACTGTTTGACACTCTGACTGTGAGGTCTATGTGTTGCATGTGTTGTGTTCTGAGGTGGTGGTTGTTTGGGTGTCTGCTTTGGTGGCCTCTGCTGTTTTGGTAGATTTTTGATCAGAGCCTCCGAGTATGTCTTTGTGTGTTTATGTGTATGATTTGAGGTTGTAATGGTACTATATGAGACTGGGTCTATAGTGTGTGTGGTAATCTTCTCCTCCTGACTGGTCTTGCCAGTCCTATGTTGAGAGAGCTCAGCCTCCAGTTTGGCCGTATAGTTGCATCTCTCGCATGTATTTGTGTTTTGTGGGAGGAGGAGAGGGTTGTCTGTGTACATGAGGCAATTGTAACATTGCCTCAATATTCCCAGGTTCACCAGCTGAGCAGGAGAGGACACTAGCAACTGATCCCTCGACATGCTAGAAGGATAGGCAAAAAACTTTAAAAAAGATTCCGGGGGATGTGGGTGACCGAGAAATGGGGGGTTGCCTTTTTGGGGTACTATCTATGACAAGAGTGCCGTATCAAGGTAATAAGTACTGTAGGAGCAAGTGCTACGTTTAACAGATAGAGAATAGTCTACTTGGAGTCAAGTAGAGATGATCTTTTTAGTTATAGGATACGCTGATTAGATCAGTAGTATAGTTCGGAGTAATGCAGATCTATCGCTGTCACTGATTTCAAAGACCATCCCTGATATTTCTCATCAGTTTGCTATATCCTTTGTAAAAGGTTTAATTTGCTTGTAAATCATTCAAGATTATAGACAGTTAATAAATTCAGACATCAGTTTCATACTCACTGTCCAAAAAATGCATGCTGATTCAAGGATGGTAAATTACACTTAATAAATGATGACAGTAATTAGACTTACAGACTTTTTTTTACTTCATAGAAAATGGATGTTAGTTCACATTCTCTTAATATATCACCGTCTCACGTTAATAGTACCAATATTTGTGTCCCTGATTATTTCCTGATATGTCCTGGACTGGTTAAGAACTACAGTTCTGGGTTACTGCACTCTGTGGCGCGTGAATTTTAAAACTTAAGTCATAACCAGTTACATTTTTAAATAACCAGTTATATTTTGACATCTGTGATACCAGCAGTTTCCTTATAGAAAAGGTGTCTAACTTTTGCACAGAAAATTAAATTTACTTAGTTCACTAAAATCAGTTACAGCCAGTAAATTGCTGTATCATTTAAGCACGCTTGTGTTTTTTAATACTGGTTGCAGCAGTTTATACATGGATTTTATTTAATTTCATTTATTCTGAGATTTGCTCTCCTTTGTTAATAACCTTTACGTAGATTACCAGCAACTGTATAAAAAAACTGACATTTAGCTGATTTGCCCAACAAAGAGTGCCTTTGTGTTTCTGTTTGGGAATTTCACTATCAAGTGATGCGACAGTAACCAAAGCTAAAAGGATGATATCTGGGACATCTCACAAATTTGTAGGGTAAACAGTTAGTAAATTGTAGTTAGATGGGTAATTACCACAATATATGGGGAAATACTAGAAACAATTAGAAACTGCACTGTGCCAAATCTGTGTTGACTGGACTGGGTGATGTCAGGTGCTAATTAGATAAGATCGGGAGGAAAGTTATTCTGGTGGGGAAAAACTTTTTTTTTTTCTACGCTTTCATGATTTTAGGCAGGATGCCAAGTTAGTTCATAATCCTCAACAGCTCAAAAGGTAGAGAAACTGGCACAAAAATACTTAAGTAGTCTAGACAGTTGTGGATTATTGCTATTATTATTATTATTGCTATATATATTATTATATATATTATTATTGCTATATAAACATAGACATTGGTAATCTCCAAAATCTGGATCCCACCCAGTTTGGGTTTGTAAAAGGCAGATTATGTCTCCTAAACCTGACAGAATTGTTTGAAGCAGTCACCACAGCCGTAGACGAGGGTAAGGTGGTTCACACAACCTATCTAGATCTCACCAAGGCTTTTGACATCATCCCCCACTCTGGAATTATAGATAAACTCGCTAAACTAGGTATAAATACCTATGTCACAAGATGGGTTGCCAACTGGCTCACTGACAGAACCCACACTGTGAAAGTAGCAGACTCCAAATCTGACTTCAGATCAGTGACAACTGGAGTACCACAGGGTTCAGTCCTGGCTCCTCTCCTGTTAGGTATCTACTTTTCTGAAGTACAGGCTAACACAGAAGGTCTTTGGCTAACGAAGTTCGCAGATGGCTGCAAACTAGGAGCCATAATCTAAACTCCTAACGATGTGGACAGCCTACAAAAGGGCCTCACTGAGACAGATGCCTTGTGTCAAAGCCATGTTCTCAAGCTCAGTTCCAAAAAGTGCAGTCATCCCCTTTGGTAAAAACTCTGTACCCATGAGCTATCACATAGGTGGTAGTCTACTTAACACCGAAAGTGTGTTAAGAGACATGGGGACACAGGTGGACAGTAGTCTCTCCTTTGATAATCACATCGCCACAGTAATCAGGAAATCCTTCTATGTGGCACACCTCATCACAAAAGGTTTCTCATCCAGGAAAAAAGAGATCATTGTTCCCCTCTACTCGTCACTCAGACTCATTATAGAGTACAACATCCCTTTTGGTATGTACCTCACAAGACATCTACAATAACTGGAAAGGCCACAGAAATACCTCACAAAGAGGATTACACAGAAGCCCTACACAGACCATCTCAAAAAACTCCAGCTTTACTCCGCCGCATATCGCCTACTCAGATGCAATCTCTGCCTAACTTGCAAAGCTATGTCAAACCCATATGTGTGAAACTGTGAAAAATAAAGAGCATTTTTATTGCCTTTTGTTTCAGTGGGGTGCTTCCCACAGCCTTGGACTTTATTTTTGATTATTGGTTATTGCTTTGAAGGCTAGTTATTCCTCAATTTTGAACATTTATTGGTTGTTCTTTCTTAAATAATGTCTTTGCATAACATCACTGTAGTGTTCCTCTGTGTTCTTCCATGTTTAACGATGTCCTTGCTTTGTCACTTCCTTAAAGTAAAAAAAAAAAAAAAAAAAACACACAACTTAACTTCCCAGGCTGCTACAACCAATCAGGTCCTTGCTTCACTGAAGTTGACCTGATGGAGTGCAGCTTTCAGCTGACATCACAGCTGACAGGAAAGGCAATTTAAAAAAAGTTTCAGTAGTGTCATTAAAAGCGCGATGCTGCCATGCAAAAAAGTCTGCCAGAACCGGGCAAGGAGGAAGGAAGAACCCACAGCTGCCTGTATGCAAGTTGGCTTAATGTCAGTCGGATGCCCTTGTATGCTAGGAGATAACTGGGGGCCTCCCGCAGCCATGAGTTTGGTGGGTGCCTAATGTCAGCTATGGATGCGCAACATAGAAGGCTTTCCTTACCACTGTGAAAACTTGATGGTCAAAGTTCAGATTACTATCAACCGGTGTTCCCAGATCTCACACCACTGGGTTTGAAATTAGGGAGGTGCCATCAATATTGTAATTAGAAAGGAATTCTGCTTTGCCGAAGGGGATAATAATGCATTTTTTTGCATTTAGTTTTAGACCGTGGCTTTGGCACCAATCATCTGTCTTTGTTAGCCCCTCCAATAATATGTTAACATCGCTGGGGGGGCTTAATGATTGCACCCAATTTGCAATCATCAGCAAACTTGTTATGCCAAAGGCCGTCTACTTTAGCTTGAACTTTCGAGAAATAGATTCCAAATAGTAAAGTGTCCAGCCCAGATTCTTTTCGTACGCCACTGGTGACAGGTCTACTGGTGGAGTCACCAACTTTAACAGTATGTGTTTTGTTGGTGAGCCAACTGGCCACTCATCCAAGGATTATGAAATATTTTCAGATTTTATTTCAAAATAAAACAAAAGAAAGTTGTTCAGACCGTAAAATAACTTTCTGAGCAAAAGGGGGAAAAACACACAAAGTACTTTTTTTTTTCAGAATTCCTAGTGTATCACAAATTACAACAGTTACTTCCAAAACAGTCTAATAATTAATTTCTATGTTGTCAAGAAGCAGAAATCAAGCTTTGCAGCATGCAGATGCTCTTCTGTAGTCTCCCCCCAAACACTCCTTTACAAGAAGATGTCCAGGTCTTCTCAGCATTGCCCAAAGTGATACTGCAGCATAACACCCACAGGTGATGTTCCCCAAGTAACCATCCAATCTCTATGAGATGCCAACTTCTTTGACTTAGTTAGGCAACAGCTTTCACATTTATATATTATTTACGGATAAAATTAGTTCTATTAACTGAACCTTGCAGGAATAATCTCTGCTTAATCCAAAAAAGTTAAAGAAGTAGAACTATGCAAAGCCTTTATACGCAGTCCCAGGAATTCAGAACAAATCTCATCACCAGCAGTAAAAGCTGTGTCCAAAAGATACTATTTCTGCATTTGTAGAAAATGCAGTAAAAATGTACATTAGCTGCAATGAGGAAATACCTTATTACTGGCTAACTTACATATCTCTGAACTGCCCTTAACTACAGGGGATGCAAATCAGCACTTTACTGCAGTAGTCACCCATGCATCACACCAACACGGGCACTCTCCACTCACCCCCCCCTCACACACACACACACACACACACACACACACACACACACACACACACACCACATACCTCTTACTTGTCCCTTAGAGTACAGAATGACCCTGATGTATGTTCTTATTTTTGTCCCTTCCCTCGTAAATCATGGACACTTACATTCAGTCAATAATGCCAGACATTAAAGTTTCATCCTTCTTATTCTTTGTAATGTGCAGTGTGATACATAACTTTTTATTTGACATCAAATAATAATTTAAAACTGCCACTGATTTTACAGAATGCACCCGACGTTGCCTCCTATATGTAACCTGTCCCTCATAACTCATGTTCTGTTACAATCAGTGAATAATACCAGTCTTTAGTTTCATACTTCTTACAGGATATAAAATATGCTTGTACAAAAGCTTTCCTCATTTAGTGTAGATGGTTAAGACTCTGACTTGTCGACTTCCAAGATGGCTGCACACTAATCAGCAGTTTAATTTCAGCTCTCCCTCTGTGAAAAAAGAAACTGAGAAATAAGGGTCAATAACTCTGCCAAATTTAGTAAATCTAGTTACTGCCTAGTAAGTACACTGTGTAGGTGCCAGCGAAGAAGAAATGTAGAGAGCCTGAAAGAAAATCAACTAGAAAAGGTGAAGAGAAAACACTGACTAGGAAGAATCTTGTAGCTGTTCATCAAAAAGCAGTTCAAGTTCAGGCTTTGGTGCAGGGCGTGGCTTCCAGTATGCTAAAGGGAAAAATACATACATTTGTGCTCAGAGCTGATTACAATAAATGAAACATTGAAAGAATATATCAACTCAAAAAACAAAAGGCTGGAAAAAATGTAAAAAAGCTTTAAAGAGCTATTCAGATGAGCTGATAACACTGCAAAATCAGAGGTCAAGATGAAGAAAAGGCAGATAAAGAGTGAAACTGTTCAAGAACATTTTTTTTCAAAAAAAATGGTAATATTAGAGGACATAGCATGCCAGGAAACCTTACTTTTCTGCTTTATCAAAAAAAAAATTGAAAGGAACAGACTGCATTAATTTTATGAAAGCACAAATACGCCACTGGACTGGTATTCCACAGCAAGATTTTTAATTGAAAGAGCACACTGTATGCATACTCCAAACCTGGTCATGAGAAAGCAGCCAAGACCTGTATTAGTAAACATGCAATCATAACAGCAGAAAGAGTTGTTCCTGACAAAACTGTGGCACAAGGGCAAAGTACTTAAAACTGGAGACATTAGACTGTTTGTGGAAAATGATTATTTGATGTACAGCAGGGAGAAGAGAAGCAAATTCATCATAGCAATCAGGGAATGTCAAGAGACAGGTGTGAAATTCAAGTTGCTATATCCAGCTGCCTTCACATTATTTTTCTTGGAGTATCAAAGTAATTTATTGATGCAGAACAGGCTAAGGATGAAATACACAAGTTTGTCCAACAAAAATCGAGTAAAAAAAAACAGAAGGGGACTCTGCTTCTCATTCTTCTGATAGTAAAGCTCAGAGACAGAATTTACAACTGAAACCTTTTCCAATGTTCTAAAATATTTGAAAGACAGAAAAAAAGTAGAGGAGCTGACTAGAAGAACCGAGAGTTCCTTGGACTTGAAAAGGTGTCTGGGGTTGGGAGACAGAGATGAACAGGAAAAAGATCAGAAACAATAAAATTAATGACTAAATTGAAAAATATAAAGCATCAATCATGTTTGTGAAATATGACTTTACAAGAAGATTGGAGTTTTGTTGACTTCGTTAAACTTGTGGAAGACTGAAAAGAATATACCCCACTTCATGTCATTAATGTCTGGAAGGACACTAAAGGAAAGGAAAAAGTAATTGTAAGTAAAACAATTTATTCTTAACACTATTTGAAAAAACTTTTATGATGTAAACTACATGTTATATAGTGAATCATTTCAGTTACTGTTGCATGTCATAAAGATACTAAAGTAAACATGTGCCCCTTTTTTTCTTTTTTTAGTTTTAAGAGATGTATGCATTACAATGTAAAAAGAGGAGAAAGGCTGAAAAAAATCATGTTTAAATTAAAATGCTATAATCTTTTTAACACCTTTACTGAATCATCACGTCTGACATAGGCAAATTTACATTTCTATAAAAGTAAATAAACTGTATTAACAAATTAACATTAACAAACATTAAACTTCATGTATATTGCTATATAATATATAACCTAAGCAACATTACATAAATTATTAAATTCCTGCCCCTTTTTTAAAACAAGAAACATCTTTATTTAACCATCACTTACGACATAACCAAACATACATTTAAATAAATGAAAACAAACCACAGACACAATCCTAGCTGCAAGCATTTTACATCACAAACCATACCAACACACTCCCAGCTGCAAACAATATACATCACATATAATCTACCCAATCATTTTCAGTCAAACATTACATAGTTCATTTAAGTCCTGCCTTCTTTTAAACCTCATTCCTCCGCTGCATGCATTTCCCATAATTCCCATGTTTCCTGTGTAGTTTGCACCTACCCTTTTCAAAAGATCTCAATTCCAGTTGTTTTATCTGTGTTACTATATTCACTACTTCTAATATAGCTGGTTTAGATTTTAATTTCCATTTTCTGGTAAGTGCTTTTTTGGCAGCCACTACAATTAGACACAGAAAGGCCTTACCATGTCTAAGCAATTCTGACTGTATCACAGCACAGAAAAATAATCTCCCTCTTCACACCAACTGAGCACCCATTATCTCCCACAGTGCATCCTGCAGGGAATCCTTAAAGTCAGCCAACTCATCACACTCCCAGAAAATATGTTCCAAAGTACCTCATTCGTCCCTGTCATACCTGCAACATTTGCTGTCTACCTGAGGAAATTTTTTTCTGGAGGTTACCTGGGGTATACAAATATCTATGTAAACATTTCCAAGCAAAAATCCTAAATCTTCTAGATTTTGCTGCATATTTGGAAAACATAGATATATCCTCCCATTGTTTCTTTGTGAATTCTTCATCCAATCTCTATTTCCAATCCTTTCTAACCTCCTCTGATTGATTCTTATAGCTATCATGCAATATTTTATATGCTCAACTAATTATTCAATTTTTAATGGCAGCTTCTGTTAGATTTGCTTGGGACTCCCTATTTTTTTCTCTTTGCCTATACTCTGCTATCAATCCTTGTTAGGGAAGGCAATCTCTAACCTGCAGTCCAAATAAATTGTTGGCCTCTTCCCATTGTATTACGTTTCACTCTCTAGTTATTTGCTCCCAATACATTGGTTCCTTGACCAGTTTTGTCCAATAAATTCCAACCCCTCTTGCCTATTGTTTATATCCCTAATTGCAGTCATCCCCATGGACAGAACTTCCTTTCTCCATCCCCTTGTTGGCTTAGTTCATATTATACTTTCTGCTAAATTATGAATATAATATTCTGTATGATTATTGTTATTCTCCTTAAAGGCCTGCATCCAAAATCCCGTCTCTCCTTGTTTCTTGAGCTCCCACATTTCAACATCATCTCTTTCCATATTGAATTATAATTTTCTGCTTGTGCTATTCATAGGAGCCTTAAATGTGTACCTCTAAAATACCCCTTTAAATTGGGCAATTCCAATCTCCCTGTCCTACTGGAAGAATAAGCTTAACCCACTTGACTCTTGCCATCTTCCCCTCTCAGATAAAGTCATTCAGCTCTTTATTAACTGCTATCCACAATTTCTCCTCTGGTTGATAAAAATACGCCTGACCTGTGTATAAGACTAAAGGGACTAAAAATAGTTTGATTGCTTGTATCTTACTATCCATATCCCTATAACAAAACTTCCATTTTCTCACTTTTTGTATTATTTTTTTGTTTAGTCTCTTCCCCACATATCCTTAGCTACTACACCAAAATCATTTTAATCCATACTCCTAAATACTTCATTTTATCATGTCCCCATAAATATGGATTTTGCTGAACTAATTTGTGTCTCGGGACATAATTTACTGCTATTGCCTTTATTTTAGCTTCATTAATTATTGTATCCCAAAAAGATTTGAAACTGTCTCAAAATGCTCCACAACACTGCAATATGTCTTTCTGGTTTGTCGGGTATAAAATAATATCTGCAAATAAAGCCATCTTTTCTTGACTACTATACCAATTATATCCTTGAATTTCTAGGTCCCTTATTTTCTTTGCCAGTGGTTGTAAGCATAATGCAAATAACAAAGGGGAAAGAGGACACCCCTACCTGGTTCCTCTGGTCAAGCAGAAATGATCAGAGAGGACTCTGCCCAATTTAATTCTTGCCCCCGATCATTCCTCTCAACTGTACAGATTTTCGCAGAATGTCCAGATTTTGGCCTCATATTTTTGGTCTGTTGTTCATAAAATTTTGGTTTTCTGGCAAATTAGTGGTAGATCAATAAAGATTGAAGTTAGAAAATAATGAGACATTTGAGTTTCTGACTTCATATCCTTCAGAAAATTCATGCTGATAAAAACCTGTCATTCTATCAGTTTTCTAAGTTTGTAAGAGCAATATTTAACAATTGCCCCTATTTATGGGCCTTTGTCCCACTTTTATTTATGGCTTCGCCCAGATTTCTTGCTAAGTGGTTGAGAGGTATGCCTCCAATCCCTCATACAGCCTCATAATTAACCTTATAATTGTTTCAGGAAATGCAAATCCTTCCATTGCTCTGCTCATAAAGTCCCAGCTTACTCTGTCAATGCTTTCTGTGCGTCAAGACCCACAACAAGCAACAATGGTATTTTCTTACATTCTCCGTCCTTCTGGATCATCAGTGTTCTGTTAAGTTGTCAAATGTTTGCCTCTCCTACACAAAACTACACTGATCCATATCTAATAATTATGGCACTACTTTTGTCATTCTGTTAGCGATTATAGACATGAACACTTTATAATTGTGATTTAGTGTTGAAATAGGCCTGTATGAAGCCAGGTCTGATGGATCTTTACCCTCTTTAGGTTTTACAACTACCACTGCTTTCTTCCAAGATGTTGGTATTTCTCCTCCTCTTAAAATACTGTTAAACAAAACCTTCCAGATCTTTATCAGTTTTTTCCCTCCTAGCTTCCAAATTTCCACAGGATTACCATCTATTCCTGGAGACTTTCTTGCATATTGGTTATACATCAACATTTTTATCTCATATCCTCCTATGTTAACCATTAGTAATTGAGCCTCATCTGCCTCTAACCTTGGCATATATAATTCTTTCATAAACATTTCCATTTGTATCCTTTCTTGAATTCCATATTTCTCTATTTTATACAGACTTTCACAGAATTTCTGAACTATGTCTAATATCTCTAAAGGATCCCTTACCTTCCTTGTTATAGGCTCCCTAAGCTCCGACAACCCTTTCTACTCTCTGCCTGAGTCATTGTACTAAACGTTTTTGTGCTCTACTGTTATTATCAAAAACAGATGCTTAACAGCAACCTTTCTAAACATGTGCAAATTATCAAGGTAATCCCTTATTTTTCTGCATAGCATTCTGCAGTTGATCCTCTTCTTGTTTGGTGACATTCCCCCTATTCTGCAATATTTTAAAATTTGTCAGTCCCTCCAGATAATTCTTGGGCTGCTGGGGTGGTGCTGCAGTTAGTGTTGCCGCCTCACACCAAGAGATTCTCCCATTCAATTCTCGGCTGGGGTGCCTTCTGTGCAGAGTCTACACATTCTCCCCATGGTCGTGTGGGTTTCCTCCAGGTGCTCTGGTTTCCTCCCACATTCCAAAGACATGCTGTAGCACTCTAAATCGGCCCTAGGTGTGAGTGTGTGCTTGTGTGCACTTTCTATGGAAGGCTGGGCACTGGGCTGGCAACTCAACACCATAAAACTCCACTGCCAATTGTTCTGCCGTCCTCTTGCAATTAATACAAGTATTTCTCTTTTCTTCTGTCCTAGGTATTCCTCTGAATAACCATCCTGAAAACCTTTCTTTATCAAATTCACATGTTCAGTTCTTTCTAAGTGTGTTACCTGTAACATAGCTATTAGCACTCTACATTTTTTAATACAGTTCACTACTCTTTCTTTTTTGTAATTACTTGTGAGACCATTGACATTTAAAGAAATTACAGACAGCATCATTGCATTAAAAAGTTATTATTCCCACCTTTTATGTATAATAAGAAGTTATGTACCTACCATAACGTTCCATGTTAGTTGTCTTCTCTCGCCTTCTTTCTTGCTTGATGGGTTCGGAGCCGATCCTCGGCTCCGACTCGGCACTTGCTTTAGCTCGAGAACTCCTTTTACCAGCTCGAGGCAGCCCCATATCCCATGATGCAAGGCAGTAAGTACCCAGATCTCGTTTGTTGACAAAGGGCAATAACACCAAGCATAAAATACTTCCCAAAGGAAGAAGAAACTTACAGATGGAAAAAGGACCAGGTCTGAATGGTCTTTAGCATAATAGCTTCTTATACAAGGTCTGTCCAGGCCAGGGGGAAGGAGGGAGGGTCAAGAAAGAAGGCAGAGAAGACAACTAACATGGAACGTTATGGTAGGTACATAACTTCTTAATGTTAAGTTGTCAATCTCGCCTTCATTCTTGCTTGATGGGACCGCGTCCCTAGCACCTCTATCCTGGGTGGCTCAATGGAACAAACTCTTGAGGACTGTAGAGCCAAAACTGGCTCTGTCCCTGGAGGCCAAGTTCAATTTGTAATGGGAAACAAAAGTGTGAGGAGTGGCCCAAGTGGTCGCTGCACAAATAGTGTCCAAAGGCAGTCTAGCTTGAAAGGCTGTAGAAGTAGCTAAACTCCTAGTTGAATGTGCTTTAGGTTTTGAGCACAGCTGTTTTTCCTGATCGTATAAATTTGAGTGATGACCGAAGAAAGCCATCTGGACAAAGTCACTTTAGAAACAGGAAGGCCTTTTTTATTATCTGCATAGGAAACAAAAAGTTGATCAGATTTTCTAAATTTTTGTTCTGTCCAAATAATATCTAAGCTGACGGTGGACGTCAAGATAATGTAGCTTTTGTTCAGCTCTATCTGAATAGTTAGGAAAAATACAGGAGATCAATGGATTGATTCAGATTGTTTTTGAAGCCACCTTAGGTAAAAGGATGGATTAGTTCTCAAAGATACTCTGTCTTTGTGAAAAATCAAATAGGGGTCGAACCGAAAGAGCATGAAGTTCAGACACCCTCCTGGCAGATGTAATAGCCACTAGGAATAACGTTTTCCAAGAAAGATATTTTAGGGAACAAGAAACAGCTGGCTCGAAGGGATGAAGAATCAAGGATGTCAGCACTAAATTTAGATCCCACTGAGGAGGAGGATTCCTGATTGGAGGCTTTAGTAGGAAAATTCCTTTCAAGAAGGCCCTGCAGAGCCTATGGGACATAATATTATGATCTGCTATCCCGACATGAAAATTAGAAATAGCAGCCAGCTGAACTCTGACTGTGGAAGAAGAGGAGCCTGCATGAAAAATCTCTGCTAAGAAGTCCAGAACTGCCTGAACAGGGGCAGTAAAAGGATCAATATTTTGGGCCTTAGCCCAATAAGAGAAACGTTTCCATTTGCTTGTGTAAATCCTCCTGGTAGAGGATTTTAGTGAAGCTACTATGATATCTCTAACTGGGTTAGAGATCAAAGGAAGCCTGGCTAAGGAAGGAAGTGGAGCAACCATGCTGTGAGGTTGAGAGAAGGGATTGACCGGTGCAGCTGACCAGATTGGTGAATCAGTAGATCTGGCACTGGGTCCAGATGCCACGGCTGCACCAAAATGTGATGATGGAGGAACGGGAACCAAACTTGTCGAGGCCAGTAAGGGGCAATGAGAATCAATTTGGCTCTCAAAACGGTAGCTTTCTGGATCACCTGAGGGATCAGAGGAAAAGGAGGGAAGGCATAAAGAAGTCCCTGGGGCCAATCCTGGGTCAGAGCGTCTCTGGTGGGTTGTCCTGATAGAGAGAAGAGGCTGATCAAGTCTGGACATTTGCTGTTTTGGGAGTAGCAAAAGATCGCAACATGGACGACCCCATTCCAGAAAAATCTCTTCCGCTATGGATTGCTTGAGAGACCACTCGTGAGGCATGAGAATAGCTCTGCTCAATCTGTCCGCTATAATGTTGGTTTTCCCAGGGATATGCGTTGCTACCAGAAACCGATGAGAGGAGATCGCCCATTGCCATAGTCTGAGCGCTTCTCGACACAAGGGGTAGGACTTGGTTCCGCCCTGTTTGTTGATATACCAAACTACAGACATGTTGTCTGTGTGGACTGCAATTGTCCCAACGGGAAGAAAGTCGTTGAGGGCTTGCAACGTTAAAAGCACTGCTCTCATCTCCAGGACATTTATGTGCAGATGGTACTCGAACGGTTGCCACGTCCCATGAACCATCCTGCCCTGATAATGACCCCCCCCACCCGATCAGGGAGGCATCCGTGGTGACAGTGGCTATCGGGACGGAGGTACAAAGCACCTGCCTTGGTGAACCTGAGACGATGTGATCCACCAAGCAAGATGTTCTTTGCATGTTTGTGTCACCAGAATCTGGTGACGCATTGGGAGTTGCTGGTATGACCACTGTGTGAACAGCATCCACTGAAGGAGGCGCATGTAGAATCGAGCCAGGGGGAGAAGAGTAATGGCCGCAGCCATGAGACCTAATACCTTTAGAACCATTCTGGCCTGTACTTTCTTGCTGGCCAGAATGATCCTGACATGAGTCTGAATGTCTGAAACTCTTTGTTCTGTAAGGGTAGCTGACATCCGAACAGTGTTTAAGTTTGCCTATGAAGGTAATAGACTGGCAGGGCGATAAGGATGACTTTTCAAGTTGACTGAGATGCCCAAATGAGAACAAAGGTCTATTGTGTAATCCCTGGCTTGTATAAGCTGATGCCTGGTGGTGGCTGACAGGAGCCAGTCGTCGAGATACGGAAACACCTGGAATCCTTGACGCCTCAGGTGAGCCGTGACCACTGCCATGCATTTGGTGAACACTCTGGGGGCTGTAGTGAGACCAAAGGGCAGGGCTCTGAACTGGAAATGACTGGACCCCAGCCGAAAGCGGAGAAATCTCCTGGAGCGTCTGTGAATTTTGATGTGATAGCACGCATCCTGAAGATCTATTGAGCACATCCAGTTGTCCTTCTGTAAGAAGGGCAGAATTGACTGAAGAGTGACCATTCGGAATCTTGTCTTCCTCACAGACTTGTTGAGTCTGCTGAGATCCAATATTGGTCTCCAGTCTCCCGTCTTTTGGGGACCAAAAGAACCTTGAGTAGATTCCGGCTCTGAATGGTCTATTGTAACTGGCTGAATGGCTCTTTTGCAGTAGTTTTGCGATTTCTAACTCTGCAATGTCCCTTAGACCGGTGGTACATCTGGAAGGGAACTTGAGGGGAAGGGACTTTCCTCGAAAGGAATTATGTAACCCTTGGATATGATCGACTGTACCCATCTGTCTTGAGTGAGGGAATGCCAGGCTTCTGGGTACAGTGATAATCTTCCCGACTGCCTCCAAGGAGGGACAGACGGGCAACACCTCAGGGATGCTGAAAGGGCTTATCAGAGAGAGGCTCCCTGTTTCCCTGGTTCTTCGGACCCTCTGCCTCTAGAGCTGCCTGTTGTTGTTACCCCTCTGCCTCTAGGGGTAAACTGACCACGTGAATCCGGGCGTGACTCCTTGGGATTTACGGAACCACATCTTCCCACCCTTCTGTCCTTTGGGATAAGGCCTAGAAGGGTGGAAAACGGACTCCAACAGCAGAAAGAGTCTTGCCGTCCTGCTCACACCTGGTCAAGGTCTCCTTCACCTGAGGGCCAAACAAAGCTGACCCATCAAAGGGAGAATTTGTGAAGGACGCCTTAAAGGGATCCATAAAATCACATAGCCGCATCCAGGCTTGGCGCCTAAGAGCCACACCTGTGCCTGCGGCTCTACTCGCTCCATCCGCAGCATAAGATATTAGCCGCATGGAGGAGTTAGCAATGGAATTGAGGGTTCCTAGCTGCGAAGCAATCTTTTCTTGAGCCCCTGCAGCTGTAGGATCCTGAACTACTTCTCCCAGCTCCTTCAGGATATCTCTCTGGAGTCTGGTGAAGTGACAAAGATAATTCAGCTTAACGCATAGCAAAGGTCGCTGAGGAAAACATCCGCTTGCCGTACCTATCCATGGTCCTAGAGTCCTTATTAGGAGGATGGATGGGCACGGAAGGATCTGCAAGTTCCTTTTTGGTGGCCGCAGCCACCACCATGGCATCAGCGGGACACCCTTGGTAAGGAATTGTTTGTCACTAGGGGCAGTGATAAATTTAGAAGGCCTCCTAGGGACTGGCTCTACAGAGTCAGGAGCTGTCCACGCCTTTCGTGCAATAACCTGCATAAGGGGGTCGAAAGGCGGAGACACCCAGGAGGTGGAGGGCCGAGATCCAAACGCCTCTAGGTATACTGACTCATCCTCAGAGGGATTGTTGGTGGGCCAGTTTCCCTCTGTTTTAGAAGTTCTAGGATGTCTGAAAAGGAGACATCCTCAGAGGGGGATCTAGGGGATCCCTCTGACTCATCAAAGTCAGTATCCGACGTGACAGACTCGGGGGAGTCTACATGCTTCCTCTTACAAGTCCTCTTCCTAGGAGGATCTCCAAACATCAGGAGAATCCTCGGAAGAGGGGAAATTCCCAATGGGGAAACCTGAGGCGGAGGATCTCTGGGTCCTGTAGCAAGAGAAGTGGCAGAGATGTCAACAGGTACAATAGAGGGAGGAGCTACGGGAAGAGACTGCTGACTGATACCAGTGGCCAGTACACTCTTCATCACCTCGAATGCTCCCCTCCCAGGCAGGTCCGAGAGAACCCGCTCCGAAGAGCTAGGAACTCCAGGGGCCACCGAAAGGGAAGTCTCCGAGGCAGATGTCGGAGCCGAGCTCACCAAGGCCGAGGCTCCAAGGGGAAGAGCGGCTCGGACAAGGGTCCGATGCCACTCACCCCCTCGGAGGAGACCATGGAAGCCCGACCACCGAATCCCTCTAAGGAAGAGGAGATAAGAGTAGGGGCTGAAGGAACAGGAGGGGGTATCTGTCCTCCAGCCGTAGCAGTAACCATGCCCGAAGACTCCAACTCCAAGCTCTGGGGTAGAGTTGAAGGAGGAACTGTAACGGGGTGTGGACCAACAGTCGTCTGCTGAGACGGACTGTGTAGCATTTGGGCCAGTACCTGTGACTTGAGTAATCTACTGACCACTCTCTCT
This sequence comes from Protopterus annectens, assembly GCF_019279795.1. Lineage (NCBI taxonomy): Eukaryota > Metazoa > Chordata > Ceratodontiformes > Protopteridae > Protopterus > Protopterus annectens. The sequence continues at coordinate 560,936,685 of NC_056736.1, forward strand.
AGGTCATGATCTGACAACCTGGATGACCTTGAAGATCGGCTCTGATGGCTCCGTTCCGATAGAAGAGGCGAAGCCGGAGCCGAAAGTATCGGCTCCAAGGAAGGAGACCTCGACCTCTTCCTGGAATGGGCCATCGGAGCCGATACTACAGATCCTGTCGGCACCGACTTCCGGAGCCGACAGAACGTCTCGATGTATCGGCTCCAGCCGGAGCCGATACAGCTACCAAAGTAACGGTGTCGGAGCCGATCGGAGTCGACACCGATGCCTGTGCCACATGGGTGTCGGAGCCGATCGGAGCCGACATCGGCGGTCAAAACAGATTCGGCACCGATAGCCATCGGCCGAAAGCTTTGTGGATCAGAATCGGCTCCAGCCGAGCCGATCTCGACTCAATACGAGTCGGAGCCGAGGCCGCAGGCTTAGAAACAGAAGCCTGGGCCTTGGCAGTTTTAGTTGATTTTGTGGAGCCGACTTAGCCGGAGAGCCCTCCGGCTTAAGAAGACCCCTGAGAATCAACTTGTTACGTCTCTCCTGCAGGACTCTCTGGCTGAAGGAGTGACAAATAGCACAGGAGTCCTGCAGGTGAAGAGGGCCCAAACAATACAGGCAAGAAGTGTGACCGTCTGTCAGAGACATCTTCTGACAGCACGAGTCACACTTCTTAAAACCTGAAACCCTCTCCTTTGACATGGTGCCGAAACACACACACACAGACACACCAGTCAAAATTAAATTAAACAAAATACCAAGAGGTATTTTATAAAAACACCAACACACACACCCTAACAGGGGGGGGATGGGATAGGGAAAATTGACTAACAAAAAATTAAAAGAGACAGGGATTTGTGTCAGAAAAAGGGTAGAAATAGATTTAAACTATCAAAAAATTAGTTTTAAACTAAAAGGGGCTTGAAATATCACAAATGTGAACTACTTACCAGGAGCTGGTAAAGAGAAGACCTCCCAAGCGAAGCGGCAAACGAGATCTGGGTACTTACTGCCTTGCATCATGGGATATGGGGCTGCCTCGAGCTGGTAAAAGGAGTTCTCGAGCTAAAGCAAGTGCCGAGTCGGAGCCGAGGATCGGCTCCGAACCCATCAAGCAAGAATGAAGGCGAGATTGACAACTTAACATCATCTTTTTTGTTAAATGTCTAATTCCAGCATTTGTGTTACATTCATACATTGTTTCAGAGGCTGAACTTTTATACAGTTGTTCCTTGTCATATTCATTTGAGCTTATTGTCACATCTTACAAAACTTTTTGTTTTATTGAAAGCCCTCAAACAAAAAAAAGACACCCCAATACCCCTAAGCCTATTAACTAAATACTAACACACAAAACTATGTACATCTTCAAATACTGAATTTTACCCTCCTAATAGGAACAAAGGCCCATAATGACAGCCACACTCACAGACTTGAGCTAACCTAAAAAAAAGATTAAACATGCTAAAATGCATGGTTCGGCCTGTGCTTCTACTAAGAGCTAATTGGTTTAGTCTTTTGTTTATAGCTCTCCCAGCTGGGAAAACCATTGAATGCTTTCACAGAACATTACCTCTTAGCCAATTTCTCTTCGCAGTTTTTTCTTCTTCAGCCAATAATTCTCCTCCAGGCTGTAGCCAGTTTTTCTTTATCTGATTGTCTCCATAGAGACATGAGAACCAGGCAGCCGGTTTCTCTTTCTCAGATTGCTTCCATGGAAACATGAAGATCAGCTGCATAATTGTTACTGAGTATACATGTATTTGCTAGAAAATAACTCATAATATTCAATATTCTTTTCCATTTACTTGCTTACTCTTAAAACCTGTTACTAAAGCAATCTAAGATCCTTAATCCAGTCATTTCCTTATGTAAGAATGAGAAAAAGCACATTATTTTTTATTTTGTCACACCATTTTAACCAGGCTTTTTTTCCATTGCATTGCCTACATTTCTTAAAACTGTAAAAAAGAAAGAGAGAAGGGAGAAATAAATAAAAAAAGAACAGCAGCACCTGTTTACAGTCCCCATTACAATGAAAAATAACTGAGAAAACCTGACTTTATAACATGCAAAGAAAATCATACACCACAAAAATAGTTCTAGTAAGAAATAAATCTTTACTTACAGTTAACTTTCTCCCTCCTTTTCCCCTCTCCAAAGCATTTTTGAACATTAATTACATGACATAGGGCATATGCTTTACAGTCCCCACATGTCCAACAAATTTTGAAAAAGTCCAATATTTCAAGATTTTCTTGTTTTGTCATATTTCACACATAAAATTATTGCATTGTAATAAATACTGGTTTTATTACTGTTCATCTCCATTTCCCAAATCCTGTCTGTGCTTCATTTCCAACGTACTATCAATTATTCTGGTCAACTCTCCCTTCCTTCTCTCAAGCATTTTCCATTGAAACATTGGAAAATGTTTTACTGGCACACCCTCTCTGTGGTCTTTATTACCAGAAGAACAAGAAGCAGAATCTCCTTCTGTTTCACAGGTCACTTTTTGTTGGGCAAACTTTTGTAGTTCCTCCTTAACATGTACATCATCAAAAAATGATTTTGTCCCTCCAGGGAAGAATACTTTGAAGACAGCTGGGTACAGCAATTTGAATCTCACACGTGCATTTTGACATTCTCTGAAAAGTGGAATAAATGTGCTTCTCTTCTGCCTGGTGTACCATGAGTAATTACTCTTCACAAACACTTTACTTTTAGTATTTTGTCCTTCTGTCACGGTTTTGTCAAAATCAACTTCTTCTGCTGGTAGAATTGCATCTTTACTATCAAAGGTCTAGGTTGCTTTATCATAGCCAGGTTTGGAGCATACACATGATGTGTCCTTTCAACTAAAAACTCCTGCTGTGGAATACCAGTCCAATTGCTTGTTTGTGCTTTCATACAATTAATGCAGTCTGTTCCTTCCAGCTTTTCTGGTACAGCTGAAAATCTCAGGTTTTCCATACGTTCTCTGTTCTCTAATTCTATTATTTTTTTAAACATCTCTTCCTGAGCAGTCTCATAATCAGACAGCCTTTTCTTCATTTCAACCTCTGAGTTTTGCAACTTTAATACCTCATCTGGATATTTGTTTAAAGTTTTTCCATTTTACAGCCTTTTGTTGTCTGTGTTGATATACTCCATCAATGTTTTGTTTATCTTAACCAGGTCTGTGTGCAGTTGTCATATCTTCCTGCAGGTTACTAGAATTCATGTCTGGAGGTTGCACTGCTTTTTGCTAAACAGCTGCAGAACTTTCCCCAGTCAGTGTTTCTTCCTCACTTTTTGTAGTTGATTTTTTCCAGGTCCTCTATATTTCTTTTATCCCAACATCCAGACAGTACACTTACTGACCAGTTACCAAAATTTACCCATAAACAAAACACGTCTATGTCATTCTCTGGTGAGTTTCTGATTTCACACTGGGAGAGCTAGAATTTAGCTGTTACTCAATGTGTAGCCATCTTGGAAGTCCAATATGCTATAATCTTGGGCTGTTGAGGTGGGAGATGGGATCTAAAAGTGAACACATTATAATACATGTAAAATTATATGTTTTCTCTTACATTTGCATAAGTGAATGCTTGGATTAAGGGCCTTGGCTTAATCTAATATCGTGCATTTGTGTGTGTGTGTGTGTGTGTGTGTGTGTGTGTGTGTGTGTGTGTGTGTGCGCGCGCAAGTAAATAAGAGAACACTGAATGTAATGAAAAGTTTTCCTTTAGGAAAAAATGTTCATTGTGAGCTATGAAGTTTGCAGCTGAGGGCAGCTGTATACTTTGTTCTTACATTTCGAAGGAAACAAGCTGACGAGTATGCAATAAAAGCCAGAGCATTTTTTAAGGCTAAAAGTTAATATATCCCTGAAAACAAAAAAAAGCTGCTTTTCCACATCTGAGAGAGGAATAAAGACAATACACAAACAGCCAGCAATTAGTGAAAGTAGCCTTAGAAGCTGTAACAATCGTCTTAGCTTAGATAACCATAATTTTAGGTTAGGTTATGCCTGTGTGTGAAGCTATTGATTTGGGACAATTGTTCTAATCATGAGGGGTAAACTTTTTACTTGAAAGTGTGCATAATTATTCGTGTCTGTTTTAAGTTAATGGGTTATAAGTGTTTTTGTTTTTTTGTTTGAGAGTGTTTTCATTAAAACAAAAAGTCTTTTAAAATGTGACACAGGTTCAAATGGAGATGACAAGAAATAACTGTATAAAAGACCAGTTTGCCAAATATTAGTGGGTGCATGCAACACAGAGCTAGAAATAGACTTTTAAGAAGCTGTCACATATAACAAATGGGAATAATAACTTCTTAGAATAATGACTACACTAGCTATATTATTATGAAATGTTAACAGCCTCACAGGTATAAGTAAAAAGGAAAGAATACTGAATTATATTAAGAAATGCAGAGTTCAATGCTACGGAGACACATTTGGAAAGAAATGAGCATGTGAATTTGATAAAGAAAGAATTTTCAGTGCAGTAACAAGGACAGAGGAAAATGGTATACTAACTACTAGAGAAGCTCCAATAGTGATAGAACAGGGAAAATAATGGCAGATTTGTGGTAGTAAGAGGCTACTGGCAAGGAAAGATGATTACACTGGTATGTTTTTATATTCTACCTAAAAAAAGAAGTTATGTATTCACTATAAGTTCCATTTGAGTTGTTGCTCTTCATTTGTCTTCAACCTGTGGGTTCTCAGATCCGGGATGGATCTGACTCGGCTGCATTTTCAGCATCTGATCCGAGCTCCAACCTCGTCCCCTACCAATAATGCCCCTGTCTTCCTCCTCCCTTCAGATCAAGTTTGCTGCTTTTCATAGCATCCCAACCTGAATCAAGACCTTATCCCATAATAACAGGTCTCCAGAAGCATGAACAGAATAACAAAGGTATGCTAACGTGGTGACTATATCTTTTCTGACCAGACCACCACGCAGCCCACTTAAGGCTGGGGGAAGGAGGGAGGGATGGCTGAAGACAAATGAAAAGCAACAACTCAGATGGAACGTTATGGTGAGTACATAACTTCTAAATCTGAAGTTCTTGTCTTCATTTGTTCTTCAACCAGTTGGACAGAGTCCCCAGCTACCAACACCTGGGAGGCCCTCATGGAAGGATATTCCAGAGCACGGCGGAGCCAAGGTGCCCCCATTCCTGGATAGATTGTCCAACTTATAGTGCAAAATGAAAGTATGCGAAGATGCCTTAGTAGCCGCAGAGCAAATATCATCCAATGAAACTCTGGACCAGAAGGCAGCTGAAGTAGCCATAGATCTACTTGAATGCGCGGTAACATGTTCAGGTCGGGGTAAACCCCTAGCTGAATACGCCAGGATAATACACTGACAAATTCAATGAGCAATGGTGACCTTCAATACAGGTTTTCTGAAAAAGGGCTTAGAATAGGAAACAAAGAGTTGGTCAGACTTACAAAAGGATTTAGTCCTATGCAAGTAAAAGCATAACTGCCTATGATCATTCAACAACTGCAATCTATACTCTCCCTTATTCTGAAAATTCGGAAAGAAAATAAGGAGATTAATTACCTGATTAATGTTTGATTCCAAGGCCACTTTGGGAAGGAAAGAGAGGTTAGTGCGCAAAGACACCCTGTCTTTATGAAGAATCATATAAGGCGGTTTGACCAATAATGCCTGAAATTCTGAAACCCTTTTGGCTGATGTGATGGCAATCAGGAAAGCCGTTTTCCATGACAAGAACTGTAGATCCACTAAGGCTGCAGGTTCGAAAGGGGAAGAGACAAGAGCTTGCAGAACCAGTTTAAGATCTCAAGGAGGCGTTGGGTCCTTAATTGGTGGCAGAAGCAAAAAGGTACCCTTCAAAAAGGCTTTGCAAAGCTTAGAAGAAGCTAAAGGAGCCGTGTTGTTGCCTACATGAACGTTAGATATAGCTGCCAGTTGGACCTTAACCATAGAAGAACTTGCACCTTGATGAAAAATGCTTGCCAAAAATTCTAGAACTGACGGAATTGGGGCAGTGAAGGGATCTTGATCATGCTGAGCTGCCCAAACAGAGAAACGCTTCCACTTGCTGGAATAAATCTTCCTAGTAGAAGATTTATGAGCTACAACTAATATCTTTCTGACCGGTGACGATAACCCGGGAATCCTGACTATCATGGGAACTGGAGCAGCCATGCAATGAGCATCAGATTGATCAGATCTGAGTGAGTGATTCCTGAGAGATGAGAGATGAGATCCAGAGCCGGTTCTATTGTGCAGGGGGGGGGGCCACACTACATGAGACCACAGAGAAGGAAACCAGACTTGGCGAGGCCAGAATGGGGCAATCAGGATGACGGATCTCCTCAGCCTGCGAGATTTTTGAAGGAATTTTTGGATCAGAGGGAGAAGAGGATAAGCATACAGAAGATCGGCGGGCCAAGCATGAACCAAAATATCTCTGGGGGCTTTCCCCTGTAGGGGTTCCCAGCGAAAAACTCGCTGCACTTCACGTTGGAAGGAGAGGCGAAGAGATCGTAAGAAGGCTGACCCCACTTTAGAAATATCTGTTTCGCTACTGAAGGATTCAGAGACCACTCGTAAGGCTTCAGGATAGACCTGCTGAGCCTGCCCGTAAAAATTTTGGACCTCCCTGGAATCTGTGTTGCCACCAGAAAATGGCGAGTGGAAATCACCCACTCCCACACTCTCATGGCTTCGCGACACAGGGGATAAGACCTGGTTCCCCCCGCTTGTTGATGTACCAGACTACCGACATATTGTCTATCTGGATGGCAACTGTCCCTAGAGGAAGATAGACATGAAGAGCTTGCAACGATGGCAGCACCGCCTCATCTCCAGGACACTGATATGCAACCGAGTCTTGTGAGAAGACCATATCCCTTGGACTGTCCTTCCCAAGCAATGCCCCCCAACCGAGCATGGAGGCTTCCATGGTTGCCATGGTCAAAGGGGCAGGAAGAATAAAGGGGCAACCCGGAAGAAGATCCTAGGATCGAATCCACCATAGAAGAGAATCCCTGCATGTCCAAGATATGCAAATAGAGTGGAATAATGGTAGGTCTACCATGGACCACTGAACCGCAAGGGGCCACTGAAGTACTCTCACGTGCAACTGGGATGTGGGCACTTGTGTAATCATGGCCGCCATGGACCCTAACGCCCATAAGACCAATTCAGCTGTTGGCGACTGAGGTTGAAGGATGAGAACATGTTTTAGAGACTGGATTCTGTCTGAGGTTAAAAATACCTTGGTCTGAATAGTGTCCAACCAAGCTCCAATGAAATCCACAACTTGAACCGGAGTCATTGGGGATTTGTTGAGATTTATGGTTATGCTCAACTGGTGGGCTGTTTGGAGTAGGGAATCCCTGGCTTGACAAAGTTGATGCCTGGAGGGGGCAGAAATGAGTCAATCATCCAGGTAGGTGAAGATCTGGAAGCCCTGCAGCTGCAGGAGAGCCACTACCACTGCAATCACTTTGGTGAACACCTTGGGGGCTGTGGTGAGACTAAAAGGCAGCGCTCTGAACTGATAATGATTGGCCCCCAGCCAGAAGTGGAGGAACCTCTCAGACTGTCTATCCATATTGATGTGGTAGGCTGTTGGGTGTAGAATCCTAGAGGTCAACCAAGCACATCCAGTCATTCTCCTGATCGATTGGTGAGTGACCGTCTGGAATTTTGCCTTGGCAACCGACAGGTTTAAGGTGGAAAGATCCAGAATGGGTCTTAAGTCTTAAGTCCCCCATCTTCTTTAGCACTAAAAAGAATCTGTAATAGATGCTTAATCTGAACTGGTCTGTGGGGAAGGGCTGGATGACTCGATTTCTAGTAGCTTGGCAATTTCCAGTGCTGCCTCCTCCCTCTGCACGGGTGGAATGTCCGGGAGGTGTCTGGGAGGTGTTTGAATGAAGGGAACTGAATATCCTCTGGATATGATGTGCAACACCCAACGATCATTTGTGATAGACTTCCACGCTGTTGGGTGTAGCGAAAGTCAGCCCCCGACTGCCTCCAGAGACGAGCAGTTGGGCAGTCCTCAGGGTTGCTGTGTGGGTCTGTCCGAGAATGAATCTCGAGATCCCTAATTTCTTGGGCCCCCTCTGCCTTGGGGCAACTGTCAAATCTGCCTCTGTCTCGGGGGAAGGTGAGTCTGGAGCATCCCGAGAGAAGCCCTGAGATTTCAGGAACCACATCTTCTTTGCCCCTCACTGATTCCTTGAAGGTTCACTGAGGGGTGGAGAAGCGGATTCCGATGGCACAGAATCTTCACGTCTTTCTCACTCTAGACTAGAGTGTCTTCTTTGGACTTTCCTAAGAGGGTGGAACCGTCATACAGAACGTTATTAAAAGACACCTTAAAGGGCTCTGAGAAGGCATAGAGTCTGAGCCAGTCGTGACACCTGATGGCAATGCCTGTCCCGGCATCTCTACAGGAGTCCTCAGTAGCATGAGAGACAAGCCCCATAAAGGTGTTGGCAATTAAAGTGAGGGTGGCCATCCTGGAGGAGAAAACCTTTTTATCCTCCGCTGACATAGACCCTGGAGTAGACTCAGCAACTTCTCTGAATAGGTCCCTCTGAAATCTGATTACATGTCTCATGTAGTTTAGCACACGTACAGGGAACGTGGATGAAGCATACACCTGCTTCCCAAAATGGTCCATCATCCTGGACTCTAGATCAGGTGGATGGACCGTGGAGCTCTTCTGCACAAACTCCTTCTTGGTGGCTGCTGCCACCACCATGGCATCAACTGAGGATCCCTTGGTTCTATAGGTTCTGGCTGATGGTGCACTAAGAATTTTATCTGGGCATTTGGGGATAGGCTCCACTGTGTCGGGCTCCTTCCATGCCCGAGATATAATCAGATCCACCATGGGATCTGCAGGAAGGGACTCCAGAATGTAGAGGGTCCTGCGCCAAACGCCTCCAGGAACACCGACTTGTCCGGGTTGGGTTTCTGGGCAGACCACCCCCCTTGCTGACAAAGGATCTCCATGATGTCTCCAAAGGAGACATCTTCGGGTGGTGACCAGGGGGGGAACCCTTCCCTTCTTCCAAACTGGTGTCTTCCATGAGGGACTGCGGCGTGGAGTCTAAGTGCCTCCTTCTGCATGTGTGTTTTAGGGAGTTCTCTGGGGAGGACTCAAAAACATCAATCTGTTCCTGTACGGGAACTCCTTGGGGCAGAGAGAGGCAGCAGGCTGTCCCTGAGGGGCCAGGATGGCGGAAACCAAACCAGATACAAAGAAAGCCAGAACTGATTCCAAAGACAAAAGCGCCAAGGGTCTCGACTGAACTGAGAGGACCCTCTCCACCACATCAAAAGCAGAAACCGAATGAACCCCTGGAGAGTGAAATGTGACCAGATCCATCATCCTCTGATCCAATGGGTGAGCCGGAGCTGAACCTGCAGTCGCCGAGATTCCAAACAGGCCGCTCTGCTCCGAAAAACTCAGAGCCAACACTGCCACGTCAGATCCGGCGCCAAGGCCATGGCTCCGAGAGCTGGTCAACTCCGAACTAGTCAGAGCTAAGCCTCTCAGGGTAATGGCCGGCGTCGAGGTACAAGGTACCATCGGCGCCAACCCCTCAACACCGAGAGGCCTCAAACTCGAATACTCTGAAACCGAGAGTCAGATCATAGAAGGACTGATCGGGACAAAGGCAGACTGCATGCCCCCAGCCCCGGAGGGGGAGAGGGCAGGCAAGACTCTCATCTGGATCTGTGTGCAGATAAATCTCCGCATTATCCTGTCCACCTGGGCTTCAGAGAGGCTGCAGGTAGATCGGGAAGAAGAAGCCACTGACGCTGGCCTACAGAGCCGATGTGGGGAAGCAGACGGGGGGACAAGTGGACACCTCCAACTCCGGGGGAAAAACAAGTTGAATGGAGCCAAGGGGGGCCCGTGGCAGCAGACAGGCGGGATTTTGCAAAGGGCTCTGCCGAGGCCAAACGTTCAGGGGGCCACTTCCTTGGTCCGTCTCGGTCCCTGTGCTTACACTTCTCCCCATCCCAGATCCTCTTAGTGGGTGGTTGACTCCTAAAGGCGGAAGAAGCAGAAGAGATGGCTGAGGCCGCTGAAGTAACCTCCGCCTCAGTAGGAGGTTGAAAGAGAAGGCCCTTAAATATGAGTTTATTATTCCTGTCAATCAAAGCGCGGGGAATGAACCCCGCACAGACATGCAGATTAAGCAGAAGGTTTCAAGGTGAGCCTTCCCTAAACAAACTACACAGAGTGCGTGGCCATCGGCTGGGGATAGCTTATGGCCACACTCTCTGCACTTTCTAAACCCGTTTGGGAGTCACCGCCATAGATGGAGAGAGAAAGAGATCCAAACAGACACACACACACATTCTAGGCTAGAAAGAAAAGGAAGAAGGGAAGAAAAGCAGGAAGTTTTTTTTTTTTTAAGTACTCGAAGCCTGAGTGCTAAGTGGAAAGAAGGGGAGACTGAAAAGTGGAAAGATAAATAGCTATAGTCCCAGACCACAATGCAAAAACTAGCACTGCAAACGAGATCTGAAGGGAGGAGGGCGACAGGGCATTATGGGAAGGGGAGGAACTTGGAGATCGGATCAGATGCAGGAAATGCGGCCGATTCGTATCCGTCCTGGATCCGAGTACCCACAGGTTGAAGAATAAATGAAGACAACAACTTCAGATCTACTATTATGCGACTTAAATTTTGGGAGAAATAATCAGCTTTCAACAGGGAATATCACTTACAGGTGAGGTCTGGAATTTGATTTGCAACAGACAGGATGTATCTGGGGAACCTAGAAGGGATAATATAATGAAAGAGGGTACATTCAAATAAAATTATGAATATATTTGGTATGGAAGATGTGAATTCAGTAGCAGATACTCAGACAGAATTTACATATTTCTACACAAGAAGAAGCCAGGGATCTGCATACCAAATTCGAAAATCCGTAAAAAATGTCCAAACCAAGTAAGTAAACTTGTACTCAACGTTTATTTATGCCACAAAGTCTCTGTTTAGCTTTTCGTCTGTGACTCCTCACCAACTTCCTCAGAACAGGAAATAAACACATTCAACACATCCTGTTTAAATACTACAATATAACTCCCTACTTCTGCCACACTGCCACCTGTGGTCAGAATACAAAATTTCAATATATTAAAAAGAACATACAAAAAGGCATAAGACTATTTAAAAACATATATGTAAATATAAAAAACACTCCCTTAACAATATAAAATTAAAAAACAATAAGTCAATAGCCAACAGGCTTGACTTGGAAAAAGGAACCAGAAATATGTATTAAAATACAATAAAATAAATAACTCACTTCATGGTTAATAAATTGGACCCATGATGGAGCAATGTATGTACATATATGTACAAAAAAATTTTTTTTTAAAAAACAAAGGCTACTGAAAAACATGTATCATAATTTTGCACATTAACGTATGAAATAACAAAACTACCTTATCAAACTTTTCAATTTCAAAACACAGGAAATTGACAACATGTTGTTCAAGCCTGGAAAATGGTATGCTTCCAACCTCAATTGCCAAAGCAATTCTCTGAGTTCCAACAAATAGGAAACAGGGCCCCCCCCATTGTCATGCACAATCTGATCAATCACTGTGAAGCTAAACCCATGCCCCGGGCACTCGCTAATGTGTTTAGCAAGTGCATTAGCCATTTTTTTGTTGGAATTCAGAGAATTGCGTTGGCAACAATACAAATTTCTGGTTCTCCACTGCCCCTTCCCTCAACACTAACCCTACACCTTACCTTCATAGAACGTTTTCCATAGCACTGTCACAATTCAGACGAATTTGAGGCTAGTGTTATGGGGGAGTTAGTGTTAATATCAGGAGAGGAAATAGTATTCCTTTCTAGATATTATTGCATTCAGTGTTTTTTGTGTTAGGTATTGTGTACATTCGAACTGTTTTGTTTGTGCATTTAATTCAACATTAAAGTAGTTCAGTCATACATAACAGAACCCATAAAACATATACCTTAGAAGGCAGGCTGAAAGTGGTAATGCATGTCAAAAGAGAACATATGAAAAGAACCAAGGCTAGACACCAAGGAGTGTATAACAGAAATGCAAGGTCAAAGGAATTCAAATCCAAATTTTAGGTGTCAGTTTTAGTCCCTCCACAGAAAACACGTTATTGGCTAAATGACATGGTCCACTTGAATAACAGAAACACTAAATGATATGAACAAATAATTTTGCAAATACGTACAGCAAAAATCCTAAGTCTCCCTGTCTTTGTTGCATATTTGGGAGTCATACCTATGTCTTTCCATTGTTTCCTTGTGAATTCTTTATCCAATCTCTCTTCCCAGTCTTTTGTAACCTCCTCAGATTGATTCCTACAGTTATTGTGCAATACTGTATATGCCTGACTAATTATCCCTTTTTAACAGCAGATTTTATTCTAGATTTAACTAAATACTCTATCAGAGCATTTTTCTCATTTGGGATTCACCTATCCATTTCTCTTTTTCACTCAGATATCAATCCTTGATAAGGAGGGCAGTCTCTAGTCTGCACTCCAAATGTCTTCTTGGTCTCTTCCCATTTTATTACATTTTTCTCTGTAGTTATTTGTTCCCAATACCTTGGTCCCTTTGCCACAGAAGGATTGAACTTTGTTCAGAGTTCTATTTGCAAAACGAAGGCACAGTATTAACAGATCCCAATTTTTGTCATCTTCCTCAATAACTGTTTTCCATCAGGGTCTTCCAAGATGGCTGTACAATGATCAACAGCTAAACTGCAGCTCTCCCAGTGTGAAAAAAGAAACTGAGAAGTAATAGTTAATGATATTATCAGCTTGAGTAAAATTCATTTAGTAAATACACTGCTTAGATGCCAGCAAAGAAGACATTTAGAAAACCTAAAAGAAAAATTAACCAGAAATAGTGAAGAGAAAATACTATCTGGGAAGAATCCTGTAGCTGTTCAGCAAAAAGTTCAAATTCCAGCTTTGCTACAAGAGACAGTGTCCAGTAATGTACATGAAAAATCAATCAGAAACATACCTCTCAACTGTCCAGATTTTTGCAGAATATCCAGATTTTTGCCTCATATTTTTGGTCTGTTCCTCATAAAATTTGTGGTATTCTGGCAAATCACTGAGATGATCTGAGGACTGAATTCACTAAACAATGACATACATTTGAGATTCAGACTTCTTAACCTTCAAAAAATGTATGTTAACACAAATCATGTTAGTCTAGCAACTTTCTAAGTTTATAAGAAAAATATTTAAAATCTGTCCCTATTTTTGGGCCCTTGTCCCCCTTTTTTGTCAAGCTTTCCCCAGATTTCTTGCACTGAGAGGTTAAGAGGTAGGATGAGAAGTATATCAACTCAAATATCAAATGGCTGGAAAAAATACAAGAAGCTTTAACTAACTATTCAGACGAACTGATAAAACTGCAAAAATCAGAATATGAAATAAACAAAAGGTTGACTGAATAAGAAACTTCTCAAGAAAAGATGTTTCAAAAAATGAAGGCGTTAAAAGGTAGAGCATACAGAAAAAAGCTGAGATTTTCTGCTGTACCACAAAAACTGGAAGGAATATACTGCATTAATTTTATCAAAGTGCAAATAAGCAACCCAAATAGCATTTTACAGTAAGGAGGATTTGTTAATTGAAAGGGCACACTGAGTGTGTACTCCATATCTGACTGTGAGAAAGAAGCCAAAACTTCTATTAGTAAAAATGAAAACATACCAGCAAAAAGAGTTGATCCTGACAAAACTATGTCAAAAGTGAAAAATATTAAAAACTGGAGACAGTAGAGTGCTTGTGGAAAATGATTATTCGCTGGACATCAGGCAGAAGAGAAGCACATTTATCCCAGCAATCAGGGAATTCCAAGAGGCAGATGTGAGATTCAAGTTGCTATATCCAGCTGTCTTCATAAAATTTCCTCTGTGGGATCTGTGACACCTATGCACTGGCCCAGTAATCAAGGAGCCTCAATCCTTACAACTAACATCAGTGAGGGGCGTCCACATTGGGAAGGATAACAAACACACAGTAAAGTAGAATTTCCCTTAAGAGCACACAGAGATCACAGCCAGTCTGGGGCTGTTTTTTCCCTTTCTCTCCAGATTCCCAATAAGGCTCCTCACTGGCTATAGGGTCCAAATGTCAGCCTAGTGGTCAAGCTAAAACCTCCATTACCGTTTCTGTCCAACCAGCGCTTTGTGTCCCTGCCCAAGTAGCTGACACACACCCTTTGAGATATGTTACATACAAACACACACACACACACACACACACACACACACACACACACACACACACACTCCTGGGGAAGGCTGGCACAGGTTCTCCAGCTATGCCCCTTCCTGGCAGGCTATAAGGTAGTAATCACCACCACCAACCACTAATATCAGCTACTAATAAAGCCCTTACCAAGGGGTGTCCAATTATTACTGTGCAATATTATTATCCAAATGGTAAGTGTGACTGAGCAGCAAGGCTTATTTAAAGTGGCTTTTTACAGTATCACTATATAAATGCAATGTACTCTAGAGCTTAAATTATCTCTACACAAAACAGCCACAGTAGAAAGGTTTAAAAATATTTAATAATAAATAATAAAGAACACAAGACAATACTTCTTACTACACAGTGCTAGTCAAGACTTCAGAGATAACAGGAAAATGCATAAAATAATACAGTAGAATAGTTCTGACATCAATATAGAAAACAACTAGTCTAATCTTCCTATTCCCTAGCTATATCTAAGAGGGACACTAAAGTCTAAGATTCTACTTACATACAGGCAGAGTGCTAGTGAGTTGGATGTTCTCAAGACAAATGCAAAATGCTCTGAGTTTCTCTGTCCTTAAATTGATAGCACAGTACTACTGACTCATTTCGGGTTACATCATTTTTTCTCTGGTTCCCAGGCTAACAGAAACTCAGAGTTTAGCAGCCCTTTTGATCTTGAACCTGGTCAGGAAGCTACACAATAAAATACATTATACGTGCAAAGTCTAGCAATTAACTCTGGTCTTAAAACAACAGCAACAATTCCTTCATTCAGACATCTTGGCTCCGAGTTTGAGATCAAAGAATTATACAATGCTTTACTTATCAGCTTTCCTCCAGCAGAGTGCAATGTGGTTACATTTTTGAAGTTCAACATTTAGCAAAGAGAACAAGCATGTGGCTTACATTAATATTCACAAATGACAGAATTATCTACAAAATATTATCCGGCTAGGCCGGCAGCCTTCACATATCTTCACAGGATCAAAGACATTTTTGATGCAGAACAGCTAAGGAGGAAAAAGGTTATCCAACAAAAAGTAAGCCAGCAAACAGAAAAGGAGTGTGTTTCCAATTCTTCTGACAATAAAGCTCATGGAGAGACTTTCCAAGAAACCCTGTCCAGTGTTCCAAAGGAAATGAATGAGAGACAGAAAAAAAGCACACAAGTTGAGTAGAAGAATCAGGAACACCCTGGACTTTGAACCAGAGTCTGGTGTTGGGAGATGGGAGATGAACAGGAAGAGGATCACAATCACTGAAATTTGTGAATACGTGGGAGACTATAAAGCATCACATTTGTAAAATATAGTTTTGCAAGAAAGGTTGGCTGAGAAAGACTGAACTTTGGGTGACTTTGTTACACTTGTGGATAGACTGTAAAGCAAATACTCCACATTATGTCATTAATATTTAAGAGGACACTAAATGGGGAAAAGTAACTGTAAGTAAGCCATTTTTCTTATTTTAGTGTTTGTATAAACATTCCATGACAATGCTATATATTATAAACAGTAAAGCAGTTTTGTGTATTGTGTAGTCAGGGGTATTTTAAATGTGGGGGGAGTCTCTTCAGTGACTACCAGATGCATTAAAGATATTAACTTATACAAGTACTTTTTTGTTGTTAAGAAATATAGAGTGTGCAGTATAACAAGAAAAGGAAGGCTGTACAAACACAAATTTCATGCTGCTGTCCTATGATCTTCAGCCGCTGGGGTGGGTGTGGGATGTAAAAGTCAAATGAGTATATTATATGTACAGCTAGCATATTTTCTAATATTTTTATAAGACAGAATATCTACAATAATGCCATGGGCTTGCACTATAAAAATATTTTTGTAAGCAAGTTGGCTTGAAAAATAAGACAAAAGGATAAGAGTCATAAAAATGACAAGCTTCTTACATCTGCAAAGCTATTAGCTAGATTTTTTTTCTATTAGCAAATGTTCAGTGAGTCAGGAAGCCTACTGCTAAGTCAGCTGTACATTTTGTTCTATGTGAAATTTACAAAGATTAATTGCTGAGTACTTTTTGCATGGAGAGGGTCTGTCTGCAGCTGCTAACAATTAACTTTGAGAGTTCTGAGCATTCTTAGCTAATGGAAATGCAAAATTTATAGGTATAATGACAAGAAGATCAAATAAAGTTTGAAGTGAATAGCAGCCTTAATATTTTAATGCATTTCATTTTCATTTTTTCTGTTTCCTAACTGTGTGTTTCTGAACAGTGTGCTGTGTGTCTCTCTGCAGTTAGTTCCCCACCCTCCCTCTGTGTTCCTGTGTTGGTATTAGTGTTGGTGGCTCTGGAATTGCCCACCCCTCTTGTAAGTCTGTATTAGAACACTCCTCCTGGGTCCATCTCATTTGCTCACTTAACCGAGTATAGTTAGATCATATTCATAGACTAGTGTTTACTCTACTTAATATAGAGAGAAGATTTGAGAAGGCCAGCCCACTTAGGTTCTTCCTTCCTCTCTTCTTTCACTTAAAAAAAACTTTTGCACTTTATTCATTTGCTTTTACTGTATTTGTGTTTCCTCCTACTTTATTTTGCTTTTCTTAAAAGTACTCAGTTTTACTTATTATACTGCATTTATTACTGGTTGGTCGTAGCCTGACTAAATTGTAACTGTTATTCTAAGTCTTTTGGTTTAAGCACTTGGGCTTCATACAGGCTGTTTTACATTAAGAAGGTTTGTGGTCTGCACTGTTGTGGCAGGACAGGTAGCTTACATTTTTCTAAGCTGGGAATTGCTGATTGAAGGCCCAGTGTCTGCTATTCTAAAAGTGTATTAGTTCTGGCTTAAGCACTTGGGTTTCGGGCTAGTTATTCTACATTAAGAAGGTTTGTGGTCTGCACTCTTGTGGGAGAAGAGGCTGGATTCTGCCCTTCTGAGCTGGGAATTTCTGGTCACAGGCTTATTGTGATTGCTTATTTGAACTGCTTCTTTCTGAAATTGGTACACCTTGCTGCTGTAGCACAGACCAGATTCAAGCCTGCTGAATCTAGCTTTGTTTGTATAACTTGAGCACTGATCCAGGCCATCTTTTTTGGAGAAGGTTCCCCTGCACCCTAGTAAGCATGGGTGTACAGTTGGAACTTGTCTGACTGAAGACTGCTGGAACAGGGCTCAGTTTTGAGCTTTTTTTGGTTAATTGGTTAACTTGTTTAAGTCAGTTTGTTCATTTTCTATTGTGTGTATATGTATATATATATATATATATATATATATATATATATATATATTGCACTTTATTCATCAGCTTTTACTGTATTTGTGTTTCTTCCTACTTTACTACTGGGGGCATTGACTACAACTCTGATCTGTGATATATAACAATAAGTATCCTTTTCTGCACGTTTAAACTGTTTTTTTGAGTGTATGTGCTTTATTTTCTGGGGGAAAAAAAAAATATATATATATATATATATATATATATATATATATATATATATATACTTGCTTCCCACCTTTCTAAGATAGTATAGTTCAGTTTTCAGGTTAGTGCTGAATTCACGGCTGTATTACAAATCTCTGTGTTTGCCCATAAGTTACTTGGATAGAAGGAAGTTTCTCTGTTCACCTGTGAGAGAAGGGAGCTTTGAGCAGCTTATCTGTCCCTGGAGGAGTGGTTTCAGCCCAGAAATTAGTAGTTTATTGGCCATTTTGGGCTAATTTCTATCTCTTTCTTTTTCCTGCTATAAATACCGTATTTGCCCGGTTTTGCGCACCGGGCAGCGCCAGTTAGCTAGGGAAAAACTATTCCCGGCTCCACAAAGTCTCCTCTTTAATTTTTCCCTTGGAACTAGACAAACTTTCAACTTAAGCACTCAAGCCATTAATTTCTCAGCCCGGCACTTGCTCAAAACTTATAGCAAGTATGTATAAACCCTAGCACTAGACTCTCCTGTACTGTACAGAAGGACAAGGCTCTCTATTCGACCTTACCAGCCATCCAGTAAAACAGGTCACTGTACCTATCCAAGAATGTCCAAAGGGCAGTTTCAGGTGTACTCTCCAGTCCATCTAGTGAATCTGGGCATTTTGAGCAGTGTTGCAACTGCCTCATGTACACAGACAACCCTCTCCTCCTACCACCAAACACTAATACATGCGAGAGATGCAGTTATACAGCCAAACTAGAGGCTAAGCTCTGTCAACCCAAGACTGGATCAGACAGTCAAGAGGAGAAGGGAAATACTTGCATCACACCACCAGTCTTACATAGACCTATTAAACCAGCACCGGCAAAAAACACACATAAATACATGAAAACATACTCCGAGGCTCTAAATAAAAATCTGCAAAATGAACAGAGACCTCCAAAGCAAATATCCAAGCAACCTCCACCCCCCCAACACAAACCATGAAGCACATATTTCACAAAACCAGTGTGCCATGCAATCACAGCCCTTAAGGCAAAATAACATACCCAACATACTAGTAATAGGTGACTCTATAGTCAGGCGCACTGACATCCCACTCACTAGGCTGAATAAGGAGAAGGTTACTGTTAGCTGCCTGTCGGGTGCCAGGATCCGCCACATAACACAAACACTCAGGTCACTCCAGAACAAGTACAAATATGACTTAATTGTCCATGTTGGTGTAAATGACCTGAGCCGTACCTCCCTGGACTACATGAAGAGAGACATGGAAGAGCTCTCTAATCACGTAGTCCAGGCCGGTATGACCCTGACCATGAGTAGCATCCTGCCTTCACCAAGAATTATACCACTGTATAAAGAAAAAATTCTCAATTTCAACAATTGGCTAAGTTTCTGGTGTCATTCAAAGGGGATCCAGTGTCTGTCCACCTGGGATGACATGTTTGACAAGCCACGCTGCTTCGCTAGATACGGCTTGCACCTGTCACCCTTAGGCTTTCGAATACTGGCCAAGGCTCTTGCCACCCCCATAGTGCCTTTTTTAGGTAAGACAAAACCACCGCCGTAAATAGCACAAGTAACAAACAACTGAGGGTAATGCTACTCAATACCACAAGTCTAGACCTCAAAATGCACGCACTCGAGGCACTCCTCGGTATGGATAAAATATATATATATATATATATATATATATATATATATATATATATATATATATATATATACAGTAACAGAAACCTGGTTTAAGGCTCCACAGAGCACCCCAGCATTACCAGGCTGCAACTCATACCATATATTTCGGCCACAGAACCCAAACCGAAATACAAAGGGGGGGGTGTATCCATATTCACCAAGGATACCCACACTTCCAGGTTAGTGGCACAGCACGATGCTTCAGAGATCATCCACGTGCAATTAACAATGGGCAAAACTGCAATTCAAATTGTAGCTTGCTACAGATCACCCACCATGTCCCAGGACCCCCACTCTGCATTTCTGGAAACACTGGGAAACATAAAGGTCCTACCAAACACCCTAATATTGAGTGATTTCAATTACCCAAACATTAACTGGGAGAACTACTCAAGTACTAGCTCCCTTGCCCAACTTTTCCTAGAATTTATAAACTCAAACGCCCTGGTTCAACTGGTCAACACTCCCACCAGAGGTGACAACATATTGGACCTGGTCATCACCAACATGGGCAACCGGTGTTCCACACCAGAGGTCAACCCCTCGCTGGTTAGATCTGACCATAAACAAATCACTTTGGATATCCATATTCCACCCCCACCCCCGGACAAGAAAACCACAATGAAAAACTTTTCAAAAGCAAACTTCACATTACTTAAGACCGAGGTGGAAAGTTTCAATGCCCCCATGCTGAGGGATAACACTGTCCAAGCTGCAAAATCCATTACTAATGCATTCTACGGGCAGCTACAAGAATGCATGGATCTCAAGCAAAACCAAGACTCACTCCTTCAAGAAAAGGAAACCAGCCTGGTAGACTCCTGCCATAAACAAGCTATGCAATAGAAGGAGGAAACTAGTACAGAAAAGAGTAAAATACCAAGAAGAGAAGACATCCCTGATCAGTATCAGCAAGAAACTACGATCCCTCATAAAATCATCCAAGGCAAGCTTTGAAAGAAAAATTGCCACGGACTCCAAAGATAACCACAAGGCATTCTTTAGCTATGTCAAGAATCTAAGTGGCAATGCTCAGATCTGCTTGGAGTTAGTGCACAATGGCACAAAATACACTGAACCGACCGATATCGCCAACATCCTGGCAGGTTCAGCGCAAACTTCACCCCCTCCCCCAAAAAAGCCCATAACCATACCAGAAGAATGTAGAGTCCATGAAATCACAGACACTCAGGTTAAAACAGCCCTCTCCAAAGCCAAAAACACAGCATCAATGGGAACGGACAGTGTCCCAGGCTGCGTCCTACACGAGCTCAAAGAAGAACTAACCCCTCACCTAAACACACTGTTCAAACTCAGCCTCTTCACAGGCTACATACCCATAGAGTGGCACACAGCAACAGTTATTCCACTCCATAAAGGTGGAGCCACAACAGACCCCGGCAACTATCACCCTATAAGCCTGACTAGCTTGGTCTGCAAGGCTATGGAGCACATCATCATGGAACTCATTAACAGAGACATTGGGAACATCCAAACACTGGACCCTACCCAGTTTGACTTTGTTAAGGACAGATCATGCCTCCTAAACCTGGTGGACTTCTTTGAGACAGTTACCAAGGCTATAAGACGACGGAAAGGTGGTACACACAGCCTACCTAGACCTCGCTAAGGCCTTCAACATCATTCCCCATTCTGGTATTACAGACAAGCTCAACAGCCTGAACATAAACCCCTATGTCACAAGATGGGCTGCCAACTGGCTCACGGACAGAACCCACATGGTGAGAGCTGCGGGAGCTAGGTCCAACTCTAAACTGGTTACAAGTGGTGTTCCCCAGGGCTCAGTCCTAGGACCCTTCCTGTTCGGCATATACTTCTCAGAGGTACAGGCAAGCACAGGAGGACTATGGCTGACCAAGTTCACAGACGACTGCAAACTAGGGGCTATAACTGAATCTCCGGCTGACACAGACATCCTCCAAAAGGGTCTCACTGAGACGGACACCTGGTGTCAAAATCATGTCCTCAAGCTAAATGCCAAAAACTGCATAGTCATCCCCTTTGGAAAAAACAAAGTACCCACAAACTACCACATAGGTGGTAGTCCCCTAAATACGGAAGACGTAATAAAGGATCTGGGGACCCAAGTAGATAGTAATCTTACCTTTGATAATCACATTGCCAAAGTGGTTAGAAAATCCTTCTACGTAGCCCACCTAATCACAAAAGGGTTCGCATCCAGATCAAAAGAGGTCATTGTGCCCCTCTACTCATCACTCATCGGACCCATCATAAAGTACAACGCCCCATTTGGGATGTACCTTACAAGACACCTGCAACAGCTGGAAAGACCACAGAAGTACTTCACCAAGAAGATCACTGGCCTCAGACAGATGCCCTATGCAGCTCGACTGAAGAAACTCCAGTTGTACTCGGTTGCATACCGCCTACTCAGAGGTGATCTCTGCCTGACATACAAGGCCATGTCCAACCCAGAATTGATGGACATGCTCCACCAAAAGAAAACCTTATCCCCTCGAGCCACACACTCTAGGGATCTAAACCTCACCACAACAATAACTAGGACGTGCTGGACGGATAGATTCCTGTCCCAGAGACTTTCCATGCTTTGGAACAAGATCCCAATCTACATTAGGCAGAGATCCCTGCTAACACTCTTCAAAAGAAACGTTGACGAGTGGATTGGAAACAAAAAGTTTACCTCAGGGATCACTTCAGTGGCTCTACTGGACAGAGACACAGGGGAACTAATCTAAGGGGGCGGAGAAAGCCAACACATTCTGGCTAGGCTTATAAATGCCTTTGGGCAGATAACCTAGTACCAACCTATGAACCTACAATAAAACAGTCTACAGTTCTGTTTTGTTTAAAGACAGCCAGTTCAAGGTTTCTTAGGACTAAAACCAAATCTGTTCTGGAAGAATACACGCTGTTTTTCACATCTGGGAGGGGAACAGATATATGAAAAGAACACACATCATTCAGTGTAAGTGGGAACACAGGCTGTAGCATGTGCTTTAGCATGGGTAGCCTTAATTTAATGTTACATAATGCCTGTGGGTGCAACTGTTAATTTCAGGCAACTGTTCCTATCTGGAGGATTAAACTTAATTTTTGAAGATGTGCATTCTTTTGTGTGTTTGCTCAAAGCTAACAGGACAAGGGGTGATTTGAAAATGTATTTAGTTTTTTTGTGTGAGAGTTTTCATTAAATAAAAAGTCTTAAAATATGACATGGGTTCAGACACTGAAGAGAAACAATGGCATAAAAGTTCAGACTGCCAAACATTAGTGTGTGCATGTAACACAAAACCTGGGAATACACATTAAAAAAACTGACATGTACAATACGTGGGAACGACATCTTTTTATCATAATAGCTGTACTATCCATATTATCTTGGAACCTCAGCAAACTGGAAACTTCCTACAATAACATCGCTAGATTTGCAACAGGAAACCCTTACAGAATCCACCACTGCATAAATATAAAGCAGCTTGGATGGCTTGAACTACAAAAACGTGATTAAATTCCATCAACTAACCATTGCCCGTAAAACTCTTTATAAACTTCCTGTACTCCTATTCTATCTACCCTCATTACTCCATACACAAATCTGAAATCACTACGTTCCTCACACAAAAATCTCCTATATACCTCTAAACCTAACAACAAGGCTGGTGAATCTCTCTTCTCTAATGCTGTTGGAAAAACCTGTAATCTTCTCCCCAGCGACCTTTCCTCTCTTCCCTCTCTATCACTCCTCAAAAATAGACTAAAACTCTACCTTAGAACACACTGGTTGTGCCCCTGTACTAAACCTGATTAGGTTTCTATCCACCTAATTAAACTTAGCTCTGCCTATCCCTCACTACTCATAAACACATATTATTTTACCTATAAATACAGATTTCCTCCTAAACTACACTGTGACCAGTCACTCTATACACTTCCTACTGAAGAATGTTTTTCTTTTACATTATACTGTATATAATTAATCTGTCTCCTCTTTTGACCTTAGTCTTTCAGTTTATCTATATTTTAGACCTGCATATTGTATAGTATAAACATTCTTGCACTACAAGTTTTTTTTGTCCTCACAGTATTTTATGTTGTAACCTGTAATATTCATTGTTTACAACTAATGCTGCTATTTAGTCATTTTTTTTCTTTTATTTTTCTGTCGATGTACCTGAAATCTGCTTGTTTAATATGAATATTTTTATTTAGTCTTATTTTGTGTATTGAGTACTAAGTTTTTAATTTATCTGTATTGGAGCTTATCTCCCCAGGCCTCTACTGAAAATGGACATGTATCCAGCTAGACTAGCCCGGTCAACAAATGTAAAATAAATAAAATAAATAAATAAAATAAAAACTTAAATGGCATTACAAGCATAGAGAAAAAGGAAAGACCACTGAATTATATTAAGAAATGCAGAGAGCAGGGACTTCCAAGATGGCTCCACATTGAGTAACAGCTTAATTCTAGTTCTTCCAGTGTGAAAAATACTCAGCAGACAAAGCCAGTGGACTTATACTTCTGGATAAATTTCAGTAACTGGCTAGCAAGCACACTGCCTGGATGCCAGGAAAAAGAATTATAGAGGACATGAGAGAAAATAATCTACAAAAGGTAAGGAAAAACACTGACGGGGAAGAATACAGCAGCTGTTCAGCAAAAAGCAGTGCAAGCTCCAGACATGACTTCCAGTAACCTATAGAAAAGTATAAGACACATACCTGATTAAAACAAACAAAATACTTATGGAGTATATCAACTCAAATAATAACAGGCTGGAAAAAATGGCAAAAGCTTTAAACAGATGTTCAGATGAGGTGATAAAACTGCAAAAAATCAGAGGTCAAAATGAGAAAAGGCTGGATGAATATGAAACTGTTCAAAAAGAGATGTTTCAAAAAATAAAAGAATTAGAGGACATAACACATAGGGAAACCTGAGATTTTCTGCTGTACCAGAGAGGCGACTGTATTAATTTTATGAAAGTACAAATAAGTAACTGGACTGGTTTTCCACAGCAGGAGTTGTTAATTGAAAGGGCACATTGTGTCTATGCTCCCAAACCTGGCTATGAGAAAGCAACCTACACCTTTAATAGTAAAGATGCAATCCTACCAACAGAAGGAGTTGATTCTGACAAAACTGTGGCAGAAGGACAAAGTACTAAAGGTGGGAGACAGAGTGTTTGTGGAGAATGATTACTCACTGTACACTAGGTAGAAGAGGGGTACATTTATTCCACTATTCGGGGAATGCTGAGAAGCAGGTGTGAGATTCAAACGAATGTACCTAGCTATCTTCAAAATAGTCTTTCCTGGATGGACAAAAATCATTGTTTAATGCAGTGCATGCTAAGGAGGAAATATACAAGTTTGTCCAACAAAAAGTGAGCTGTGAAACAGAAGGAGATTCTGCCTCTTATTATTAAGGTAATAAAGACCACAGGCAGACTTTGCCAGTAAAACATTTTCCAATGTTTCAACAGAAAATGCTTGAGAGAAGGAAAAAAAGGACAACAGTTGACTTGAGGAATCAAGAGTAGATTGGAAATGAAGCAGAGATAGGATTTGGGAGATAAAAATGAACAGGAATAAAACCAGTATCTTGCAAATTGAAAATGTGTGATTACAAAGCAATAATTATAGTTGTGAAACATGACAGAACCAGAAAATCTGGAAATATTGGACTTTTTGGATTTGGTATACTTGTAGAGGACTCTAAAGCATATGCCCTACTTCATGTCATTAAAGTTCAGAAAAATACTTGGGAAGAGGAGGGAAAACGTTAACTGTAAGTAAAACATTTTTTTTTCTTAAAAGTAATATATTTATAGTGCATGATTTTCTTTGCATGTTTTAAAGTAAAGTTTTTTCAGTTACTATTAAGTGTAATGGGGATACTAATATAGACAGATGCTCCTATTTTTTTACTCCTTCTCTATTTCTCCTTATTCAGTTTTAAGAAATGTGGGCACTGTAAAATGTAAAAAAGATGAATATTATGGTCAAAAGAGCATGAAAAAAAAAGAAAATATGATCTTTTTCTCATTCTTGCGTTGGGGAATGAAGGGATTAAGGCCCTTAGCTTGATCTAGTAACAAGTTTTAAGCTAAAGCAAGTAAATGAAAAAGAACACTGAATACTATAAAGCTTTTTTTTTCTAGCAAATAAATGCATGCTTTTGGTAGCAACTTAGTATCTGGTCCTCATGTCTCCATGGAAACAATCTGATAAAGAGAAATGTCTAGGAGATAATGTTTTCCGAAAACATTTACGTGTTTTTCAATCTGACAGAGCTATAAAGATAAGACATAACCAGACAGCACTTAGTATAACCACAGGCTGTACCATGTGTCTTAGCATGGATAAACTTTCTTTTAGGTCAACCCGTATGTGAGTGTTGCTGTCAGTTTGGGACACTTGTTCCTATTAGGAGGGTAAAACGTCAATATTTGAAGATGTTGTTGTTGTCTTTCGGCTTTTCCCGGTTAGGGGTCGCCACAGCGGAACTCCGGTCTGCTAATGATTGGTAGTAGATTTTCACAAACGCCGAGGTGCCAGCTCGACGATCAACCTTCAATGAAGGCACGCCCATTTACGCTTGTCTTTCGAATGCCCACCCAACCACGGGGAGGACATGCAGACTCCACACAGAAGGCACTCCCCACACTCCAGCCGAGAATCGAACAGGAGAACCTCTTGCTGTGAGGCAACAATGCTACCACTGCACAACCGCGGAAGTCATAAAGAAGTTATATCTTACCATAACGCTCCATCTGTGCTGTCGAGCTTCACTAATCCTTGACTGTGGGCTTGATTCCAACCCTCAGAACCGACTCGGCCGTTTACTTCAGCTCGCGCCTTCCAAACTCTCGAGCTAGGCTCTACCCATAATGCTCCCCACTAAATTACCTCAGATTGAGTTTGCCTAAAATAGTGGTAGACAATTGAGTAAATAAGAAGTACAGACCAGAAATGTGTCCCTATCATGAAGCTAGTCCTGGGAGAATTTGATCCACTAAGAGTCTCAGGATGGGGGAAAGACGGAGAGGATGTCAAGGATTAGTGAAGACTGACGACACAGATCAAATGTTATGGTAAAACATAACTTCTTTATCTGATGATGTCAATCTTCATGTAATCCTTGACTTTTGGACAGAGTCCCCAGCTACCTGAATCTTGGGAGGTCTCACGGAAGAATATTCCTAAGCACCATCGAACCAATGATGCTTGTCCCCTAGAGACCTGATCTAATTTGTAATGAGTGATAAAGGTATGAGGAGAAGACCATATGGCTGCTGTACAAATGTCATCTAAAGAAGCTCTGGCATGAAAAATTGCAGAAGTTGCCACAGCTCTAGTTGAGTGGGCTTTCACTGGGTGTAGAAGGTGAAGTACTTTTGAATGGCTGATAAATGTAATACAGTCTCTGAGCCATTTAGCTAAGGTAACCTTGGTAACCGGGTTACCTAAAGAAAGTGAGGAAATGGCAACAAATAGTTGGTCAGATTTTCTGAAATCCTTTATTCTGTGGAGATAAAAACATAGTTATCTGTGAATGTCTAATAAATGAAGGGAATACTCCCCTTTATTGGAGAAATTAGGAAAAAAGACTGGTAGTTGTAGTATTTGATTGCTGTTAGAGTCTGAGACTACCTTCAGTAAAAAGAATGGATTAGTCCTAAGAGAGATCCTGTTTTTCTGAAATATTATGTAGGATGGTTTGCAGGACAAGGCCTGAATTTCAGATACTCTTTTGGCAGATGTAATAGCCACTAAGAATAAAGTTTTCCAAGTGAGAAACTTTAAGTCACATGTAGCTGATGGTTCAAAGGGGGAAAGAGTAAGGGATTGAAGAACTAGTGTTACATCCCATGGAACAAAGGGCTCTTTAAAAGGAGGTCTTAATATTAGGACTCCCTTTAAAAAGGCTTTACAAAGTTTGTGTGATATAAGGGATGACCCTTCAAAACCCATATGGAAGTTAGAAATTGCAGCTAGATGGACTTTAATTGTAAAGGCAGAAGAACCAGTTTGATAGAGGTTAGCTAAAGTCCAAAACTTTATGAACAAGGGATGTACAAGGGTCAAGTTCATTACTGAGAGCCCATCTTGCAAATTTTTCACATTTACTTTGATACAATTTCCTAGTCAAAGGTTTATGATAGGCCACAATGATTTGGCGGACAGGAGAGGAAAGGGAAGAATACCTGACAATCGTGGGAATTTTAGAGAGGCCACACAGTGAGCTTGAGATGATGGAGATTCCGATGATGAACTATTCCCTCTGGATGAGACAGTAGATCTAGAGCTGGGTCCAGCATCCATGGTCTCTGGAGTAGGTGAGGCCAAAGGAAGGGAAACCAAACTTGTCAAGGCCAAAAAGAGGCAATGAGGATTATAGTGTTCTTCGACTTCTTGGCTTTCCTTAGAAACTGGGATATCAGAGGGGTTGGGGGAAAGGCATAGAAAAGAACGGGGGGCCAATCATGGAGAAGCACGTCTCTGAGTGACTCCCCTGGAGGGGGAATTAGGGAAAAGTAATTGCTGCACTTGCTGTTCAGAGGGGAAGCAAATAGGTCACTGCAAGGTTGGCCCCAGTGACGAAAAATCTCCAGTCACCACAGGATTGATAGACCACTTGTGAGGCATGATAATAGTCTTGCTTAGTTTGTCTGCTATCATGTTGGAGCTCCCCAGAATATACTTTGCTGTGAGAAAGCAGTTGGAAGAAATCGCCCATTGCCAAACTCTGAGTGCTTCTTGACAGAGTGGGTAAGATTTGGTTCCTCCTTGTTTGTCGATGTACCAGACTACCGACATGTTGTCTGTCTGAATTCCTACTATTCTTAGAGGAATAGCTTCTTGAAATGCTTGCAACGCTAATAGCACTGCCCTCATCTCTAGAATATTGATGTGCAGATTGGCCTCCAGTTAGGGCCAAGTGCCTTGGACTGTCCTTCCCAGATAATGCCTTCTCACCATATCTGGGAAGCATCTGTGGTCACTATGGCTTGGGGCTGTGGAAGAATGAATGGACGGCCCAAAAGAATCTCATTGGAGTGGAGCCACCACGACAGTTCCTGTTTGCAATGATTGGAAATCAAGATGTGGTGTAACTGGTAGATCTATCAGAGACCACTGGGAGGCTAGCAGCCATTGTAGGATTCGCATGGCATATCTGGCTAAAGGAACTCGAATGACTGAGGTTGCCATTGAGCCTAATGCTTATAGGACCAATATGGCTGGAACACTTTTGTTTTGGATAATCTGGCTGACCTGAAATCTGACCCTTTGTTGTCTTTCCAATGGGAGAGAAGCAAGACCTGCAACTGTATCCAACAGAGCTCCGATGAATTCTAGTTGTTTTGAAAGTTGTCAATTTAACTTTTCGTAATTTACTGAAATGCCTAGAGATGCACAAAGATGCAGAGTGTAATCTCTTGCCCGTTCTATCTGACACCTGGTGGCAGTGGTAAGGAACCAGTCGTCGAGGTATGGAAAAACTCAAAATCTTTGCAGTCTGAGATGAGCTGCTACTACCACCACCATGCATTTGGTGAACACCTTGGGGGCTGAGGTGAGTCCAAAGGGGCAGTGCTTTGAACTGGAAATGACTGGCTCCCAGCCAGAAGCGCAGGAATCTTTTGGAGCGTTTGTCCATTTTTAGGTGGTAGTACGCATCCTGGAGATCTACAGAGCACATCCAATCTTCTTTTTCCATGAATGGAAGTATAGACTGTAGCGAGACCATCTGAAATTTGGTTTACTGAACTGCCTTGTTGAACAGGCTGAGATCCAAAAATGGGTCTCCAGTTCTGTTTTTTTTTTCTTTGGGCACTAAAATGAATCTTGAGTAAAACCTGGATCCTATTTGGTCTGGTGGGACTTTTGGGATGACTGTTTTCTTGAGCAGTTTTTGAATTTCTACTACTGCTGCTTCCCTGTGACTGGGTGGAACATCTAGGAGTCTTTTTTGGGGTTTTGGACTTGAACAAAGTAGAATATTGTAACCTCTGGAAATGATTCCTTGCACCCATTTGTCTGATGTTAGTTGCCAGACTGGTTGGTGCAAGGATAATCGTCCCCTGACTGCTTCCAGAGGAAGGCAATTGGGCCTCCATTCAAGAGTGCTAGTAGGAGGTGCCAGGGAAAGAATCTCTGGACCCCTAGTTCTGTGGGCCACCTCTGCCTCTAGGGCAGCATCTTCCATTATTACTTCCCCCTTTGCCCCGAGGGAAGTCTTTGCCACTTGAGTCTTGGAAGGGCCCCTGGGACTTCTTAAACCAGAGCCTCCCACTTCTCTGGTTCCTGGAGTATGGTTGTTGAGGAGTGGAGAAGCGTACGCCTATGGCGAAAGAGTCTTCCCATCCTTCTCACATCTGGCCAGTATGTCTTTTACCTTAGGACCAAATAGGGATGATCCGTCAAACAGAGCATTGATAAATGTCACACAAGGGCATCCAGGCATGTCTTCTAATGGCTACGCCTGAACCAGCTACTCTAGTCATCCCTTCGGCTGCATGGGAAATCAGCCTCATAGATGAGTTAGAAATTGCTTCTAGCGTGAGGAGCTGAGAAGTAACTTTATCTCATACTTCTTCAGCTACTGCTCCTGAGAGAGTATCCAAGGGCTCTTTGATCAGTAACCTAGTAAAGTGCATCATGTAGATCAAAGACCTGAGAGTGAAGCTCAACTAAGTGTAAACAAATTTCCCAAATCTATCCATAGTCCTAGACTTCTTGTTAGGAGGATGGATAGTAGAACTTTGGCATTACAAGCATAGAGAAAAAGGAAAGACCACTGAATTATATTAAGAAATGCAGAGAGCAGGGACTTCCAAGATGGCTCCACACTGAGTAACAGCTTAATTCTAGTTCTTTCAGTGTGAAAAAACTCAGCAGACAAAGCCAGTGGACTTATACTTCTGGATAAATTTCATTAACTGGCTAGTACGCACACTGCCTGGATGCCAGGAAAAAGAATTACAGAGGACATGAGAGAAAATAATCTACAAAAGGTGAGGAAAAACATTGACGGGGAAGAATACAGCAGCTGTTCAGCAAAAAGCAGTGCAAGCTCCAGACATGACTTCCAGTAACCTATAGAAAAGTATAAGACACATACCTGATTAAAATAAACAAAATACTTATGGAGTATATCAACTCAAATAATAACAAGCTGGAAAAAAATGGCAAAAGCTTTAAACAGATATTCAGATGAGGTGATAAAACTGCAAAAATCAGAGGTCAAAATGAGAAAAGGCTGGATGAATATGAAACTGTTCAAAAAGAGATGTTTCAAAAAATAAAAGAATTAGAGGACATAACGCAAGTTCCTTCTTTGTGGCTGCCGCTGTCACCAAGGTGTCTACAGGTATGCCCTTGGCCCAATGTTGCTCTTCCTTGAGGGCAGAAAGGATCCAGTCAGGTCTCTTGGGGATCGGTTCAATGGAGTCAGGCATCTTCCATGACCGCTGCGTGATCAGTTTAATGAGCTTGTCAGCGAGTGGAGAGATCCAAGAGGCAGAGGGTTGGGCACAAAAACCTCCAGATATACCTACTCCTCCAAAGAAGGCTGGAGATAAGACCAGCCACTCCTCTGTTTCAGGATTTAAAGGATGCCTTTGAAGGAAACATCATCAGGAGATGACCTTGGGGAACCATCCCCTTCATTAAAATCGGCATCCTCAGTGAAGGACTCCTATGGGGAGTCGAAGTGCTTCCTCTTGTACTTTTTCTTCACAGGTACTTTCTCAGGGGAATGTTCGTGGGAAGTGTCCGAAGAGAAAACCACCAAGGTGGGTCTTTTCTGGGACTTTTGTCCCCCTGTCCTAGGGATGAAACTGATGGAAGATCTAGTCAAGGAGAAGTAGAAGTTTGGCCTGACAGGGATGGCAGAGACTGGGAGTCCACAATGGAGAGGGATGGGAACCCAGAACCAAAATAGACTCCTTCAGAACCATAGTCCCACCCTGCACCGAGGAGGCGAACCCCAAAACCAAAGTCTGGGTCGATCCAAGAAAGCCGAAGCACCGAGGGTCATGGAAGGCTCTGAAATTAATGAAGTCGATCCATGCCCCTCAGAACCGACCACAAATTCTCAACTCCGGGAGGCCTCCAGTTCTGAAAAAATGGAGGAGCTCAAGGCAATCCTTGGTTCCAAAGTCAGGTAGGTCGTTGCCTTGAGCTCCACTGACTCACCAGGAGTTGGAGGAGGAAGATAAGGTGGTGTCATAATAGGGCCGGTCCCTGTGCCGACTTGCCTGGGAACTGAAGATAATCCCCTCGCTGTCGGGACCTGATCCACTAGTCTCATGATGTCTGATTCCAAGAGACTCTTAGTGGATCAAACAGATGAAGTCGAAGGAGATCTAGGGGGTCTCAGTTCGACAAAGGGGCTTGGTGGACAGTCCTTGAATGGGTCGATCGATGGGGAGTATCTGCAACTTGGAAAGGGAGGCAAACTTGAGTGTTCCGTATCGATACACTTTCTGGTGCTGAGACTGTTGGAGCCAAATCCAAGAATTTAGTAGGTGCCAAGTCCTTTTTGCCATTCGGTGCCAAGGGAAATTCTGACACTGAAAGCTGTTTCAATACTTTTTTGGAGGTTCCAAGGAGGTACTCAGAACCAAGTAAGATCTTTTTTATGCTGAGAAGAAGAGGAGGATGAAATGGCTTCCGTCCTGGACCCAGAAATGGCCTCTTCAAAATCCCTTTTTAATAAACCTTTCAAGATAAGTTTGTTTCTCCACTCAGTGAGAGTTCTGGCAAAGAAATCATGGCATATAGAGTAGTTCTCTTGTAAGTGTATTACTTGCAGACAGTACACACAGGAAACATGCCTATCAGAATTGGGCATTTTTCTATCGCACTTCTGGCATCTTTTAAATCCAGAAGTGCCGTTAGAAGGAATGTCTGATTTTTCAGCCATTAGAACAAGAGACAAGAAACACATGCACACTCTACTAAGAAAAACAATAGGAGAAGAGACTTTTTTTAAAGGAAAAGAGAAGGAAAATACCAACTACGGTATTCAAGAAATACCTAATAGGTAAGAAAGACTAATGGCACGTAAGAGAAAAACTACCAACGGTAGAAATAAGAGGCAGAAAAAAAAAACATTAACAAGATAAAAGCAAGAACAGCGGGTAGAACATTAAGTAATTGGAAGATAGTTTAAGATGTATAACTCATTCCCTCCAGTACATCTCTTTTGAGTGTGTACCTTTAACTCCCAGTGGGTGTGGCTTGAGCCTTTAAAAATGAAGTTATCACCTTACAATTCTAACAAACACTCACTGACAAAGGTCAAATATCAAAATAATTGTGTCTGCCATCAAATATGCTTCAATATATGATATTCTGATACCTTGTATGTAGCATGGTTATGGAATTATTAATGCAAATATGAACAAGCAATATTTGACGCCTAGAGGTGCAGTAGGAGGTAACTGCAGATGCACCTGGAGACATCACTCGGATGTAATGAGATAAGGTACAGTAGATAAGAAAAAAACGTAGTTTAATCACAGCCAATGCTCAAGAGCGATCATACGCATATGACACACGAAGCAGCAAACGAGATTTGAGGTAATTTATTGAGGAGCATTATGGATACAGCCTAGCTCGATAGGTTGGAAGATGCGAGCTGAAGTAAACAGTTGAGTCAGTTCCGAGGCTCAGAACTGAGCCCACAGTCACAGATTACATGAAGACTGACAACATCAGATACATAGTTTTGTGTGTTAGTATACAGTTAGTATGTTTTGGGGGTATTGGCAGTGCTTGTTTTTTTGTTTGAGGGCTTACGATAAAACAAAAAGTTTGTAGATGTGACATAGGTTCAAATGGATATGACAAGAAACAACTGTATAAAGGATCAACCTGTCCCACAGTGTGTGCATGTATCACAGAAGCTGGAACTAGACACTTGACAAAAAAGCTGTTACACATAAAAGGTGTGCATAACTTTTTAACACAATGATGCTTTCTGTAATGTCTTTAAATGTCAGTGGTCTCACCGATAAATACAAAAAAGAAAAAGTAGTGAACTACATTAAAAATGTAGAGCGCAAATAGCTATGATACAGGAGGCACACTTGGAAAGAACTGAATATGTGAAATTAATAAAGATTTTTAAGATTGCTATTCAGAGGAATACCTGGGACAAAGGAAAAGAGGAGTACTTATATTAATTGCAAGAGGAACTCCAATACTGATATAAGAGGATAAAAAAAGATAATAATGGTAGATTTGTAGTACTAAGGGGCTAATGGCAAGGGAGGAGGATTACACTGGCATGTATTTATATTCCTCATAAAACTGCTATAACAGAGCTTAAGAAAATTCTAGGAGAAATAATCAGCTTTTAGGAAAGAATATTACTTATAGGTGGGGAGTGGAATTTGATTTTCAGCAGTGGGGATGTATCGGAGGTTAGAAGGGAAATATAACAAAGGAGGGTCGATTTTTGAAGAAATTTATGAAAATATTTGGCAGGGAAGATGTGAATTTAGTACTAGGAGTTCGGAGTAAATTTACATATTTTCCCTAAGATACAAAAACTGGGCTAGGCTAGGAAAAATTTACATTTCACAGGAACATGTGCATTTAACTGAAAGTCTTGATACGCACCCAATAACTATTTCAGATCATGCACCCATAATAACTAAAATAAAACACAGAGTATTGAAATAAAAATGAGACACTGGCTCTTTTTCCCAACTACCTGTTAAAAAGAGAGGACTTTAAGGGATGGGTAGTGGAAATTATTCAGGAGCTATTACAGATGACAGTAATTTCTGAAAATATAGGTAGAGATTGGGATAAAATTGAAGTGGAGTTTAAAAATAGGGTGGAAATAAAAGAAAAAGTGATATGGTTAATAATTAACAAGAAGTATTAGAGGGACTGACAAATGTTAAAGTACTGCAGAATACAGAACAAGAAGAGGAGCAACTGCAGAATGCTAAACAGAAAATAAAGGATTGCCTTGATAATATGCATGAGTTTAGAAAGATTGCTGTTAAGCAACTGTCTTTTGATAATAACCCTAGAGCACAACAACTCAGGCAACAGAAAGTAGAAAGGTCTGTGGCCAAGCTTAAGCAGCCTATAACAAGACAACAAGAGATCCTGCAGAAGTACTAGAAATATTTTGGAAATTCTATGAAAGTCCACATGAAGCACATAAATATAGAAATCGAGAAAAGGTACAAATGGAAATGTTTATGGAAGAATTAAATATGCCAAGGTTGGAGGTAGATTTAGGCTCGGTTACTAACAGGATAGGATAAGATGAGATAAAAATGGTGATGTATAACCAATCCACAGGAAAGTCCCCAGAAATAGATGTTATTCCCATAGCTCTCAACCTTCCATCTCCACAGTGAGGAACACTACCTCTCATAATGTGGAACAAATGGGCAAAATGTGTAACATGTATTAACAGCTTACTTACAACTTCAATTAGGAAGCTCATAGGATGGTTAGAATGTGATATTTTTAATTATATAATAGTTATTTTAATGAATTAGTATGATTCAGTTTTATTTACTAAGGATATTAGTTAAAAAAACTGTTAGCACTGAATGTGTGACAGACCCTTTCAATATGGAACACTGAGGAACATGAATATATATATTTTAAGATACCAAATGAGGAACGCTCCTCGTAATGAGGTACACTTGAGAGGTATGGTTATTCCTGTGGAAGTCTGGAAGCTAGGAAGGAAAAAACGATAAACATCTGGGAAGTTTTAACAGTATTTCAAGCAGATGAGAAATACCAACATCCTGGAAGAAAGCAGTGGGTGAAGACCCATCAGATCCAGCTTCATAAAGGTCCATTTTAATCCTAAATCATGATTATAAAGTGTTTATGTCTATAATGGCTAAAAGAATGGCAAAGATGATGCCAAAATTGATAGATATGGATCAATGTGGTTTTGTGGAGGAGAGGCAAACATTTGACAACATTAACAGAACACCGATGATCTGAAGGGAAGTAGAATGTAAATACCACTGTTGTTGTTGGGTTTTGATGCACAGAAAGCATTTGTCAGAGTAAGCTGCGACTTTATAAGCAGAGCAGTGGAAGCATTTGTATTCCCTGATAAAAGTATAAGACTGATTAGGAGGATATATATATATATATATATATATATATATATATATATATATATATATATATATATATATACGGGATCCGAGGCAAAAATTAAATAGAAGTTATGTTCTTACCATAACGTTCCATGTTAGTTGTCTTCTTCTCGCCTTCTTCTTGCTGGATGGGTTCGGAGCCGACCTCGGCTCCGACTCGGCCACTCTAAAAGCTCGAGAGTTGGTTCCACCGGCTCGAGGCTCCCCTTATATCCCGCAATGCTAGGCGAGAGTTACCTCAGATCTCGTTTGTAAGCTAACCCCAGCTTATAATAGTAACAGTATAACTGTAAACAGAGTCCACCTCTAACAACAGGAAGAAAGAAGGGTGACCTACATCCTGAACCAGGAAATATGCACAACAGCATATGCCTAAGAAAGAGGTGGTAGAAAGAGAGGTCACAATCACAACTCCTCTAGGTCTGTCCAGGCCAGGGGGAAGGAGGTGGGAGAAGAAGAAGGCGAGAAGAAGACAACTAACATGGAACGCTTATGGTAAGAACATAACTTCTATATGTTAAGTTGTCTATCTCGCCTTCATTCTTGCTGGATGGGACCGTCCCTAGCACCTTGTCCCGGTGGCCTAAGGGAACAGACTCCTGAGAACAGTGGAACCAAAGTTAGCTCTATGCCTAGAAGCTAAGTCCAACTTATAATGAGAAATGAAAGTGTGAGGAGTAGCCCAAGTAGCCGCTGCACAAATGGTGTCAATAGGCAGTCTGTCTTGGAAGGCTAAAGAAGTAGCCAAAGCTCTGGTGGAATGGGCCTTAGGTTTATTAGGCAGGTTTTGGTGTCTAATTTCATGTACAAGGGAAATCAAAGATGTTAGCCATCTGGATAATGATACCTTTGAAACTGAAAGTCCCTTTCTGCTTTCCGCATAGGAGACAAACAGCTGATCAGATTTTCTGAATTGTTTTGTTCTATCCAAGTAGTACCTCAATTGACGATGAACATCCAGGCAGTGTAATTTTTGTTCAGACCTATTGGAGTATTCTGGAAAAAAGACAGGTAGGTCAATGCTTTGATTTAGATTTGACGTCGAGACCACCTTAGGCAAAAAGGACGGGTTAGTTCGTAAGGATACTCTGTCCTTATGAAACAATAGATAAGGAGGACGACAGCTGAGTGCTTGAAGCTCTGAAACTCTTCTAGCTGAAGTAATAGCTACCAGAAAAAGAGTCTTCCATGATAGCAATTTTAAAGAACAGGAGACTGCAGGTTCGAAAGGGGGAAGAATCAAAGAAGCAAGAACTAAATTTAGGTCCCAAGGAGAAGGAGGATTTCTTATAGGAGGTCTGAGAAGAAAAACTCCTTTCAAAAGGCTTTGCAAAGCTTGTGGGACATTAAGGCAGATTCAGAAATACCCACATGAAAGTTAGAAATAGCTGCCAATTGAACTTTA
This sequence comes from Protopterus annectens, assembly GCF_019279795.1. Classification (NCBI taxonomy): domain Eukaryota; kingdom Metazoa; phylum Chordata; order Ceratodontiformes; family Protopteridae; genus Protopterus; species Protopterus annectens. Next base: position 560,973,630 of record NC_056736.1, read on the forward strand.
AGAGTAGAGGGAGATGAACCTGCATGGAAGAGTTCAGCTAGAAAATCAAGGACTAATTGGATGGAAGCAGTGAAAGGATCTATGTCCTTTCCTTGAGCCCAATATGTGAAGCGTTTCCACTTACTCAAATAAATCTTCCGAGTGGAAGATTTATGGGAAGCTATCAAAATATCTCGAATAGAGTGAGATAATTGAGGAAGCCTGGCTAAGGTTGGAACTGGAGGAACCAAGCAGTGAGGTTCAGAGATGGGAGGGAGCGATGAAACTGACCCGACTGATGGATCAAAAGATCTGGAACTAGGTCCAGATTCCACGGTCGCTCCAAAAGAAATCGATGTAGAAAGGGGAACCACACCTGTCGAGGCCAGTAAGGAGCAATGAGGATCAATGAGGCCTTCTGAGCGATAGCTTTCTGTATCACTTGAGAGATTAGTGGGAAGGGAGGAAATGCATACAGAAGTCCCCGGGGCCAAACTTGGACTAGAGCGTCTCTGCTGGGTTGGCCTGGTAAAGGGAATAGAGTGAAATATTCTCTGCACTTGCTGTTTTGGGGAGTAGCAAAAAGATCGCAGCAAGGCTGACCCCACTTGAGAAAAATTTCTCTCACAACAGAGTCTTTCAGAGACCACTCGTGAGGCATGAGGATAGCTCTGCTCAACTTGTCCGCAATTTGATTGGACTTCCCGGGGATGTGCGTTGCTATCAGAAACCGCTGAGAAGAAATCGCCCATTGCCACAGTCTGAGTGCTTCTCAACACAGGGGGTATGACCTGGTTCCGCCTTGTTTGTTGATGTACCACACTACAGACATATTGTCTGTCTGGATTGCAATCGTTCCCAAGGGAAGAGAGTCTTGAAGGGCTTGCAACGCTAAAAGCACTGCTCTCATCTCCAGAACATTTATGTGCAAGTGGCATTCGCTTGGTTGCCATGTGCCCTGGACCGTCCTGCCCTGATAATGCCCCCACCCGATCAGGGAGGCATCCGTTGTCAGAGTAGCAACCGGAGGGGGTGGAACAAAGGGTCTTCCCAACAAAAGCTGAGGGGAAGACATCCACCACATGAGATGATTTTTGCACGCCATGGATCATAATGGTGTGAGACATTGGAAGTTGCTGGTATGACCATTGAGTAAAGAGCATCCATTGAAGGATCCGCATGTGGAATCTGGCTAATGGAAGCAGAGGTATGGCCGCCATAATTCCCAACACTTTTAGAACTAACCTGGCTTTGATTCTGTTGTTGTTGAAAAGGAGTGAGACCAGTTTGTGAATGTCTGTTATTCTCTGATGTGTTAGTCTCGCAGACATGTTTACTGTGTCTAGATTTGCGCCTATGTAGGTAATAGTACGACAAGGCGACAAAACAGACTTTTCGCAATTTATTGAAATACCCAGCTTTTGACAAATGCGAAAAGTGTAATCCCTGGCCATCAGAAGGAGATGCTTGGTGGGAGCTGTGAGGAGCCAGTCGTCCAAATATGGAAACACCTGGAATCCTTGTCGTCTCAGGTGAGAAGCTACCACTGCCATGCATTTGGTAAACACCCGGGGGGCAGTGGTGAGACCAAAGGGCAGGGCCCTGAACTGAAAATGACTGGTTCCCAGCCTGAAGCGGAGGAATCTTCTGGAGCGCCTGTTCATTTTACGTGATAGCACGCATCCTGAAGGTCTATAGAGCACATCCAGTTTCCTTTGCCCAAAAGGGGAAGGATGGATTGCAGCGTGACCATCCGAAATCTTGTTTTCTTGACTGATCTGTTCAAGATACTGAGATCCAAAATTGGTCTCCAGTCCCCTGTTTTCTTTGGAACTAAAAAGAACCTTGAGTAGATTCCGGATCCTTGCTGGTCTGCTGGAACTGGCTGAATTGCTCTTTTTGCAAGCAGTTTTGAAATCTCCAAAACCGCTAGATCCCTTTGAGCGGGTGGAACATCTGGAAGGGATTTTACTGACTGATTTGGAATGCGAAGAAAGGGGATAGAATAGCCTTCGGAAATGATGGACTGTACCCATTTGTCTTGAGTCAGGGATAGCCAGGCTTCTGGGTACAGTGACAATCTTCCCCCTACTGCCTCCGAAGATAGGCAGTCGAGCAACACCTCAGGGATGCTGAAAGGGCTTGTCAGGAAGGCTTCCCGATTGCCCTGGTTCTATGGACCCCTGCCCCTAGAGCGACGCCTACCATTGTTATTCCCGCCTCTCCCTCTGGCGGGGAAACGACTCTGTGCGCCAGGCGAAGTCCCTTGAGATTGTTTACGGAACCACATCTTTCCACCTTTCTGGCCTTTGGGGTAAGGCCTAGAAGGAGTAGAAAAACGGACTCCGACGGCAGAAAGGGTCTTGCCATCAGTTTTGCACCTGGTCAAGGTTTCTTTCACTTGAGGACCAAAGAGGGATGATCCATCAAACGGGAGTTAGTGAAAGACGCCTTGAAGGGGTCCGCAAAATTGCATAGCCGCATCCAGGCATGCCTACGTAAGGCCACACCTGTCCCTGCGGCTCTACTCGCTCCATCAGCCGCGTAAGAAAGAAGGTGCATGGAGGAGTTGGTTATGGAGTTAAGGGTAGCCAGCTGCGTGTTCATCTTATCTTGAAACCCCGCAGCTGTAGGGTCCTTTAACATTTCACTCGCTTCCTTGATCAAGTCCCTTTGAAGACGAGTAAAATGGCACAGGTAGTTCAGCTTAACGCATGGTAAATGTCGCTGACGAGAACATCCGCTTCCCGTACCTGTCCATGGACCTAGATTCCTTGTTAGGTGGATGGACAGGTACTGAAGGATCAGCTAGCTCCTTCTTAGTGGCAGCAGCTACCACCATAGCATCCACAGAAACTCCTTTTGTTAAGAATTGTTTGTCTGCTGGTGCCGTTATGAACTTGGAGGGTCTCCTGGGAGTGGGGTCCACTGAATCAGGAGCCGTCCATGCCTTCTTAGCGACCACCTGCATGAGGGGGTCAAAGGGGGGGGACACCCAGGAGGTGGAAGGAAGAGAGCCAAACGCCTCAAGATACACAGATTCGTCCTCCGAAGGGTTGAGGTCTGGCCAATTTCCCCTCTGCTTCAGGATCTCTAGAATGTCTGCAAATGAGACATCTTCAGAAGGGGAACGGGGGGAACCCTCAGAATCATCCAAATCTGTGTCTGACGTGATGGACTCAGGTGAGTCAATGTGTTTCCTCTTACACTTCCTCTTCCGAGGGGGCTCTTCTGCCAAATCAGGAGAGGCCTCGGAAGAGGATGAAATCCCACAGGGGTTCCTGAGGAGCTGGCTCTCTGCGGTCCGGGATGAGGGAGTGAGTCGACTTGACCTGAGGCACCAGAGGGAGGGGCGGACGGAGCCGACAGTGGAGTAGAGCCAGGCTCTAACACACTCCGCATGACCTCGAATGCACCCCTGTCAGGCAGAGCCAGAGGCCCCGCTCCCGAGAAGCTAAGAACCCCCTCGCACCGACAGTGATGGCTCCGAGGCCGATGTCGGAGCCGAACTCACCAGCCAAGCACCGAGAGGGAGGGGGTCGGACAAGGGTCCGATGCCACTCACCCCTCGAGCCGACGAGGGAAGTCCGGCGCCGAGATTCTTCCAAGGAAGAAATCGGAGCCGACGGAGCCGAAGACAATTGTATCGGCTCCGACGCTATCACAGTCTCGGTTCGACGACCCGGCCCGAGCTCAAGAGAGTCGAAGGAGGAATATATTGATGGACCGGGCAGGCATCGACTGATGAGTCGGGCTCTGAAGCATCTGGGCCAGTGCCTCGGACTTAAGAAGTCGACTCACTACCCTCTGAAGGTCATGATCCGACAGCCTCGATGACCTAGAGGAGTGAGATCTTTGGCTCCGTTCAGACAGCAGGGGAGATCCTGGAGCCGAATGAACGGAGCCAAGAGATGGTGACCTGGACCTCTTCCTAGATGTCGGCTCCGAAGGTCTGGTCGGAGCCGACACGGAATTTAATACCTCGGCTCCAGCCGGAGCCGAGGGAACCACAGAAACTGTGGATTGAGACTCATCGGCTCCAGCCGGAGCCGATGTAGACAGAGGTTTAGAAACCTTAGGTCTCGGCTCAGTTGTCGGAGCCAAGACCTAGATGTCTTAGAGGGCTTCCTGTAGATACAAAAAGGGAATCCTCTGGCTTGAGTAAGCCCCTTAAAATTAATTTATTTTTTCTTTCCTGCAGGACCCTGGGGCTGAAGCCATGGCACACAGCACAGGAGTCCTGCAGGTGCAAAGGTCCCAGACAGTAGACACAAGAAGTGTGAGCGTCTGTCAGAGACATTTTCTGACAGCACGCATCACACTTCTTGAACGAGACCTTTGCTTCTTTAGACATATCTACAGGTGTAATCACACACACAGTCACACACACTAATTACACCCTGTCTAGTTTAAAAAAATAATAAACCACTAACTAGGTTTTAAAAGAAAAATAACACACACTCTCAACTAGGGAAAGAAAAAAAAAGGCCTGTAGGCCCAAGGGAAGAACCTAAAGTTCTTGAGGGGAAAAAACAGGAATTTTTAAGAAAGGGGATAAAAATTTCTCTAAACTAAGGGAAATAAGTAAAAATATTAAAATTAAAGGGGTTTAAATAGACTAACTACACAAGAAAAGTCACTTACCAAGAACCGGTAGAAAACCAACACCTCGATAGCTGCAGTGGCAAACGAGATCTGAGGTAACTCTCGCCTAGCATTGTGGGATATAAGGGGAGCCTCGAGCCGGTGGAACCAACTCTCAAGCTTTTAGAGTGGCCGAGTCGGAGCCGAGGTCGGCTCCGAACCCATCCAGCAAGAATGAAGGCGAGATAGACAACTTAACATAGCAGGTTATTTCCTCTTTGATAATTTCTATTTGAGCAGGGGAACAAGGCAGTGGTGTCCTCCTTCCCCTTTGTTATTTGCATTATATTTAGAACGATTGGCAAAGAAAATAAGGGACTGTGAAATTCAAGGATATAATGGGTATGGTAGTCAAGAAAAGCTGTCTCTATTTGCAGATAACATTATTTTATACCTGATAAAACCAAAAAAGGAAATTTCAGTGTTGTGGAACATTTTGAGACAGTTTCAAATCTTTTCGGGATACAAAATTAATGAAGCTTAAACAAAGGCAATGGCTGTAAATTATGTACCCACACATGAATATCATTCAGCAATATCCATACTTATGGGGACATGCTAATATAAGTACTTAGGAGTATGGATTAAAAATTATTCAAGTGTGGCAGCTAAGGATATGTTGAGAGAAAATAAACAAAAAGATAATACAAAAACTGAGAAACTGGAAGCTCTGTTTTATGGCTATGGATAGTAAGAAATTAGAAGTTATGTACCTACCATAACGTTCCATGTTAGTTGTCTTCTTCTCGCCTTCTTTCTTGCTGGATGGGTTCGGAGCCGATCCTTGGCTCCGACTCGGCCACTCTAAAAGCTAGAGAGCTAGTTCCACCGGCTCGAGGCTCCCCTATATCCCACAATGCTAGGCGGTAACTCCTCAGATCTCATTTGAAAGCTAAGGCCAGCAAGAAAAAATTCCATAAGGAACAAAGAAAAACTCCTCTAGGTCTGTCCTGGCTAGGGGGAAGGAGGGTGGGATGCAAGAAAGAAGGCGAGAAGAAGACAACTAACATGGAACGTTATGGTAGGTACATAACTTCTAAATGTTAAGTTGTCAATCTCGCCTTCATTCTTGCTGGATGGGACCGCATCCCTAGCACCTTGTCCCGGGTGGCCTATCGGAACAGACTCTTGAGTACAGTGGAACCAAAGTTGGCTCAGTCTCTAGAGGCCAAGTCCAACTTATAATGAGAAATGAAGGTATGGGGAGAAGCCCAAGTAGCTGCAGAACAAATCGAATCAATAGGCAGCCTATCTTGGAACGCTATAGAAGTGGCTAAAGCTCTAGTTGAATGAGCCCTGGGTTTGGATGGTAACTGTTGATGTCTTATCTCATACACTAGGGTAATCAACGAAGTAAGCCATCTAGAGAGAGACACTTTAGAAACTGGAAGGCCCATTCTACCTTCTGCATAAGAAACAAACAGTTGGTCAGATTTCCTGAATTGTTTGGTCCTGTCCAAATAGTACCGAAGTTGGCGATGAATATCTAAACAGTGTAACTTTTGTTCTGACCTATTAGAATAATTTGGGAAGAAAACAGGAAGCTCAATGGTTTGATTCAAATTTGCCAGTGAAGCTACCTTGGGCAAAAAGGACGGGTTAGTACGTAAGGACACCCTATCCTTATGAAATACAAGATAAGGGGGTCGACAACACAGAGCATGGAGTTCAGAGACTCTTCTAGCTGAAGTGATAGTTACTAAAAAGAGTGTTTTCCAAGAAAGTAACTTTATAGAACAGGAAGCCGCAGGTTCAAAGGGGGAAAGAATTAAGGACGTCAGAACCAAGTTGAGATCCCATTGGGGAGGAGGATCTCTGATGGGTGGTTTGAGGAGAAAAACTCCCTTTAAAAAGGCTTTGCTGAGTTTGTGAGACATAATGGAGGACTCTGAGACTCCAACATGAAAGTTCGATATTGCTGCCAATTGAACTCTAATGGTAGATGGAGACGAACCTGAGTGGAAAAGTTCGGCTAGAAAGTCTAGAACTGATTGAATGGAAGCAGTGAAAAGATCTATATTCTTTGACTGTGCCCAATAGGAAAAACGTTTCCACTTATTATGATAAATCTTCCGAGTGGAAGATTTATGAGAGGCTATCAAGATATCTCTAACTGAGTGAGATATCAGAGGAAGCCTGGCTAAAGTTGGAATTGGAGGAACCACGCTGTGAGGTTCAGAGAGGGAAGGGAGTGGTGCAACTGACCCGACTGATGGGTCAAGAGGTCTGGAACTGGGTCCAGATGCCAAGGTTGCTCCAACAGATAACGGTGGAGAAATGGGAACCAAACCTGTCGAGGCCAGTAAGGGGCAATGAGGATCATGGAAGCTTCCTGAGCGATGGCTTTCTGTATCAGCTGAGATATCAGTGGGAAGGGAGGAAAGGCATACAGAAGTCCCCGGGGCCAAACGTGCACTAGAGCGTCTCTGCTGGGGTGGCCTGGTTGGGGAAAGAGGGTGAAAACATCGTCGCACTTGCTGTTTTGGGGAGTAGCAAAAAGGTCGCAGCAAGGCCGGCCCCACTTTCGAAAAACTTTCTCCAACACTGAATTCTTCAGAGACCACTCGTGAGGCATGAGAATAACTCTGCTCAATTTGTCTGCAATCACATTGGACTTCCCGGGGATGTGCATTGCTAACAGAAATCGCTGAGAAGAAATCGCCCATTGCCACAGTCTGAGTGCCTCTCGACATAGGGGGTAAGATCTGGTTCCGCCTTGTTTGTTGATGTACCACACTACAGACATGTTGTCTGTCTGAATTGCTATAGTTCCTTTGGGAAGAGAGTCTTGTAAGGCTTGCAACGCTAGAAGCACTGCTCTCATCTCTAGGACATTTATGTGCAAGTGGCACTCGAACGGTTGCCAGATGCCTTGGACCGTCCTGCCCTGGTAATGCCCCCCCACCCGATCAGGGAGGCGTCAGTTGTCACTGTAGCAACCAGAGGGGGAGGGACGAAAGGTCTCCCTAGGAGGAGCTGGGGAGATGTGATCCACCAAGAGAGATGATTCTTGCACGATTGAGTTATCCGAATAGGATGGGACATTGGAAGTCTTTGGTAAGACCATTGCGTGAAAAGCATCCATTGTAAAATTCTCATATGGAAGCGAGCTAATGGTAGAAGGGGGATGGCCGCCGCCATAATCCCTAAAACTTTCAGGATCAGTCTGGCTTTGACTCTGTTGTTCTGCAAGACAAGAGAGACCTGTCTGTGTATGTCTGCTATTCTCTGCTCTGTGAGTCTGACTGACATATTGACTGTGTCTAGATTTGCGCCTATGAAGGTAATAACACGACAAGACGACAAGACAGACTTTTCGTAGTTTATTGAAATGCCTAGTGCCTGACATGTGTGAAAGGTGTAGTCTCTGGCGAGAAGTAAAAGATGCTTGGTGGGGGCTGTAAGGAGCCAGTCATCTAAATAAGGAAACACCTGGAATCCTTGTCGTCTCAGATGAAAGGCTACCACTGCCATGCATTTGGTAAACACTCGGGGGACTATAGTGAGACCAAAGGGCAGGGCTCTGAATTGAAAATGACTGGTTCCCAGCCTGAAGCAGAGAAACCTCCTGGAGCGTCGACTCATTCTGATGTGATAGTACGCGTCCTGGAGATCTATCGAGCACATCCAGTTGTCCTGCCCCAAAAGGGGTAGAATGGACTGCAGCGTGACCATCCGGAACTTTGTTTTCTTGACAAACTTGTTCAAGTTGCTGAGATCCAGAATGGGTCTCCAGTCCCCTGTTTTCTTTGGAACCAAAAAGAATTTGGAGTAGATTCCGGATCCTGTTTGGTCTGCTGGAACTGGTTGAATGGCTCTTTTTGCGAGCAGCTTTGAAATTTCTAATGCTGCTTGCTCCCTTTGACTGGGTGGAACGTCTGGAAGGGATTTTTTGGATTGCTTCGGAATGAAAAGGAAAGGGATTCTGTAGCCTTCGGAAATGATAGACTGTACCCACTTGTCTTGAGTTAGGGATAGCCAGGCTTCTGGGTACAGCGACAACCTTCCCCCGACTGCCTCCGAAGGTGGACAGTCGGGCAACACCTCAGGGATGCTGAAAGGGCTTGTCGGAAAAGGATTCTCGACTGCCCTGATTTTGCGGGCCCCCTCTGCCTCTAGGACGGCGTCTACCATTATTGTTCCCCCCTCTGCCTCTAGAGGGGAATCGACTCTGTGCGTCAGGCAAATCTCCTTGAGATTGTTTGCGGAACCACATCTTTCCCCCCTTCTGGCCTTTGGGGTAAGGTCTAGAAGGAGTAGAAAAACAGACTCCGACGGCAGAGAGAGTTTTGCCATCAGTCTCGCACCTAGTCAGGGTTTCCTTCACTTGAGGACCAAAGAGGGATGATCCATCAAAGGGGGAATTAGTGAAGGATGCCTTGAAAGGGTCCGCAAAGTTACAGAGCCGCATCCAGGCGTGCCTACGCAAGGCTACACCTGTACCTGCCGCTCTACTTGCTCCATCCGCCGCATATGAAAGGAGGCACATGGAGGAGTTAGTTATAGAATTAAGGGTTGCCAGCTGAGAGTTCATCCTATCCTGAAAACCCGCAGCTGTTGGGCCCTTCAACATTTCACTCGCTTCCTTGAGCAAATCCCTCTGAAGACGAGTGAAATGACACAGGTAATTCAGCGATCTCATGGTAAAGGTCGCTGACGAAAACATCCGCTTCCCGTACCTGTCCATCGACCTAGACTCTTTGTTAGGAGGATGAACAGGCACCGAAGGATCAGCTAACTCCTTCTTGGTGGCTGCAGCCACCACCATAGCATCAACAGAGACACCTTTGGTCAAAAATTCTTTGTCCTTGGGGGCCGTAATGAATTTTGATGGTCTCCTGGGGGTGGGTTTCACTGAATCAGGAGCCGCCCAAGCCTTCTTTGCCACCACTTGCATAAGGGGGTCAAAGGGAGGACACACGCAGGAGGTGGAAGGGCGAGAGCCAAATGCCTCAAGATACACTGATTCATCCTCTGAAGGGTTGAGGGCTGGCCAATTCCCCCTCTGTTTTTAAGATTTCAAGGATGTCTGCAAAGGAGACATCTTCAGAGGGGGAACGAGGGGAACCTTCAGAATCCTCTAAATCAGTGTCAGAGGTGATAGACTCAGGGGAGTCAATGTGCTTCCTCTTGCACTGCCTCTTCCTAGGGGGCTCTCCTACAGGGTCAGGAGAGGCCTTGGAAGAGGAGGAGATCCCCACTGGGGAAACTTAAGGAGCAGGCTCTCTACGGTCGGGGATGAGAGAGTGAGTAGACATCACCGGAGGCACCATGGGGGGAAGGGCAGAAGGAGCCGACTGTGGAGTTGAACCTGGTTCTAACACGCTCCTCATGACCTCGAAGGCACCCCTGTCAGGCAGAGCCGGAGGTCTCCGTTCCGAAAAACTGAAAACCTCCCCCGGCACCGACAGTGATGGCTCCGAGGCCGATGTCGGAGCCGAACTCACCAGTGCCGAAGCACCGAGAGGGAGAGCGGGGTCGGACAAGGGTCCAATGCCACTCGCCCCCTCGGAGCCGACGAGAGAAGTCCAGCGCCGAGATTCTTCCAAGGAAGACATCGGAGCAGACGACGGAACCGAAGACAAAGGTATCGGTTCCGACGCCACCACAGTCTCGGGTCCGAGCCGCCCCGGCTCTGAACTCAAAAGAGTCAGAGGAGTAACATCCTGAGTGATGGGAATCGTTCTCGACTGTTGAGTCGGACTTTGAAGCATCTGGGCTAGTGCCTCGGACTTAAGAAGTCGACTCACTACTCTCTGAAGGTCATGGTCCGATAACCTGGAAGACCTAGAAGAGTGGGATCTATGGCTCCGTTCAAACAGCAAAGGTGATGCTGGAGCCGAATGAACGGAGCCGATAGATGGAGATCGGGACCTTTTCCTAGATGTCGGTTCCGACAACTTAATTGGAGCCAACTCAGTTATGTCACCGGAGCCGAGGACACCGCAGGGGCTTGTATTCGAGATACATCGGCTCCGGCCGGAGCCGATGTTCGAATACCCTTAGGACCTCCAGAAGACAGCTCAGAGGCTGGAGCCGAAGGTCTGGGAGGCTTAGAGGGTTTCCCCGAGGACTGAGTCGAGGGACCCTCAGGCTTTAATAAGCCCCTTAAAATAAGTTTATTTTTTCACTCCTGCAGGACTCTAGGGCTGAAGCCATGGCAAACAGCACGAGTCCTGCAGGTGCAAAGGTCCCAGGCAGTACACACAAGAAGTGTGACCATCTGTCAGAGACATCTTCTGACAGCACGAGTCACACTTCTTAAAGCCTGAGACCTTTGATTCCTTAGACATATCTAAGAGGAAAGTGCAACCACATAAACACACACACACCGATTACACTTAGAAATAATTTAAACTAACTTAAATTAGGTTAGAAATAATTAGAAATAAAATCCCTACAAAACACAGTCACTCACTACTAGGAAGGGAGGGACTGGGCCTAAGGCCCGAGGGAAAATTTCTAGAGTTTTTTTGGAAAGGTAGGGGAAATTAACAGGGAATGGGATCGATTACTTCACTATATAACTATTTAGAAAAACTAACTTAAAAAAGGGGAAAAAAGCTAAGAAAAACTAGTTTCTTCACCAAAAACTAACCTGAGCCGGTAGGAACGCACCTCGATCGCTGTAGCGGCAAACGAGATCTGAGGAGTTACCGCCTAGCATTGTGGGATATAGGGGAGCCTCGAGCTGGTGGAACTAGCTCTCGAGCTTTTAGAGTGGCCGAGTCGGAGCCGAGGATCGGCTCCGAACCCATCCAGCAAGAATGAAGGCGAGATTGACAGCTTAACATCAAGCAGTTAAAATGTTTTAGTCCTTTTAGTTTCATACACAGGTCAGACATACTTTTATCAACCAGAGGAGAAGTTGTGGATAGCAATTAATAAAGAGTGAAAGGATTTTATCTGGGAGGGAAAGATGGCAATATTCAAATGGGATAAGCTGAATCTTCCAATAAGGAGGATGGGGATTACCTGATTTGAAGAGGTATTTCAGAGCTACACAGTTAAGGCTCCTATACATAGCACAAGCAGAAAACTATAATTCAAAATGAAAAGGGATGATGATGAAACAGGGGATGCTCAAGAAACAGGGAGAGACTGGGATTTTGGATCATAATCATACATAATATTATATTCATAAAGTAGCAGAAAGCATTCTAAGAACAAAGCAAACAGGAATGGAAAAAGGAGATTCTGCACACAGAAATTAATGGAATTAGGGTTACAGACAATAGGCAAGAAGAGGGTGAAATCTACTGGAGAAAACTGGCAAAGGAACCAAGGTATTGGGAGGAAATAACTAAATAGGGAAAGGTAACAGAATGGAAAGAAGCCAAGAATTTATTTGGACTGCAGGTTAGAGATTGCCTTCCCTACCAAGGACTGATATCAGAGTATAGACAAAGAGAAAGAAATAGGGGATCCTAAACGAAAGACCAACACTGGTAGAGTTTTTAGTAGAATCTAGAACAGAATCTGCTGTTACAAAAGTAATAATTAGTACAGCATATAAAATATTGCATGACAATTATAAGAATCACTCAGAGAAGGTTAGAAAGAATTGGGAAAAGAGATTGGTTAAGCAATTCACAAAGAAACAATGGGGGATATATGTATGTCTTCCAAATATAAAACAAAATCTAGAAGATTTACTGTAGGATGTTTGTTTGGAAATGTTTACATAGGTATTTTTATACCCCAAGTAGATTCCAGAATTTTTTTCTTCAGGTAGACAGCAAATGTTGGAGGAGTGATAGGGAAGAAAAGAGGTAATTGGGAACATATTGTTCTGGGAGTGTAATGGGTTAGCAGACTTTAAAGATTCCTTGTAGACTACTCTATCAGAGATATTGGGTGAGCAAACTGGTGTATCTAGGAAATTATTTCTCTGGGCTATGATACAGAATCTGGATTGCCTAGACATAGTAAGGCCTTGATGAGTCTAATTATGGTGGCTGCCAAAAAACAATTACTAGAAAATGCAAATCAAAGTCTAAACTAACTGTACTAGAAGTAGTGACTATAGTAACAGAAATAAAACAACTGGAATTGTGATCTTTAGAAAAGGGTAGGAGCAAATTACGTACATAGAAAAAATGAGAACTGTACGAAGAATACATACTAGAGAGGAATGGGGTTTAAAAGAGGGCAGAATTTGAATGAACTATGTAATGTTCATATCTCTGAAACCATAGGAGTTATGAAAGAAATATAAATGGTAAACTTCAGCACAAACAATTTTTATAGTGGCAGTATTCTTTAGGTTTTAGGTCTTAAACTGAATTTTACAGGTCACAGTAAACACAGTAACTATTATATTTGTAATATTTTGTAAACAACTCAGAATATCTTGGCACCACTCAAGTTACAGATATACTGTCAGTAGCATTTTATACATCTAGCTGAGAGCTTTCACATGAGGCTAAGGAGTTCTGTCTGTGTTACTTAGTTGTTGAAATATTTAGAAAATGTGAAAATTATATAAACTGGTATCATGAAAACAATTAATATCTATTTACCTGCACTAGACAGAGGTCAAACATTGATGCAGTTGAGTTTGCCACTGTGTGAGCATTAAATGAAATCTTTTACAACCTTGTACATAACATGCTTTTGGAATTGTTTATGCAAATATGAAAACAAGCAATATTTGACACTTTGTACAGGGGCTGAAAAGGGGTCAATATGTTTCTGATGCGCCCGAAAAACAAACTTTTTCCATTTACTTCTGTAAAGTTTTCATGTAGAAGCTTTATGGGAAGATAAAAGTATATGACGGACAGGGGAAGAGAGCATAAGTTGTCTGACTATTAAAGAAAGTGCGGAAACCACGCAGTCACCTTTAGATTTGAGATATTCGGATGAATCACGCCTGTCGGGTAAGACAGGAAGTCTGGAATCTGATCCAGAACCCGAGGTGGATAAATTAAATGAGGCCAATGAAAGGGCAACCAAATCTGTCAAGGCCAGTAAGTGCAATGAAGATGACATTGCTCTTCAACTGGAAAGCTTTCTGCAGAAATTTGGAGATCAAGGGAGTTGGAGGATATGCATAGAGGAGACCAAGGGGGGCAATCATGTAATACAGCGTCCCTCTGTGATTCCCCCGGTGGAAGGATTAGGGCAAAGAAGCTGCACTTGCTGTTTAGAGAAGATGAAAAGAGATCTCACCAAGTCTGGCCCCACTGGCGAAAAATCATTTCTGCCACCTTCATGTTGAGAGACCACTCGTGAGGTAGTAGAATGGACCTGCTCAATTTGTCTGCTATCACGCTGGACTTCCCTGGAATGTGCATTGCTATCAGAAACTGGTTGGATGACATCGCCTATTGCCACACTCTGAGGGCTTCTCAACACAACGGGTAAGACCTGGTGCCTTCTTGTCTGCTGATGTACCAAACTATGGACATATTGTCTGAATGAATTGCAACTGTCCCAAAAAGGAGAGAGTCTTGGAAGGCATGCAATACTAAAAGCACTGCTCTCATTTCCAGGACATTGAGGTGTGTGTTGGCGTCTTCGGGGAACCAAGTGCCTTGGACTGTTTTCCCCAGGAGGAGCCCCTACCCACCCTCCCACCCAATGTGGTATGCGTCCCTGGTCACTGTGGCCTTGTAGAACCTGATCTGATTGAATTCACCACCAAAGGTATCTTTTGCATGCCTTAGTGATTCTTACTTGGGCTGACATATGTTGGTAAAGAATAGATCACTGTGTTGCTAACATCCATTGAAGAATTCTCATGTGAAATTTGTCTGACAATGATCCCAAGGCTTGCAGAATCACTCGGGCTGAGATTGTGGTACTGTGAATTATTCTTCTGACCTGGAATCTGACAGTTTGTACTCTTGAAAGAGGCAGAAAAGCTGTCACTGACACCATGTTGAAATTTGCTCTTATGAATTCCAATGTCTGAGATGGTTCTAAGTGAGATATGTTGTAAGTTATTGTTATCCCCAGATAGAAGCAAGTCTGGAGCACCTGATTTTGCAGTCTTATTAGTAGATGCCTGGCCGGGGTAGTAATGAGCTAGTCATCCAAGTACGGAAACACTCTGAATCCCTGCAGTCTCAAATGAGGTGTTACCACTGCCATGCATTTGGTGAACATGCTTGGGGCTGTGGTGAGGCCAAAGGACAGTGCTCTGAATTGGTAATGACTGGCTCTCAGCTAGAAGCGTATATACCTTCTGGACTGTCTGTTCATTTTTAGTGATTGCACGCATCCTGAAAGTCTATCGAGCGCATCCAGTCGTCCTTGCACAAAAAGGGCAGAATGGACTAAAACATGACCATCCAAAAGTTTATATGTCGAATTGATTTGTTCAAGTTACTGAGATCCAAAATCGGTCTCTAGCCCCGTTTTCTTTGGCACTAAAAAGAATCCTTTTTTTTCAAACACCTTTATTGAATTATCACTTGTGACATAGGCAAATTTACATTCACACAAAAGCAATCAAACTATAGTAACATGACAAACATATTTCACATATATTGTTATATATCATATAACCTAAACAATATTACATACATTATTCAATTCCTGCCTTTTTTAAAACAAGTAACATTTTTATTAAACCATAACTTGCTAGATATGCAATCATACATTTAAGTAAATGAGAACAAAATACACTGACACAATCCTAGTTGCAAGCATTTACATCACAAACCATAAGGACACACTCCCAGTTGCAAACATTATACATCACTTATAGTATACCCAATCTTACAATCACTCAAACATTACATGGCTCATTTAAGTCCTGCTGCCTTTTATACCTTTTTCATACCTTGTATGTATTGTTTCCACACTTCCCATTTTTTAATATGTAGTTTGCTCCTACCATTTTCTAAAGATCTCAATTCTAGTTGTTTTGTCTCTGTTACTATATTCACTACTTCTAGTATAGTTGGCTCCGATTTTGATTTCCATTTTCTAGTAATTGCTTTTTTTGGTAGCCACCATTATTAGACACAGCAAGGCCTTACTATGTCTAGGCAATTCTGGTTCTGTATCATGGCTCAGAAAAATCATCTTCCTCGTCAGACCAATCTGCCCACCCAGCATCTCCGACAGTGCATCCCGCAGGCATTCTTAAACTCCCCCAACTCACCACACTCCCAGAAAATATGTTCCCAATTACCTCTTTTTTCCTCTTCATACCTCCAACATTTACTGTATGCCTGAGGAAAAATACTCTGGAGTCTACTTGGGGTATACAAATACCCCAATCCGCCCTGTTCTACTGGAAGAATCAGCTTATCTCACTTGACTCTTGCCATCCTTCCCTCCCAGATGAAGTCCTTCAGCTCTTTATTAATTGCTACCCACAACTTCTCCTGTGGTTGATAAAAATATGCCTGACCTGTATATAAGACTAAAGGGACTAAAACATTTTAACTGCTTGTATCTTACTATCCATATCCATATAATAAAATCTCCAACTTCTCAGTTTTTGTATTATCTTTTTTAGTCTCTTCAAACATATCCTTAGCTGCCACACTAGAATCACTTTAATTCATACTCCTAAATATTTCTTTTTATCATGTCCCCATAAATATGGGTATTCTTGAACCAGTTCATGTGTGGGTACATAATTTACCGCTATTGCCTTTGTTTTGGCTTCATTAATTTTGAATCCTAAAAAGATATGAAACTGTCCCAAAATTTTCCACAACACTGTAATGTCTTTTTCTGGTTTTGTCAAGTACAAAATAATATCATCTGCAAATAAAGCCAGCTTTTCTTGACTACCATGGCAATTATATCCTTGAATTTCTAAATCCCTTATTTTCTTTGCCAGTGGTTCTAAATATAATGCAAATAATAGAGGGGAAACAGGACACCCCTGCCTGATTCCTCTACTCAAGCAGAAATTATCAGAGAGGACCCCACCAATTTTAATGTTTCCCTCTGATCCCTCATATATTCTCCTAATCAACCTTATAACTTTTTTCAGGAAATGCAAATGCTTCCATTGCCCTGCTCATAAAGTCCCAGCTTGCTCTACCAAATGCTTCCTCTGCATCAAGACCTACCAACAACAATGGGGTTTTCTTACATTCTGCTTCCCTCTGGACCATCAATGTTCTGTTAATGTTGTCAAAGTTTGCCTCCCCTGCACAAAACCACACTAATCAATATCTCTCAGTTTTGGCATTACTTTTGCCATTCCTTTAGCCATTATAGACATGAACACTTTATAATCAGGGTTTAGTATTGAAATGGGCCTGTATGAAGCTGGATATGATGGATCTTCACCCTCTTTAGGTATTACAGCTACCACTGCTTTCATCCATGATGTTGGTATTTCTCCTCTGCTTAAAATACTGTTAAACAAAACCTTCCAGATCTTTATCAGTTTTTCCCTCCTTGCTTCCAAACTTCCACAGGAATACCATCCATTACTGGGGACTTTCCTGTAGACTGGCTATACATCACAATATTTTTCTCATTTCCTCCTGTCCTGTTAGTAATTGAGCCTCATCTACCTCTAACCTTGGCATATTTAATTCTTCCATGAACATTTCTATTTGTATCTTTTCTTGATTTTCATATTTCTCTGCTTTATAGAGACTCTCATAGAATTTCCAAAATATTTCTAATACCTCTACAGTATCTCGTTACCTTCTTTGTTATAGGATCCCCAAGTTTGGTGACACCCCTTTCTACTTTCTGTTGTCATTACACTAAAAGTTTTTGTGCTCTAGTGTTATTATCAAAAAAACAGTTGCTTAGCAGCAATCTTTCTGAACTCGTGCATATTATCGGGGTAATCGCTTATATTCTGCCTCGCATTCTGCAGTTGATCCTCTTCTTGTTCTGTGAGCTTCTTCTTATTCTGCAATACTTTACCATTTGTCAGTCCCTCTAAATAATTCTTGTTACTTCTTATCCACAGCTCCCTTTGTTTTATTTCCACCCTATTTCTAAACTCCACCTTAATTTTATCCTAATCCCAAGCTATATTTTCAGAAGAAATTTCTATCCTAATAGCTTCTGTAATCTCCACTACCCATTCCTTAAATTTCTCTCTTTTCAACAGACAGGTGGGAAAGCGCCAATGTCTCTTCTTTATTTCATTATCCTGTGCTTTTATTTTAGCTATTACTGGCGCATGATCTGGAATCATTGGGTGTGTATCAAGACCTTCAATTAAATGTGCATGTTCCTGTGAAATGTAAATTCTGTCTAACCTAGCCCAGTTTTTATATCTTGGGGAATAATAAGTAAATTCACTCCAAACTCCTATTACTGAATTCACATCTTCCATGCCAAATATTTTCATACATTTTTTTCAAAAATCTACCCTTTTTTGTTATATTTCCCCTCTGGGCCCCCCCCAGACACACCTTCACTGCTGAAAATCAAATTCCAGTCCCCACCTATAAGTAATATTCCTTGCTGAAAACTGATTATTTCTCCCAGAATTTTCTTAAGCTCCAATACAGCAGTTTTAGGTGGAATATAAATACATGCCAGAGTAATCCTCCTTCCTTGCCAGTAGCCCCTTAGCACTACAAATCTGCCATTATTATCTTTTCTTTCATCTTCTTCTATCGCTATTGGAGCTCCTCTTGCAATTAATACAATTACTGCTCTTTATCTTTGTCCCAGGTATTCTGGTGAATAACCATCCTGAAAACCTTTCTTTATCAAATTCACATGTTTACTCCTTTCTAAGTGTGCCTCTTGTAACATAGCTGTTTGCACTCTACACTTTTTAATACAGTTCACTACTCTTTCTTGTTTGTATTTATCTGTGAGGCCATTTACATTTAAAGACATTAAAGAAAGCATTATTGTATTAAAACGCTATTATTCTCACCTTTTATACCTTTTTTGTTAAATGTTTAGTTCCAGCTTTTGTGTTACATGCATACACTGTTTGGCAGGTTTAACTTTTATGCAGTTGTTTCTTGTCATATACATTTGAGCCTATGTCACATCTTATAAAACTTTTTGTTTTATTAAAAGCCCTCGAACAAAAAAAAAAACACCCCCCAATCACCCTCTAAAACCTATTAACTTTTAGTTATGTACTTACCATAACTTTGGATGTATGGGATCCATCTCGCCAACATTCATAACTGATGGGTTCGGAGCCGATCTGTCGGCTCCGACTCGGCCACTATACACTAGAATGAAGTCTCTCATTGACTGGGCTACCCCTTATCCCAGAATGCACCACGCCTGCTTCCCCAGATCTTGTTTGTTCGCTTTCATACATTCATACAGGTACAGAAACACATACCAATAACTGTAACCAACTAGAGCCCTTCCAGAGGAGAGCTTAGCAAGATCAATATTTCCTCCAAATCCAAAAGGTAGGGGGAAGGAGGGTGGGTATGTATGAATGTAGGCGAGATGGATCCCATACATCCAAAGTTATAGTAAGTACATAACTAAAAGATGTAATGGGATCCTATCTCGCCTACATTCATAACTGATGGGACAGCGTCCCTAGCACCTAAAACCCTGGGTGGCTCACTGGAACACACTCCTGAGAACTGCGGAACCAAATGAAGCTCTGCCTCGGGAAGCCACATCAACCTTGTAATGAGAAATGAAGGTGTGCGGAGAAGACCAAGTAGCAGCCGCACAAATATCATCTATTGAAACTTTGGAGTGAAAAGCTACAGAGGTGGCCATAGCCCTGGTAGAATGAGCTTTGAGTGGGAAAGGCAACTCTCTGCCTGACTGGGAATAAATGAAAGAGATGCAGTCCTTAATCCATTTGGCAATGGTGGTTTTGGCAACTGGTAGACCTAACCTATTCTCCGCAAAGGACACAAACAGTTGGTCAGATTTTCGTGTCTGAGTGGTCCTATCTAAGTAAAAACGCAGTTGCCTGTGAACATCCAACTGGTGGAAGGTATATTCTGCTCTATTAGAAAAATTAGGAAAGAAGACTGGGAGCTCCAGAGATTGCTGAATGCATAAAGGGGATGCTACCTTAGGCAAAAAGGATGGATTCAATCTAAGGGAAACTGTCTTTGTGAAAAATCAAATAAGGAGGGGAAGAACAGAGAGCCTGAAGCTCTGAAACTCGCTTAGCAGAAGTTATTGCCACTAGAAAGGCAGTTTTCCACGACAGAAATTTTATATCACAAGTGGCTGCCGGCTCAAAGGGACGGGCAGTTAAAGAGGCCAGAACCAAATTTAAGTCCCAAGGGGGCACAGGATGAGCCATAGGAGGCCTGAGGAGCCAGGCTCCCTTAAGAAAGGACTTGCAAAGTCTGTTAGCCATTAAAGAAGGCTCTATAGCAACATGAAAATTAGATATAGCCGCCAGTTGAACTTTAAGTGTGGAGACTGAAGAGCCTGAATGAAACAATGAAGCTAGAAATTCCAAGACCTGTGGAACTGGGGCCGTAAGAGGATAAATGCCTCGCTGCTGGGCCCAACAAACAAACCTTTTCCATTTGCTGGAATACAGCTTAACGGTAGACGGCTTGTGGGAAGAGGACAAGATGTGCATCACTTCCGAAGAAAGAGAGAGATCTCTAACTAAGGATGGAAGTGGAGTAACCAAGCAGCCAGTCGCAACGACCGGAGGGACGGATGAGTGTCCCGACTGATGAGACAACAGTTCCGGCACTGGGTCCAGAATCCAGGGGCCCTGTACCGCATACTTCTGAAGGAATGGGAACCAAACCTGACAGGGCCAATGTGGGGCAACCAAAATCATGTGGCACCCGACATGAAGAGCCTTCTGAATCACCCTTGGGAGAAGGGGAATCGGGGGGAAGGCATAAAGCAGACCCGGGGGCCAATTGTCGGCTAGAGCGTCCCTGGGAGACTGCCCCTGAGAGGGAGTCAGAGTGAAGAACTCTCTGCACTTCGCATTGTTGGGGCTGGCGAACAAGTTGCAACAAGGGAGACCCCATTTGGCGAAGATCTGCGCAGCCACTCTGTTGTTGAGGGACCACTCGTGGGGCAACAGGAGGGTCCTGCTGAGCCTGTCTGCAATCACATTGGCTTTTCCCGGAATGTGCGTGGCTACTAAGAAACGTCGAGAGGCTATGGCCCAGCGCCATACTCTCATGGCCTCCCTGCAAAGGGGGTAGGACCTGGTTCCGCCCTGCTTGTTTATGTGCCAAACTACCGACATGTTGTCGGATAGAATCGCAATAGTACCTTGGGGGAGAGCATGATAAAGTGCTTGTAAAACCAGAAGCACCGCTCTCATTTCCAGGATATTGATGTGAAGGTGCGCTTCGCAATCCTGCCAAGTGCCTTGGACAGACCTGTCCAGATAATGACCCCCCCACCCTATCTGGGAGGCGTCCGTGGTCGCTGTGGCAACAGGGGGCTGAAAGGCAAAAGGACGCCCCCGGTCCAGGTTGGACCGACATAGCCACCAACGGAGGTCCCGACGACAACTGTCCGTAATCAGAACCAGGTGGTTCAAAGGAAGTTCTTGGTACGACCATTGAACTGATAATAGCCATTGCAGCACCCGCATGTGCAGCCCGGCTAACGGTACTAAGAGGATAGTTGCAGCCATCGTGCCCAATAACTGAAGAATCTGTCTGGCAGAAACTCAAGATTTGGGTAACAAATTTAGAATCTGTGATTGTAGAACCTGAATTCTCTCTGATGGCAAAAATGCCCACATCCTTTTTGTGTCTAACTCTGCGCCTATAAAGGTGATACACTGAGATGGCCGCAGCACAGATTTTTTCCAATTGAAAGTGATTTCTAGCGAGAGACCCAAGGTTACTGTGGCCATCAGCGCTTGAATCAGTAGATGCTTGGAAGTGGCAGTGAGGAGCCAGTCGTCGAGATAGGGAAATACTTGGAATCCTAGACTTCTCAAGTGAGCTGTCACCACTGCCAGACACTTGGTAAACACCCTGGGGGCTGTGGTGAGACCAAAGGGCAGTGCACAAAACTGGAAATGACTGGTTCCTAGGCGGAAGCGTAAATGACTCCTGGACTCTTGACGTATCAAAATGTGATAGTAAGCGTCCTTGAGGTCTATGGAGCACATCCAGACACCCTTCTCCAATAACGGGAGAATGGACTGAAGGGTGACCATCCGGAACTTGGACTTCTTCACAAAACGATTTAAAGAGCTTAGGTCCAAAATGGGCCTTACGTCCCCTGTCTTTTTTGGCACCAAAAATAATCTTGAGTAAGCTCCTGATCCGATCTGGTCAGCGGGGACGGGCTGGATGACCCCTTTGCTTAGCAGCTTTGAAACTTCTATGGCTGCCAGATCCCGTTGACTGGGTGGCACATCCGGGATTCTCCTTGTAGGAGGAGGGGGCTTGAAAATGGGGATGAGGTAGCCTCCGGTAACAATGCGAAGCACCCACTGATCCTTGGTTATAGATTCCCAAGCCTGTGGGTGTTTCTCAAAACGACCCTCGACTGGCTCCGGAGAAGCACAGCCGGGCCACATCCTAGGGATGCTGATGGTAGGAGGAACCACGAAAGGGTCGCGGTCTCCCGAGTTACGGGGGCCTCTGCCACCTCTAGGGCAGCATCTTCCTGAATCCCCCCCCCCGCCTCTGGAGGGGGGATCACTCGGTGGAGTAGAGAAGAACTTTTGGGATTTCCTGAACCACATTTTCCCTCCTCTCTGGGCCTTGGGATAAGGTCTAGAGGGAGCGGAAAAATGGGCCCCAACGGCAGTCTGCTCGCACCGAGTAAGTGTGTCCTTCACCTTGGGTCTAAACAAAGAAGACCCATCAAAGGGGGCGTCGGCGAAGGAAGACTTAAAGGCCTCCGCGAGTGGACACAAGCGTAACCAGGCTTGTCTCTTAAGAGCCACTCCTGTGCCCGCTGCTCTACTCGCCCCTTCGGCTGCATAGGAAATGAGCCTCATGGACGAGTTGACAATAGAAGATAGGGTAGTCATCTGGGCGCCTACGGTCTGTGCTAACGCCTCAGGAAGGTTACCCGCAAGGGACTCTCCTAACTCCTTGAGGAGGTCCCTTTGGAGCCTTGTAAAATGACAGAGATAGTTCAGCGACTGCAGGGTAAAGGTCGCTGAAGAAAGGGTACGCTTCCTGTACCTATTCATGCTCCTAGAATCCTTATTAGGAGGATGAATAGACGTTGAAGCCTCTGCCACGTCCTGCTGAGTGGCAGATGCCACCACCATAGCATCAACTGCAACACCTTTAGTGAGGGATTCCTTCTGGGGAGGAGCTGAAAGAAACTTATTAGGCCTGGCAGGCACCGGTTCCGCTGTATCAGGATGTTCCCACACCCTCCAAGAGATTAGATCTAATAACTCGTCGAAGGGTGGAGACACCCAGGAGGAGGAGGGCTGGGCCCCGAAGGCCTTGAGGAAGACTGACTCCTCAGCGGTAGGGGCTTTGGATTGCCAATCGCCTCTCTGTCTCAAGATCTCAAGGATATCCGAGAAGGAGACATCATCCGAGGACGATTTAGGGGACCCCTCCGCATCATCGAGGTCAGTATCTGAAGTGACGGATTCATCTTGGGAATCAACGTGCTTCCTCTTACACAGTTTCTTCCTTGGGGGTTCATCCGAAGCAGATTCAGAAGGACCCCCCGGAAGAAGGGAACCCTCTAAGGGGGTATCCTCAGGCCCCGGGGCCCCACTGTCATGGGAAAGAATGTCTCCAGAGGCACCAGTACCCAAAACTTGGGACGGTGAGGTAGAAACCTGCTGAACCGGCAAGGTCATGGCCAGCACACTCCTCATGGCCTAAAAAGCAGGACCTCCAGACTCTGCAGAGGGAACTTGCTGAGAGACCATGGCGGTACCGGGAATACCTGCGGCCGATGCTCCGAGGGGAAGACTGGGCATCGAAGAGGCGAGCTCCACAGTGTTGCCCTCGGCCCCCGCCGAGGAAGACCCGGTACCAAACCCTAACACCGAGGAGAGGGTAGGAATGAAGGTCGGAGCAGAGAAACTCCGAGGGGGTCCCTGCTCCAACTGGACGATTCCGCTGCGTTCTACCTGCACCGACTCCAACGGCTCCAAGGGGGTCGGAGGAGGAATCAAATGCACGGAATGTGGAATCGGCTCCAAAGCCGCGTGGGCTGGAGCTGAGATCATTTTAGTAAAAACTGGGGACTGGAACAGCCTCTGGATAACCCTATCCAAATCCGAATCCGACAACCTAGAGGATTTGGAGGAAACAGAATGGGGCCGAGAAGACTTCTGCCTCGGCTCCGATAAAGCAGGGGATCGGCTCCGAAAGGGTTCCAGTACTATCGGACCTGAGACCGGAACCGTTTGTAACAGTGTCGGCGCCGAAGGAGGCTTCGGGGCCGAGGGGGAAGAGTCTGAGCTGCACACCTCCAACGGCTCCGAGACCAAAGGAGCCGAAGTAGGTGATTGGCCTCTCGATGCCCTAACCTGCGGCTCTGACACCAATGGAGCCGAGGGAAGAAGCACCGAGGCAGACCCTTCAGCCATCGGCTCCGAAGCCATTGGAGCCGAGGAAGAAGAAGTCGATCCCTGTTTCTTAGCTGTCGGGTCCGACGGACTGGTCAGAGCCGACGATCTATGCTTCTTGGGTGTCGGGCCCGACGGACTGGTCGGAGCCGACGATCTCTTCTTTTTAGAAGCTGGAGATGAAGCCAACGCTTCCTCAAATGAAGGCTTAATCAGACCCCTAAGTATCAGCTTGTTTTTTTCTCTCCTGGAGAACCCTGGAAGAAAAAGCGTGACACACACTGCAAGTATCCTGTAGATGTTTAGGCCCTAAACAGTACAAGCAGACAGCATGGCTGTCTGTAATAGACATTTTATAATTACATTTTGCACACTTTTTGAACCCTGATTTCTGCTCCTTAGACATTTTGAGAGGAAAAACAGGTAACTGATAGCTAGAAAACACCGGTAAACTAAGATATGGGCTAAAGCCCTCTAACTTAAACGGGCTTAGCCCGAAAACTATTTCAGTCACACAACAGTAAAAATTAGATAGACATACAATAAGGGCAAAGGCCCTCTAACTTAAACGGGCCTTGCCCAGTACACTAGTAGCGTGAAAAGAATAAAAACTAACTTTACACAAAAATGACCACAAACGCTCACAAAGCTGTTAAAACAGCTGTTTGTTTAAAAGCTGACAGAAACCCTAGCCAAAAATGACCAAAAGGTCAAGAAAAAAACACTTAGCTCCAGCCAAGTCGAGACCACGTCCGGCTTGAAAAGCGGCAAACGAGATCTGGGGAAGCAGGCGTGGTGCATTCTGGGATAAGGGGTAGCCCAGCCAATGAGAGACTTCGTTCTAGTGTATAGTGGCCGAGTCGGAGCCGACGGATCGGCTCCGAACCCATCAGTTATGAATGTAGGCGAGATAGGATCCCATTACATCTTAATACTAACACAGATAAAATATGTACACCTTCAAATATTTATTTATTTATATTTATTTATTTGCAGTTTGTTAACTTGGGAAGTCCACTGGGCCATAATGAGCCCGTTTTCAGTGGAGGCCTGGGGAGAAAAGCTCCACAGTAAAATAGAAATAACATAGTACAAAGACAGTAGAATCGTAAAGTACAGTAATACAATTGACAGTATAGGGTATTTAACACATTGTAAAGTAGTACCATACCTGACAATTTACTAAACAAGATTTACAGATAAGCATACAACCTTCCTATATATATATATATATATATATATATATATATATACACACACACACACACACACACACACACACACACACACACACACACACACACACACACACATACATACAAATATAGAATTAATAGGCTAGTAAAGGATAGAGTTAAAAGGTTTTATAGGGAGATTAGTATAGGATTATGAGCAAGGACAGTTCCAGGTAGTGGAGAGGTATGAGTTTTACCCTCCTAATAGGAAGAAAAGTCCCAAACTTGACAGCCACATTCACAGACTTGAGTTAACATAGAAGAAAGGTCATCCATGCTAAAACGCATGGTGCAGCCTGTGGTTCTACTAAGTACTGATTAGTGTTGCCTTATCTTTATAGCTCTTCCGGCTGTGAAAACCCCTGAATGTTTTCAGAGAACATTAACTATCTTGGGAAAGCCCCTGCTTTCAGAGAACATTATTTGCACTAAAAAGAATTTTCAGTAAGTTCAGGATTCTATTTGGACTGATGGAACCTCTTGGATGGCTCTTCTTTTCTAGCAGTTTTTGTATTTCTAGTGCTGCTGCTTTCCTCTGAATGGGTACAACTTCGGAAAATTTGCATAAAGATGGAGGTAGAAGGGAAAAGGGAAATATTTAACCTCTGAAAATAATCCTCTGCACCCACATACCTTTTGAGATGTCTAGACAGGCTTTCTGGTGCAGGGATAAACGATTCCCAATTACCTCCTGAAGGGGACAATCGGGCCTCCTTTCAGGAGCACTGGTAGGGTCTGCTAGAGATTCCTTCTCTGACACACCCTACCAGTGCTCCTTTCAAGAGCACTGGTAGGGTCTGTCAGAGAAGGAATCTCTCTAGACCTTTGTTCTGCAGGCCTCCTCTGCCGTGTGGGAGGCACCTTCCATTTGCAATCTCCCCTCTGCCTCTGGGGAGACTATCTCCACGTGCATCTTAAAAAGGACCCTGGGACTTCTTGAACCACATTTTTCATCCTCCTAGTTGGTTCCTGGAGGAGGAAGTCCTTTGAGGGGTCGAAAAATGTATTCCCACTGCAGAGAGGGTCGTTCCATCCTGCTCGCACCTACAGAATGTGTAATTCACTTAACGGCCGAATTAGGAGGTTTGGCCAAAAGGAAAATTAATGAAAGAGGACTTGAATGGCTCCACAAAGTCACACAAGTGCATCCAGGCATCCATTTTGTAAAGGAAATGCCTGAACCTACTGCCCTTGAGGTACCTTCAGCTGCATGAGAGATAAGCCTCATGGATGAATAAGAAATGGAATGTAGGGTCCCCAAATGTGAGGTCATAGAAGCCTGAGTCTCAGCAGTAGTGGTCCCAGAAAGCAATTTTAACAGTTCCTTTATCAAGTCCCTCTGTTGTCTTGTAAAGTATGCCAAGTAGTTGAGCGGTCTGAGGGCAATGGTCACTGAAGCATACACACACTTGCCAAATCTATCCAAATCCCTAGACTCCCTCTCAGGGGGATGGACAGAGGAACAGTAAGGTACAAGTTCTTCTTGGTGGCCACCACCACAACCATAGCATTTACGAGCACTCCGTTGCTCCAAAACTCCCTTCCTACAGGTGCTGCCAGAATCCGATCCGGTCTTTTGGAGATTGGCTCAACTGTGTCTGGCTCCTTCCATGCCCACATAGATATCAAGTCAATGAGCTTGTCAGTTGCCAGAGTTACCCAGGATGTAGACAGACCAGACCCAAAGGCCTCCAGGAATACCGATTCCTCTGGGGAAGGGTTATCAGTAGATTAACCACCCTTCTGCTTAAGAATCTCAAGGATATCTCTGAATGAGACGTCTTTAGGTGGTGATCTTGGGGACCCTTCCCCTTCATCAAAATTAGTGTCTTTGGTGACGGACTCCTGAGGGGAGTCCAAGTGCCTTCTCTTGCATTTCCTCTTCCTAGGGACTTCTTTAGCGGGATGCTCCAGAGAAGTATCAGAAGGGGTAGTAATACCCTGCTGGGCAACCTGGAACTTTGGGCTACCTGTCCCTGTAATGTAGATGTCTGAGGCTTAAAGCACAGAGGCACATGGGATCCAGACGGGAGATCTAAGAGGGTAGGGGCCGTCCATCCTGCAGAAGCAGAGAACACTCTCTCTACCACCTCAGAGCAGAATGCTCCAGGAGAACGAAGCCAATGGAGCCAAGAAGCCACGCTTCCAC
Organism: Protopterus annectens; assembly: GCF_019279795.1. NCBI lineage: Eukaryota > Metazoa > Chordata > Ceratodontiformes > Protopteridae > Protopterus > Protopterus annectens. Next base: position 561,001,024 of record NC_056736.1, read on the forward strand.
CCCATCGGCTCCCCCTGCCCTGAAGTCAGTCCACCCGAGGCAGAGGTAAGAACCAAGCTGTCCAATGTTAAAGCTCCAAGGGGAAGAGACGGCTCCGAAAACTTCTGAGTCCTCTCTAATGCCTTGGGTCTACAGGGACACTTCAGCTCCAAGAGTCATCCGGCTCCAAAACCATTGGAGCTGGTGCATTCAGGCAACCTCAGAGCCAAAGATACTAAAATCTTCATATCCGATTCAGATGGTCCCAGGAGACTTGGCTCCAAGGGCTCTGAAATGACAGGTCACGCAGGAGAAGAAGATGAGATTGATGGAGTAGAACAGACAAGGACTTCCTTACCTGAAGGGGTAGGAGCTGAGAGAACTTCCATCTGTATCTGGACTAAGAGAAATTTCCTCATCATTCTGTCCACATCAGCATCAGTCAGACTTCTAGAAGGACAATAAGAAGTTAATGATGGGGACCTAGAGTGCCAGCGGGATTCAAGATAAGGGGAAGGCACTCTAGAAGGTACTTGGTCAATGGAGGGGGAATATCTGGCCCTGGGCAAAGGCTTCAGATCTGAAAAGCTAGGATCAGAGGAAGCAGTTTTCGACTCCAACTGAACTGAAATAGTCCTCGGATCTAACTTTCTGTGTTTTTTCCATGGTGGTTCCGTGGTAGGATCCAACAAGGGAGTTGAGTATCTGGAAGGCCCTGAAGGCTTAGTTGAAGGCTCCTTAAGCTTAGGTTTTTTTTGGGGGGGGGGGGTTGAGCCCCAGAAACAGCCTCTGAAAAGGAAGAGGGTAACAGCTCTTTTAGAATTATTTTTTTCTGTCTGCGATTGCTCGCAGGTTGAAGGCCTTGCATATGCCATAATTCATCTGTAAATGGTCTGGGCCCAAATATTAGATGCACAAAGCGTGCGCATCAGAAGCAGGCAACTTTTGCTCACATTTCTGGCACTTTTTGAATCCAGAAAGATCATTTTCAGACATTTTTATAATAGAAAAACATTTTTTTTTATTTTGTTATTTTTTTTTATTTTACTAACAGGCAAAAAGACAAAAAATACCAGCAATGGTAATTGCAATTAAACTAAAAGCATGTAAAGAGGGAAAGGGGGAAAAAGCTTACTAGCTATAGTACGAAAATTGTACTTAAAAATGTGCAAAAGGGAGGTATTAGTGATAGGAAAATAGTAAGAAATTTACAATTTTTATAGGAAATAAAGAAAACAATTAACTTATTTTCACTCTCTACTCAAACACTCAAGAGGCCAAAGCGGCCACGTCCAAACGCAAACGTGGCAAATGAGATCTGAGGTATGTTACCGGTTAGTGCATTACGGGTAAGGGAGGAGCTCAAGAGCTTTTTAGTGGCCACGAGCTAAAGTAATGGCCAAGTCTGATCCAAGGGTCAGGTCCTAACCCAACTGTTGAGGAATGAATGAAAATTGACAACACCCAATCTGTTTTTTAATTACAACTCTAGAGCACAAAAACTTTTAGCACAATGACCTAGGCAGCAGAAAGTAGAAAGTGTTATTGCCAAACATAGGGAGCCTATAACAAGAAAAATAACCAAAGATCCTGTAGAGGTATTGCAGACATTTCAGACATTTTATGAAAATTTGTATAAAGTAGAGAAATGTGGAACTCAATTAAGAACTCAAATGGAAATATTTATGGAAGTCTTAATTATGTCAAGGTTAGAGGTAGATGAGGATACACAACAGTTAAGATAGGATGACAGAAGATAAAAATGGTGATATATAATCAATCTTCAGGAAAGTCATCAGGAACAGATGGCATTCCTGTTGAAGTCTGGAAGTTAGAAGGGAAGAAAGTGATAAAAGATTTGAAATAAGAAGTTATGTACTCACCATAACGTTCCATCTGAGTAGGTGTCTTCATTTGTCTGCAACCTGTGGGTCTTGGATCCGATATCGGATCCGAGCCGGCAATTATTTATACAGCTATGGATCCGAGCTCCTAGCTCCTCCCCTCACCCATAATCCCCTGCCAACCCCAATTGACCTCAGATCAAGTTTGCCCTCCTATATACCTGAAAAGGTATCCCAAAAAGGAAAAGGCAGGAATAATACTATGATCTAATACTTCTGAAGGCCAGGGGGAAGGAGGGGGGGGTGGCTGCAGACAAATGAAGACACCTACTCAGATGGAACGTTATGGTGAGTACATAACTTCTTAATCTGAAGTAGGGACTTCATTTGTCAGCAACCTGTGGGACAGAGTCCCCAGCTACCTGAATCTTGGGCGGCCATCATGGAAAGATGTTCCGGAGCACTGCGGAGCCAAAGGATGCTCTACCTCTGGAGGTGACGTCTAGCTTGTAGTGGTGAATAAAGGTATGAGATGAGGCCCAAGTGGCTGCCGAGCAAATATAATCCAAAGGGACTCTAGATCTGAATGCAGTAGAAGTAGATATGGAACGAGTGGAGTAAGCACGGACCCTTTGAGGTGAGGGCCTCCCAGAAGCCTCATAAGCTAGACGGATACATTGGAAAATCCAGTGTGATAAGGTGACCTTCGAAACAGCTTTACCTAAATTGAATTTAGAAAAGGAGACGGACAGCTGATCAGATTGTCTGTGACCAGCAGTCCTATGAATATAGAAATGCATCTGCCTGTGCACATCTAACGAGTGCAGCTTGTATTCTCCTTTATTTTGGTAATTAGGAAAGAAAACAGGAAGATTGATGGACTGATTGATATTGGTTTCTGAGGCCACCTTAGGTAGGAAAGATGGATTGGTCCTGAGGTACACTCTATCCTGATGAAAAAACAAATAAGGGGGTTTTACGGAAAGGGCTTGAAGTTCTGAAACTCTTTTCGCAGAGGTGATGGCTACTAGGAAAGCAGTTTTCCAAGACAGGTATTTAAGATCAGCAGAGGCAGCTGGTTCGAAGGGGGAAGCAGTCAAGGCCTGAAGAACTAGCAATAGATTCCAAGGGGGTATGGCTTCTCTGATCGGGGGCCTAAGCAAAAAGGTACCCTTGAGGAAGGTTTTACATAGTTTAGCTGACATCAAGGGACCAGTCTCATGTCCTACATGGTAATGGGAGATGGCTGCCAATTGTACCTTGACTGTCGAACAGCTAGCCCCTTGTTGAAAAAGCCCTATAAGGAAGTCCAAAACTGACGTTAGCAGAGCAGTGAAGGGGTCCACATTATGATGCTCCACCCAAACGGAAAAGCGCTTCCGTTTACTGCGGTAAACCTTCCTGGTGGAAGGTTTATGCGCTGCCACCAAGATGGCTTTGACTGGAGAGGAGATACCGGGAGTCCTAATTAAGAGTGGAACTGCAGCAGCCAAGCTGATAGCTTCAGGCTGTCCAGATTAGGGGTCGGTAAGCCTGATGGGTGGGAGATCAGATCCGGACTGGGATCTAGAATCCAGGGAGGATTCACCAAGTGAGACCACAGGTAAGGGAACCAAGTTTGTCGAGGCCAGAATGGGGCAATGAGGATCATCCTGCTCCCCAACCGAGAGGCTTTCTGTAACATCTTTAGCATCAGGGGTAGAGGAGAAACTTGTGGGCTAAAGTATTGCTTAAAAGTAACAAACAGGCTAATACACTCAAGTGTACCAGCCTTTGATAGCAATTTAGTCGAAACAAAGCATTTACTGCATTGTTTTCTGTCTGTTTGCAAAAAAAAAAAAAAAAAAAAAAAAAAAATATTTCTCCTTTCCTAAACTTTCCTAGCTAGTTGTTCCAGTGATCAGATTTTGCTGATCCCTGGGCTTTGTATTTGGTTTCTGTGTTCCTCCATTTTCTTGTGTGGCCAGAGGTAGTTTCTTTACTCACCAGTGGGAGTGGGGAGTACTGAGCTGCTTGTTTGTCCTCAGAGGAGTGGTTAGAAGCAGCAACTAGTAATTTGTCGGCCATTTTGGGTCATTTCCTGTTTTTCCAAACCCTGCTATAAAGCACGCTTTGGCAGGCTTTTCTGGCATTAGAGAACTAGGCATAGCTCCTCGTGGTCCCCTGCAGAGTTCCTAAGCCAGCAGAGAGCAGAAAAAGCAACTTTCTTGATCATAAGTATTTTTAAACTTTTAGTTTGCATTTTTGATCTTTTGAGCTTTTCGACTACTGTTTGTGCCTATATTACTGTTTTATTACCTTATTTTCCTGTTTTGTGAGCTTATATTGTTGATTGCACTTGTGGGCTAAAGTATTGCTTAAAAGTAACAAACAGGCTAATACACTCAAGTGTACCAGCCTTTGATAGCAATTTAGTCGAAAACAAAGCATTTACTGCATTTTTTCTGTCTGTTTGCAAAAAAAAAAAAAACCAAAAAATATTTCTCCTTTCCTAAACTTTCCTAGCTAGTTGTTCCAGTGATCAGATTTTGCTGATCCCTGGGCTTTGTATTTGGTTTCTGTGTTCCTCCATTTTCTTGTGTGGCCAGAGGTAGTTTCTTTACTCACCAGTGGGAGTGGGGAGTACTGAGCTGCTTGTTTGTCCTCAGAGGAGTGGTTAGAAGCAGCAACTAGTAATTTGTCGGCCATTTTGGGTCATTTCCTGTTTTTCCAAACCCTGCTATAAAGCACGCTTTGGCAGGCTTTTCTGGCATTAGAGAACTAGGCATAGCTCCTCGTGGTCCCCTGCAGAGTTCCTAAGCCAGCAGAGAGCAGAAAAAGCAACTTTCTTGATCATAAGTATTTTTAAGCTTTTTAGTTTGCATTGTTTGATCTTTTGAGCTTTTCGACTACTGTTTGTGCCTATATTACTGTTTTATTACCTTATTTTCCTGTTTTTGTGAGCTTATATTGTTGATTGCACTTGTGGGCTAAAGTATTGCTTAAAAGTAACAAACAGGCTAATACACTCAAGTGTACCAGCCTTTGATAGCAATTTAGTCGAAAACAAAGCATTTACTGCATTTTTTCTGTCTGTTTGCAAAAAAAAAAAAAAAAACCAAAAAAATATTTCTCCTTTCCTAAACTTTCCTAGCTAGTTGTTCCAGTGATCAGATTTTGCTGATCCCTGGGCTTTGTATTTGGTTTCTGTGTTCCTCCATTTTCTTGTGTGGCCAGAGGTAGTTTCTTTACTCACCAGTGGGAGTGGGGAGTACTGAGCTGCTTGTTTGTCCTCAGAGGAGTGGTTAGAAGCAGCAACTAGTAATTTGTCGGCCATTTTGGGTCATTTCCTGTTTTTCCAGTCCCTGCTATAAAGCACGCTTTGGCAGGCTTTTCTGGCATTAGAGAACTAGGCATAGCTCCTCGTGGTCCCCTGCAGAGTTCCTAAGCCAGCAGAGAGCAGAAAAAGCAACTTTCTTGATCATAAGTATTTTTTAAACTTTTTAGTTTGCATTTTTTGATCTTTTGAGCTTTTCGACTACTGTTTGTGCCTATATTACTGTTTTATTACCTTATTTTCCTGTTTTTGTGAGCTTATATTGTTGATTGCACTTGTGGGCTAAAGTATTGCTTAAAAGTAACAAACAGGCTAATACACTCAAGTGTACCAGCCTTTGATAGCAATTTAGTCGAAAACAAAGCATTTACTGCATTTTTTTCTGTCTGTTTGCAAAAAAAAAAAAAACCAAAAAAATATTTCTCCTTTCCTAAACTTTCCTAGCTAGTTGTTCCAGTGATCAGATTTTGCTGATCCCTGGGCTTTGTATTTGGTTTCTGTGTTCCTCCATTTTCTTGTGTGGCCAGAGGTAGTTTCTTTACTCACCAGTGGGAGTGGGGAGTACTGAGCTGCTTGTTTGTCCTCAGAGGAGTGGTTAGAAGCAGCAACTAGTAATTTGTCAGCCATTTTGGGTCATTTCCTGTTTTTTCCAGCCCCCTGCTATAAAGCACGCTTTGGCAGGCTTTTCTGGCACTAGAGAACTAGGCATAGCTCCTCGTGGTCCCCTGCAGAGTTCCTAAGCCAGCAGAGAGCAGAAAAAGCAACTTTCTTGATCATAAGTATTTTTTAAACTTTTTAGTTTGCATTTTTGATCTTTTGAGCTTTTTGACTACTGTTTGTGCCTATATTACTGTTTTATTACCTTATTTTCCTGTTTTGTGAGCTTATATTGTTGATTGCACTTGTGGGCTAAAGTATTGCTTAAAAGTAACAAACAGGCTAATACACTCAAGTGTACCAGCCTTTGATAGCAATTTAGTCGAAAACAAAGCATTTACTGCATTTTTTCTGTCTGTTTGCAAAAAAAAAAATACCAAAAAAATATTTCTCCTTTCCTAAACTTTCCTAGCTAGTTGTTCCAGTGATCAGATTTTGCTGATCCCTGGGCTTTGTATTTGGTTTCTGTGTTCCTCCATTTTCTTGTGTGGCCAGAGGTAGTTTCTTTACTCACCAGTGGGAGTGGGGAGTACTGAGCTGCTTGTTTGTCCTCAGAGGAGTGGTTAGAAGCAGCAACTAGTAATTTGTCGGCCATTTTGGGTCATTTCCTGTTTTTCCAGCCCCTGCTATAAAGCACGCGTTAGCTGAGCTGCTACCATTGCACACTAGGGCAGCGCCGGTTAATCAGATTTAAACTATTAGGGCTACCTAAAGTCCACTCTTCAAATTTTCCCTTAAAACTACCTTCCTCAAAGTATACTACTGTTCTATTTAGTGTATCCTACAACTATAAATTATCTCTACTTGACTCCCAAGTAGACTATTCTCTATCTGTATAGCGAAGCACTTGCTCCTACAGTACTTATCACCTCGATACAGCACTCTTGTAATAGAAAGTACCCCAAAAAGCAAACCCCATTTCTCGGTCACCCACATCCCCAGAACCTTTTCTTAAGTTTTTCTGTCTATTCCTTCTAGCATGTCGAGGATCAGTTGCTAATGTCCTCTCCTGCTCAGCTGGTGAACCTGGGAATATTGAGGCAATGTTACAATTGCCTCATGTACACTGAACAACCCTCTCCTCCTCCCACAAAACACAAATACATGCGAGAGATGCAACTATACGGCCAAACTGGAGGCTGAGCTCTCTCAACATAGGACTGGCATGACCAGACAGGAGGAGAAGGTAACCACACACACTATAGACCCAGTCTCACATAATACCATCACAACCTCAAATCATACACATAAACACACAAAGACATACTCGGAGGCTCTGATCAAAAATCTACCAAAACAGCAGAGGCCACCAAAGCAGACACCCAAACAACTACCACCTCAGAACACAACACCTACAACACATAGGCCACACAGTCAGAGTGTCAAGCAGTCACAGCCCTTAAGGCCAAACACAATGCCAGACACACTAGTCATTGGTGACTCCATAGTCAGACACACTGACGTCCCGCTCACCAGACTGAGTAAGGAGAAGGTCACAGTAAGCTGCCTGTCGGGTGCTAGAATCCGCCACATAACGCATGCACTCAGGTCTCTCAACAGCAGGTACAAGTACGACTCAATCATTGTCCACGCTGGTGTTAACGACCTGAGACGTACCTCCTTGGACTACATGAAAAGAGACATAGAGGAGCTCTCTGATTATGTAGCCCAAGCAGGTATGACCCTGACCTTGAGCAGTATCCTACCTTCACCAAGAATGATGCCACAATACAGAGATAAGATGATCAGCTTTAACAATTGGCTTAAACTCTGGTGTCATTCAAAGGGGATCCAATGTCTGTCTGCCTGGGATGACATGCTGGACAAGCCACGCTGCATGAGGGACGGCTTGCACTTGTCACCCCTGGGATTCCGGATTTTGGCAAAGGCTCTTGCCACCCCCATAGTGCCTTTTTTAGGCAAGGCTCAAATTCTAAACCTACCACCCTAGAACAAAACAAAGAAAAAAAACTAAGGGTAATGCTGCTCAATGCCAGAAGTCTCAACCTCAAGATGCACGCACTCGAGGCCCTTCTCAGTATGGAGAACATCGATGTCTGTGCTGTGACAGCAACCTGGTTCAAGGCCCTGAGAGCACCCCAGCACTATCAGGTTTTACCTCATATCATGCGTTCCGGCCCCAAAACCCGGACAATACCAAGAAAGGAGGAGGGGTATCCATATTCATCAAGGACACCCACACCTCAAGATTGGTGGCATCGCACGATGCATCGGAAACCATCCAGGTGCAATTAACCATAGGCAAGATTGCTCTGCAATTTGTAGCATGTTACAGGCCACCCTCGCAAACTCAGGAACCTCATATGGCCTTCCTGAAAACACTGGAGGGGATAAATGTATCTCCAAACACCATCATACTAGGTGACTTCAACTACCCTAATATAGACTGGGAACACTACTCAAGCCCAAACACTCTAGCCCAAAAGTTCCTGGAATTCATAAACTCAAATGCCATGGAACAACTAGTCACCATCCCACAAGAGGAGAAAACATACTTGATCTCATCATCACGAACATGGGAGCACAATGTTCAACGCCGGAAGTATACCCCTCACTGGTGAGATCTGATCACAAACTAATCTCGCTGGAGGTCCTCATCCCGCCCCACCGAAATGAAAAGACCACAGTAAAGAACTTCTCGAAGCCGACTTCACACTTCTAAAGACTAGTGTGGTCTCCTTTAAGGCCCCTGAGCCGGGTTAACATTACTCAAACCGCTGAATCACTTACAAATGCCTTCTACCAGCACCTGCAGGCTGCATGGATCAGGCAATCCCAAGCAAAACAAAGACTCTTTGTACCAAAGGCAAGCGTCCAGTCTGGTGGACCCCAGCCATAAACAAACTCTACAACAAAAGGAGAAAGCTACTACAAGATAGAGCAAAATCCTTAAAAGGTAAGACACCGCTGATCACTATAAGTAAAAAGCTAAGAGCTCTCATAAAATCATCCAAAGCTAATTTTGAGAAAAAAATAGCTAAGGACTCTAAAGACAACCATAAGGCATTCTTTAGCTATGTCAGAAACCTAGGAGGAAACTCCCAGATATGCTCAGAATTAGTTCAAAATGATGTGAAGATTACTGATCCTACAGACATTGCCAACATACTGGCTGACAGGTTCAGTGCAAACTTCTCCCCCCCCCTAAAGGAGAGATATCTATACCAAATGATTGTAGCCCCCCAAACATCTCTAACGCCCAGGTGAGAACTGCTCTCTCCAAGGCAAAGAACACAGCATCCATGGGACCTGATGGTGTCCCCGGCTGTGTGCTCCATGAACTCAACGAGGAATTAAACCCACAGTTAGGACAGCTGTTTAATCTTAGTCTCACCTCCGGATACGTACCCAGGGAGTGGTGCACAGCGACTGTGGTCCCACTCCACAAAGGTGGTGCCTCCACCGACCCTGGAAATTACCGTCCCATTAGCTTGACAAGCCTTATCTGCAAAGCCATGGAGAGGATCATAATGGATCTCATAAATAAAGACATAGGGAACTTGCAGACTTTGGATCCAACCCAGTTTGGCTTTGTCAAAGGCAGATCATGCCTTTTAAACTTGGTTGACTTTTTTGAAACAGTCACCAAGGCCATTGACGAGGGAAAGGCAGTCCATACAGCCTACCTAGACCTGGCGAAGGCTTTTGATACAATACCTCACTCGGGTATCATTGAAAAACTCATCAACTTAAATGTAAACCCATACATTACAAGATGGGTTGCAAACTGGCTGAGTGACAGAACCCACAGGGTCAGAGTTGCTGGTGCCATGTCAGACTCAAAGCCTGTCACAAGTGGTGTCCCACAGGGCTCAGTCCTGGGCCCACTCTTGTTTGGCATCTACTTTTCTGAAGTACAAGCAAACACAGGAGGGTTATGGCTGACAAAGTTTGCAGATGACTGCAAACTGGGCCGTAGTTGAAAACACATCCAACACAGATATCCTTCAGAAGGGTCTCACAGAAGCGGATAACTGGTGCCAGAGCCATGGCCTAAAGCTAAATGCCAAGAAATGCATAGTCATCCCCTGCGGGAAAAATAAGGTTACCCTAGCTACCATATAGGTGGCAATCCCTGAACACAGAAGAAGTTATTAGGGACCTGGGAACCCAGGTTGACAGTAACCTTTCATTCGACACTCATATTGCTAAATTAGTTAGGAAGACCTTCTACATTGCCCACCTTATCATGAAGGGATTCACATCTAGATCAAGGGAAGTCATAGTCTCCCTATACTCATCACTCATCAGACCAATGATCGAGTACAATGCCCCATTCGGAATGTATCTGACCCGACACTTGCAGCAGCTGGAGAGGCCACAAATGTTCCTCACCAAAAGGATAAAGGGTCTCAAAAATCTGTCTTATGCTGCCCGACTGAAAGAACTCCAGTTATATTCAGTTGCTTACCGCTTGCTCAGAGGTGACCTATGCCTGACATACAAGGCCATGTCAAACCCAGATTTGAAGAACATGCTTCATCTCAAAAAATCTAGATCCCTCAGAGCCACAAGGGCGGGAGACTTAAACCTCAACACGGTTATTAATAGGACGTGCTGGAGGGATAGATTCATCACCCAAAGACTCCCTATGCTGTGGAACAAAATCCCGGTTTATGTGAGGCAGAGCACCTTGCTGGCCTTGTTCAAGAGGAATCTTGACCAATGGATGGGAGATCGCAGATACACCCCAGGGGTTACCTCAGTGTCACTGCTCGACAGAGGCACAGCAAAATAATGGGCATAGTTTCTCCAAACTAAAGGGGTGGCGTAAGCCACAAAACTATGGGCTAGGCTTATAAATGCCCTCGGGCAGATAGCCTAGTATGAACCTATGAACCTATGAACCTATAAAGTAGACCGGGTGGCCAAGCATGCACTAGAGCGTCTCTCGGGGCTTCCCCTGTTGGGGGAATCAGGGCGAAGAAGTTGTCGCATTTTGTATTTGAGGGAGAGGCAAAAAGATCGCAGCAGGGTTGCCCCCATTTTCAAAAATCTGCTTCGCTACACGGGAGTTGAGAGACCACTCGTAAGGGGAAAAAATAGTGCGCTGAGTTTGTCCGCCAGGATGTTGGACCATCCCGGAATGTGCATTGCGATTAGAAAGCAGTTGGTGGAGATCGCCCATTCCCACACTCTCATGGCCTCTCGGCATAGAGGATAAGACCTGGTTCCCCCCTGTTTGTTGATATACCAGACAACTGACATGTTGTCCGTCTGTATCGCAATGGTTCCAACGGGAAGAAGGTTGTGAAGTGCTTGCAATGCTAACAGCACCGCCCTCATCTCCAGAACATTGATATGCAGGGAGGTCTCTGACTCGTTCCATGTGCCTTGGACTGTTCTGCCTGAGCAATGCCCCCCCACCCGAGGCGAGAAGCGTCCGTGGTCACTGTGACTAGGGGAGGTGGGGTGCAAAAGGGCCGACCTGTTTGGAGGTCTGGGGAAGGCAGCCACCATACCAGGGCCCTCCTGCAAGCTTTGCTGATAGAGACAGGGTGGTGGAGAGGGAGAAGCTGAAAGGACCACTGTACTTGAAGGGTCCACTGTAATACCCTCATGTTTAGGCGAGCGCACGGGAGGAGAGTAATTGCCGCTGCCATAGAGCCCAGTGCCCTCAGGACCAATTCCGCTGGAGGAGCTTCTGATTGGAGGATGGCCTGCACATGAAGACTGAGGTTCTGTAGTCGTTCCGAAGTGAGGTAGCTCGAAGACTCCTCGTATCTAATCTGGCCCCTATGAAGTCTATTACTTGTGTTGGAGCAAGGGAGGACTTGTCCATATTGATCGTGACGCCTAACTGGGGGGATAGGCGAAGAAAAAAATCTCTGGCTGAGCAGAGTAGATGCCTTGTTGGGGCGGTCAGGAGCCAGTCGTCCAGGTACGGGAAGACCTGCATTCTCTGGAGTCTCAGGTGGGCCGCAAACACTGCTAAAACTTTGGTAAACATCCTGGGGACTGTGGTGAGGCCAAAGGGAAGGACCCTGAACTGATAGTGGCTGGCTCCCAGCCGGAAGTGGAGAAACCTCCTGGATCGCCTGTCTATTAAGATGTGGTAGTACGCATCCTTGAAGTCTATACAGCACATCCAGTCATTCTCCCGTAACAGGGGGAGAATGGATTGAAGAGTGACCTTTCGGAATTTCTCCTTGGTTACTGCCAGGTTCAAGAGGGAGAGGTCTAGGATTGGTCTCAGGTTCCCCCGTCTTTTTTGGCACCAGAAAGAACCTGGAGTAAAACCCTAATCCGAGCTGGTCTGGGGGGACGGGTTGGATGGCCCTTTTTTCGAGCAGCTGCCGGATTTCCGAGGCTGCAGCCTCCCTCTGATCGGGTGGTACATCGGGGAGGTTCTTGAGTCTGGGGACATGAAGCATAGGGAATTTGTAACTCCTGGATATAATCCGAAGCACCCAGGGGTCTGACGTAATGGACTCCCATGCCGCCAGGTGCCTCGAGAAACGCCCACCGACTGCCTCCAGAGTGGAGCAGTCGGGCAACCCTTCAGGGCTGTTGTGTGGGCTGATCAGAGAAGGATTCTCTGGACCCAAAATTTCTCAGTGCCCCTCTGCCTCTAGGGCGGCGTCCTCCCTGTCCTCCTCTGCCACGGAAGGACTGGTTGTCCGGAGCAGGTTGGGGATGCTGCGATTTCCGGAACCACATCTTCTTCTGTCCCTTTTGGTTCTTGGAAAAGGACCTCTGGGGAGCAGAGAAGCGGACTCCGACAGCAGACACCGTCTTCCCGTCCTTCTCGCTCTGGACAAGTGTCTCGCGAATGGTTTTGCCAAACAAGGCAGAACCATCAAAGGAGGCATTCGCAAAGGACGCCTTAAAGGGCTCCGCGAAGTCACAATGTCGGAGCCAGGCCTGGCGCCTCATCACTAGGCCCGCTCCACTGGCTCTAGCGGCTCCCTCAGTAGCGTGAGACAGAAGCCGCATAGAGGTATTGGAAACAGATCTCAGAGTGGCCATACGAGTGGAGTACAATTGCTTGTCCTCCGCCGACATGGACTCCGGGGGAGAAGCAGCGTATTCTTTGATAGAATCGTGCTGCATCCTGATGACATGTGCCATGTAGTTCAGAGACCTTACCGAGAAGGTCGCTGAACTGAATACCCCAAGGCGATCCATCAATCAAGACTCCTTGCTCGGAGGATGGACCGAGGGACTCTCCTGAGCTAATTCCCTCTTAGTGGCTGCCGCCATCAACATGGCATCTACAGGGGAACCCTTGCTCCAGTGGGGATGGTCTGCGGAGGGGGCTCAAGATCCTGTCCGGGCACTTGGGAATAGGCTACACAGTGTCCGGCTCCTTCCACGCCCTAGTGGTCACAAGGTCCACCAGGGGGTCGGCCGGAGGGGACACCCAAGAGGTAGACGGGCCTGCTTCGAACGCCTCCAGGAACACGGACTCGTCGGAGGAAGCCTTGGGGGCAGACCACCCCCCCCCCCTGAGCCTAAGCATTTCCATGATGTCTCCAAAGGAGACATCCTCGGAAGGTGATCTTGGGGAACCTTCCCATTCATCCAAGTTTGTGTCCTCTGTTAAGGACTCGTGGGAGTCCACGTGCCTCCTCTTACACTTGTGCTTGCCAGGCACTTCCTCAGGGGGGGGCTGTCCGAGGAGGTCTCTCCAGCAATGTCCTGTTCCAAAGGAACAACCTGGGACACTGAAGCAGGCTGTCCCTGTGGCCAGGTGATGGAAGCCTGGCCCAGCAGAGAGGGAGTGCAGGGCGGAGCCAAGACACGGGCCTGGGGTCTAGATGCTCTCGACAGAGCCCTCTCCACTACATCGAAGGCCGAGGGGGAGCCACTCTCCCTGGGCTCCGAGAGCCGACTCCCACTCGGATCCGATGAAGGGATCGGAACCGGCGCCAAGACCATCGGATCCGAGGGACCAGTGTGCTCCGACCTGGATGGAGCCAAAAGCACACTGAATCCGTCGGATCCGAAGCTCGGGCCACGGCTCCGAGAGGTCGGATCCGACGATGGAACCGACAGACTCGAGGGCAGGGTCGGATCCAAAGTACCCAGTACTGTCGGCGCCGACCCACCCCCGGCTCCAACGCTGCCCGGCTCCAAGCGCTCCGAACCCGAGAAGTTGATCGGAGAAAGGAGCTATCGGAGCAAAAAAGGGTGTTGAGCTCCCCCCCCCCAAAGGGGGGGGCACTCCCATCTGCAGCTGGGCCTGGATGAACCTTCTCATCATCCGGTCCAAGTCTGCGTCAGACAGGCTGTAGGTGGATCTCGACGAGGCCACCGAGGCAGGCCTGGAGTGCTGCCTCGATGACCTCGATGGAGATCGGGTCTCCTCCTCCTCTGGTCCCGGGGAGAAGCAAGGTGATCGGAGCCGAGGAGGAGGAGACCTGGAAGCCATGGAGGGAGAAGCCCGCTTAGCTGGGGGGGGCCAAAGCGGAGGTCTCGGCCCGCCGCTTGTGGTGCTTCTCCCTCCGTTTCTCCCTCCTGGCCTCCCTATCCTCTGGCGCTTTAGTGGGAGTTTGAATCCCGGCTGGAGGAAGGGGGGCAGGAGTGGCTACCACCACAGGCTGGGGAGGTGCCACGGGAGTAGCGGAGGCCGAAGCCAACTACAGGGGCAAAAGTCCCGCCAGGACCAGCTTCGACCTCCGCTCTTTCAGTGCCCTGGGGTTGAACCCTGCACAAATCGTGCATCATGAGGACAGGTGTTCAACCCCAAGGCACCGAACACACCGAGTGTGACCATCCGCCGGTGAAAGCTTATGCACTTAGAAAAAATGGGCTTTGGGGCCTCTGACATTTTCTCTCAAGAAAAGGACTACACACGCACACCAGGCCCCAAAACACGAACAGCACATATACACACTACGACCAGCGAGGGGAGGAAACACTAAAAATAAAATTAAAAGAGGTAAAAGTTAACCTAAAGGGAACCTAAACACACACGCAAGTTTAAAAAGGAAAGATTTTCTGTTTTTAACAAGTTTTTTGAAGAACTTATCTGAAGTCGCCAGGAGCTCTGCAATCCAGCTGTCTCTTCTAAAAGCGGCAAACTAGATCTGAGGTCAACTGGGGTTGGCAGGGGATTATGGGTGAGGGGAGGAGCAAGGAGCTCGGATCCATAGCTGTATAATAATTGCCGGCTCGGATCCGATATCGGATCCAAGACCCACAGGTTGCTGACAAATGAAGTCCCTACTTCAGATCATTCTATTTAACAGTATTTTAAAAGGAGGGGAGCACCAACATATTGGAAGAAAACTTTGGTGGCTCTATTACCTAAAGACTGTAAATACCCATCAGACTCAGCTTCATACACACCCATTTCAATTTTAAATCAGAATTATAAAGTTTTTCTGTCTATATTAGCTAAAAGAATGTCAAAGATGTTGCCAAAATTGATAGATATAGATCAATGTAGTATTGTGGAGGGGAGGCAAACATTGATGATCCACAAGGAAACAAATGAAAGAAAATACAATTGCTATTAGAGGGTCTTGGTGCAGAGAAAGGATTCTGATAGAGTAAGATGAGATTTTATGAGTAGAGCAATGGAAAGATTTGCATTCCCTTACCCAATAATAAGGTTAATTAGGAGGACTTATAAAAGGATTGGAGGCAAAAATTAAACTGAGAGGGTTTGTTGCTTATAAGTTGTGCTTGAACCAAGGAACCAGGCATGGGTGTCCATTTTCCCCTTTGTTATTTGCTTTATATAGAGAGACATTGGAAAAGAAAATAAGGGACTCAGAAATGCAAGGATATAACTGGTAAAGTATTCAAGAAAATTTGGCTTTAGTTACAGATATTTGTGCATGATAAATCCAAAAAGGGACATCTCAGCATTGTGGAACATTTTGATACAGTTTCACGTCTTTCCAGGATATAAAATTAATGAAGATAAAACAAAGGCTGAAGCCATAAATTATGTACCTACAAATAAATTTGTTAAGCAACACCCATGTTTATAGGGACATAATAAGAGAAAGTATTTATGAGTACTGATTAAAGAGGCTTTTGTAGGATATGTAGGAAAAGAC
This sequence comes from Protopterus annectens, assembly GCF_019279795.1. Lineage (NCBI taxonomy): Eukaryota > Metazoa > Chordata > Ceratodontiformes > Protopteridae > Protopterus > Protopterus annectens. Next base: position 561,016,854 of record NC_056736.1, read on the forward strand.
TAAACAAAAGATAATACATAAACTGAGAAACTGGAAGCTCTTGTTTATGGATATGGATAACAAGATGCAAGCACTGAAAATATTCTAGTCCTTCTAGTTTTACACACAGGACAGGCATGTTTTTATCAACCAGTGGAGAAATTGTGGAAAATAATTAATAAAGAGTTGAAAGAATTTATCTGGGAGGGGAAGAGGGCAAGAGTTAAGTAGGACTAGCTGACCCTTCCAAAAGAACAAGGTGGTTTAGGATTATCTGATTTAAAGGACTATTTCAGAGCTACAAAGTTACAGTTCATATACATAACAGAAGCAACATGTTAAAACTCAAAACTGAAAGAAAGGGATGATGATTATGATGATAATGAAGTATAGGGGAAGTTCAAGAAATAAAGAGATGGAGATTTTGAATGCAGATCCTTAAGAAGAATAACAACCAAAAAGAACATTACAATCATAAAATAGCTGAAAGTATCCTAAGAACTAAACCTACATGAGATTGGAGAAAGAACATTTTGTCACTAGGGATGAATGTAAGTAGTGGTACAGAAAATAGGCAACAGGGGGGCTGGAGTTTACTAGAGAAAACTGGCAAATGAACCGTGGTACTGGGAGCAAATAAATAGAGAGGAAAAGGTAATAGAGTGAGATGAGGTCAAGAAGATACACATCTGAAATGCAGTTTAGAGACTGCTTTCTCTACTGAGGACTGATATCACAGTGCAGGCAAACAGAAAGGGATATAGGAATCTTAAGTGAAAGACCTGCTCTGGTAGAATTTTTAGCTGAATCTAGAACAGACGCTGCTCTTAAAAAAAGAGATGCTTACTAAGGTATATAAAACATTGCTTAATAACTATAAGAATCAGAGAAGGTTAGAAATGACTGGGAAGAGAGACTGGAAAAGCAATTTACAAGAAAACAATGGGAGGACATATGTCCAAAGTTTGCAACAAATTCCAGAAGGTTTAGGACTTTAAAGAATTTTTCTTCAGGCAGATAGCAAATGTTGTAGGTTTGAGGGGAAAGAAAGAGATAACCAGGAAAGTATGTTTTGGGAGAATGATGAGCTGGTAGATTTTAAATATTCCCTACATAGTGCTCTGTCAAAAATATTGGGTGAGCAAATGACTATAACTGAAGAAATTATTATTTTGAGCTGGGACACAGGATTTGAATTGCTTAGACATACTAAGGTCTTATTAAGTTTAATTCTGTTGGCTGCCAAAAAAAGAAATTACTGGATACTGTAAATCAAAATCTACACCAACTGTATTTGAATTATTGAATATGACAAAAGAGATAAAATAACTGGAAGGGATATTCAGAAAAGGGAAGGAGCAAATTACATATAAATAAGTGGAAACTGTGGGAACAATACACTCAGAATGATGTTCAAGGGGAGGAGGAACAGGTTTAAGGGAAGGCAGGAACTTAGCAATTTATGTAATGTTGTGTTAGCGATGGCTGCAATGAAAAGAAAGGATATGTGATACATGATGTATGGAAATGAAAAAAAATGTTAATATGGTTTGTTTTCTTTCTGTTAATATATGTTCTTCTATGTCTTACAGCCGAGTGACGTCTCCAGGCGTTTCTGCAGTTACCTCCTACTGTCCCTCTAGGCATCAAATATTGCCTGTACATATTTTCATTAATAATTCCAAAACCATGCTCCCTACAGGGTATCAGAATATGGCAAACACAACTGTATTGGTATATGACCTCTGTCAATTAGTACTTGTTAGAACTGTAAGGTGATAACTTCATTTTTAAAGGCTGAAGCCACACCCACTGGAAGTTAAAGGTACACACTCAAAAGAGCTTTACTGGAGGGAATGAGTTAAGTGATAATTTAACAGAGGTGTTTAAAAAATAATAACTTTTTTCATCAGGGGCTTTAATGTTCAGTTACAATGCTCTCTTAAGCCATCTGTCTGGGAGATGACACACTGATGTCTTCAATTGCTTAATCGTAAAGCATTGCCGCAGTTGCTGCACTATTCTGGATATAAATAGAGTCCCCTGGCAGGAGAGTATTCCCATAGGTATTCCTATTCTGGAAAATACTAGTTTGTTTGTTAGTGATATAGCATTAGCCCTGTGTAAGGGAATAACCTCCGTATACCTTGTTGCACAGTACTATACACCCAGATTGACTAAAGGCCAATGTCCAAATCAATACTTTCAAATGGAACTTCTGTGATAGGCACTGGATTCAAAGTATTTTTGTTTCCTGGGTGAAGAACTGTCATTTGAAATTCAGGCCACCCAGAACAAAGCTTGTCAATGTTCTTAATTTTTTTCTGGACAGTAAAACATTGCTGGGAACTATACTTTTGCCTTGTTTATCTTGCATGTTCTCCTACCAACTATATGTTACACATTTGCTTAGAAAATGTAAGAAAGGTGGGGCGAAAAATCTTAAGATTCCCTATATCAACTTCCCCCTTTCATCATACTTTTTGATAACCACTGTAGCACAGGAACAAAAAACTAAATCTCTATCTAAGGAATTTAAAATCTCAATTTCCGCATCATCTGGGAGGTTATGAGAACACATCTAGGCAAACCTCAAAACAGGACCAGTGGCTGCAGCCCTGAAAGAAATATCAGCTGAGTCATATAACACTGTAAACAATGAGTAGTGGCTCACACAGTGAAAGAAATAGAAAGTTATGTCTTACCATAACTTGGCATCTGTGTTGCTCATCTTCATTCCTCCTCAAGACAGGGTTTTGGATCCAATCTTTGGATCCAACTCGGTCACATTCTCCAGACCTGGATCTGACTCTTGAGTACTTCCATCTTACCCATAATGCACTACACCCACCCGAGCACCTCAGATCGAGTCTGCAGCTTCCATACATCCATCACCAGGACAGGATAGAAGAAAGGCAGATGAGGGTCAGACATGGGACCTAAGTGTATCATCATCTTCCATAATCCTCTAGAAGAATAAGGCAAGTGGATGGCTGGGTGGGAAGGTGAGGAGGCATGAAGATGGACAACACAGATACCAAGTTATGGTAAGACATAACTTTCTAATCTAATGTTGTCCTCTTCATTCCTCCTCACGATAGGTCAGAGTCCCTAGTTACGTGATTCCAGGGTGGCCCTCATGGAAGGATATGCTGGAGCACCATCAAGCCAAAGGAAGCCCTGCTCCTCAAAACGATATCTAGTTTATAGTGTGCAACAAAGGTGTGACTGTTAGACCATGTAGCCGCTGTGCAAATATCATCAATGGATTTTCTAGATGATAAGGTGGAAGAAGTAGCCACAGCTCTGGTATAATGTGCCCTAGGAGGACAAGGTAGTTCTAGGCCCTTTTGTAAATAAATGAAGGAGATACAACCAGTGATCCATTTATCTAGAGTGATCTTGGAAACTGCTCAGCCTAGTTTGCTAGTTGAGAAAGCTACAAACAATTGGTCTGACCTACTGTGCTGCTTAGTTCTGTGTAGATAGAAACATAGCTGTCTATGAACATCGAGAAGATTTAGACTGTACTCTCTTTTGTTAGAAAAGTTTGGAAAGAACACTTGTAAGTGAATGGACTGACTGATATTGTTTTCTGTGGCTACTTTAGGCATAAAGGAGGGACTGCTACTTAGAGAAACCCTGTCCTTATACAAGATTATGTAAAGGAGGTTTTGAAGATAACACCTGAAGTTCAAAAATTCCCTTCGCTGAAGTAATGGCTACTAAAAAGATTGTTTTCTATGACAAAAAACTTCATGTCGCAACTGGCTGCTGGCTCAAAGGGTCTCTGAGTCAATCCCTGCAGCACGACAGTGAGGTCCCAAGGTGGGGAGGGGTCTCTTAATGGGAGGTCTCAGTGAGAAAATACCTTTCATAAAGAATATGCATAATCTAAAGGTAGACAGGGAATGAGACTGGCTAGCAGTATGAAAATTAGAAATTGCAGGTAATTGAAGCTTGATGGTAGAGCAGCTAGCTCCCTCCTTAAACAGGGTACTAAGAAAAAGCAAAATATCCGAGACTGGTGCTGAGTAAGGATCACTATTTCTATCTGTAGCACAAAAGAGCAAACCTTTTCCACTTACTGGTATTAACTTTCTTAGCTGAAACCTTTTGTGAGGCTAGGATTATGATACGAACTGGGAAAGCAAGCCTGGATTTTTTCACTATGGTTGGAAGTGGAGAAGCTATGTGGTCAACCTGAGGATACAAAGATTTTGGTGCTGCATTCCTGACCAGTTTGTTGGTTTCCCCGGAATGTGTGTTGCAACCAGAAGGTGGTCCGAAGATATCACCCATTTCCACACCCTCATGGCCTCCCTGCACAAAGGGTAAGAATGGGTTCCTCCTTGCCTGTTGATGTACCAGACTATAGACATGTTGTCGGTGTGAACTGCAATAGTCTCCAAGAGGAGAGTGTCCTGAAAATCTTGCGTTAGGAGAACTGCTGTCATCTTGAGGACATTAATATGCAACCTGGTCTCCATGGGGAACCACATACCTTGGATCATCTTCCTCTTTAATGCCCCTCCACCCCAACTGGGAAGCATCCGTGGTCACTGTGGCTATTGGAGGGGGAGCTAAGAAGGGTCTATTTACAAGGATATTGTCCTACTGAATCCACCAGCAGATGTGGTTTTTACAGATTGGTGTCAATTTGATGGGAAAGGATAGTGGTTGGTAGAGAATGGACCGCTGTACTGCTAATATCCATTGAAGAATTTGCATGAAAAACCTTGCTACAGGATCTCACAAATTTGCTGCTGATATGGATGCTAGGACTTGCAAGACTTGCCATGCAGGGGAGGACTGGTGGGATAGAATTCCCGGACTTGATTCCTCAGTGTTGTTATGCTGTGTAAGGAAAGAGAAGCTATTTGATCCTTCATGTCCAACTGTGTTCCTTTAAATTCTAGGTTATGCACAGGAGTCAGATTGGATTTGTTTAAATTTATAGTGCTGCCCACAGAATGTGAGAGCTGAATTAGGTAATCTCTGGCTTGGATAAGCTGATGCCTCGTGGGGGCATTAAGGATCCAATCGTTTAAGTATGGAAACACCCAGAACCCTTTGAATCTCTTGTGAGCTTCTATGACTGCCATGCATTTGGTGAACACCCGGAGGGCTGTGGTGTGCCCAAAGGGTAGTGCCTTGAACTGGAAGTGACTGACTTCCAGCAAAAACAGCAGGTATCTCATGGAGTTGTCTATCTATTTTGATGTGATAGTATGCATCCTTGAGATCTGCTGAGCATATCAAATCGTCCTTGTACAATACTGGCAGAATGGACTGGACATTAACCATTCAGAATGTCAACATCTTTACATAACAATTAAATTTGCTTAGATCCAGTATGGGTCTTAGGTCCCCTGTCTTTTTCGGCACCAAAAAGAAGTGGAAGTAGGTTCCGAATCCTCTTTGTTCAGTCAGGACCATTTTGATTACTCTTTTTGCAGCAGATTTTGAATTTCTTCTGCTGCCTGCCCTTCTGACTGGGTGGCACTTCAGGGAGTTTATTTTTGGTGTTTGGAGGTGAGGAAGAAAAAGGGAATGTAGTAGCCTCAGGATATTACGCTTAGCAACCAGGGATTTTGAGTCAAGTGAGTCTAGGCTTCTGAGTGCAAAGCAAGTCGATCCCCGATTGCCTCCAGAGATGGTCAGTCGGGCAGTGCTTCAGGAATGCAGATAGGGCTTGTTGGAGGTGTCTCTGAAGCCCTGGTTATATGGACCCCCTCTGCCTCTAGGGCGGTGCCTACAATTAAACCTTCCTCCTCTGCCTCTAGAGGAGGGTTCTCTACATGTGTCTTGGAAAAAGGCCCTTGGGATTTCCGAAAGCATATTTTCTTGCCTCCATCCTGGCTCCTGGAAAAGCACCTCTGAGGTGTAGACAATTTGATTCCTATAGCAGAAAGGGTCTTCCTGTCCTTTTTGTTGCTGATGAGAGTATCTCTACCAACGGCCCAAACAGTGAAGAGCCATTAAAGGGGACATTAACAAAGGGCTCCTTTAAGAGCTTCATGAAATCACATAGCCTCATCTAGGCATGCCTCCTTAGGGATACTCCTGAACTGGCAGTTCGTGAAGTACCCTCCGCTGTATGGAAGATTAGCCTCATCGAGGAATTGGCAATGGACAACAGAGTGGCCAGCTTGGGAGAAAGTTTCTTGAGCTCCTCTGCAGGCATGGCCTGAGAGAGAGAGAGAAGTTGAAAGCTCCTTGATGAGATCTCTCTGCTGCCAGGTAAGGTGAGCTATGTAATTTAATGACCGCATTGCAAAAGTAGCTGAGGTGTAAACACGCTTTCCAATCCTGTCCAACTCTCTAAACTCCTTGTTGGGCGGATGGACCCTGGCAGTCTCCTCTGCCAGTTCTTTTTTAGTGGCTGCTACCACCATGAAGCATCAACTACAGGGCCCTTACTTCTATGTGTTCTATCGGCTGGTGGAACCAGGAACCTATCTGGGTGCTTGGGAATGGCTTTGATGGTATCTGGCCATGCCCGGTGGGAAACCAAATCAATGAGGTGATCCACCAAGGGAGTCACCCAGGACACAGATGGGCCCGCCCTGAACACCTCCAAGAACACTGACTCCTCGGAAGAAGGAGATTGGTCAGACTATCCACCTTTCTGCTTCAGGATTTCCACAATGTCTCTGAAGAAGACATCTTCAGGTGGGGATTAGGGGGGATCCTTCTCACTCATCAAAGTCAAGTGTCTTCGGTTAACAACTCCATCGAGGAGTCAATGTGCCTCCTTTTGCACGTCTTCTTCAAGGGGGCTTCCTCAGCAGGGTACTCCAGGGAAATATCGGAAGAAGGGGATCCCTTCTGGGCATGGAGATCGTGGAGCTTGTTTGGGACGGGTTGAATCAGGACAGAACAAATGGGTTCAAGGTCCTGTCCTGAAATGGGGGGACAGTGGTGGGTTGGGGGACATGAGGTGATGGCTCTCCACCTTGGAAGAAAACCATCTCCACTACCTGAAAGATCGACAGACCGGGAGAGGCCCTCTCCGTCTCCCCCAAAGCCAAAGTCATTGAGGGCAGGCAGCTAGGACTCACACCAGATACATGGCCTCCAGAGGGAATTGGACCAGAACTGTCAAGGGCCGAGGTGCCTAAGGGAAGAGACAGTTCAGATAAAGATGAAGCCAATCCCACTCCCCCAGACCCAGCACTGACACCTCAGCTCCGAGAGCCACTCTACTCCAAGGGGATAGGAACAGGGCTGATCGAGGGTAGTTAAAAAATTAGATGAGAAGAAGAAGGACCTAGCTACAGAGAAACCGCACTCACATACACACACACACACACATACAATTAAACTAATCAGGAAGAGAGAGGACGTCACTTACAGAGCCAACAAAAGGGGAAAAAAAAGGATAAGGAAACACTTGTGATGAAGTTTGCGACTAACGCGACCACAGCTCGAGAGGACAGAGATCTCCATCCAAACGCTGAAGCAGCAAATGAGATCTGAGGTGCTTGGGTGGGTGTAGTGCATTATGGGCAGGAAGGAGGAGCTCGAGAGTCAGATCCAAGTCTGGAGAATGTGGCCATGCCAGATCAGAGGATCAGATCCGAGACCCTATTGTGAGTAGGAATGAAGAGCAAAACATCAGATCAAAATTATTTAAAGCAGATTTTTCATCACAAGAAGAAACTGCAGACAAAACATTTCTCATCCTTCCATGATTAATCAGAATAAACTTTAATTTTAAGCCTTACAACACAAAATTCTGATAATCAAAGTTGCAGAAGCATACACATTTCCCCCATATTTATCAATAATCTTCCAATCCTTGTCGGAAAGAACAGGGTTGTAATTAACCAAATGTTTAGGAGCAGTACGATTAACAAAGTCTATAGTTGCTTGGTCAGATCTGAAAAGAGTGTATAAAAACTTAAAGGACTAAGGAAATGTATGCATTCTATCTGCCTTGGGGTATCAGGCTGACTCTCAGGAAAGTTGAAGGCAGTAACACGCACATCCTCTAAAGCTGACAGAACTAGAGAAATGGGTGAAGGTTCTGAAAACTCCTTCTGTAATAGATCACAGTATTTTCAGAGGAGCTAAGAAACCACAGTGTTCTGCCACTGAAAACACTGGTACATTCTGAAAATAATCTCAGAGAAAGAGAAACCCCCAAGAATAATCAGAAACTGAGCTCACCTCTGGATCTGAATCAGAAAACTGAAGGAAAAAAAAATCTTTATCTGTCCCTTCATCTTCTGTCCAGATTCAGAATCTTGAATTTCTTCAGTAAAAGAGGTCTTCCTCTTTCTATTACCACAAACCATGTTATAAGGAGGATCAACAACCTGAATTAAACCCTGAACCAGTAAACTACTCCAAGCAAAGAAAATGTGAGGAGGAGTGGATACATATTTAGTTTTCTGTTTCTTTTTGACATGAAAAATTAGGCCAACAGTGTTATTAATGGCAACAGCAGGTTCCCAGGGATGGCCATGACATTCTGACAAAATAGGAAGCCTTCTGTATTCCCTTTCCCAGGACTGACAAGAGTGGCTTTCCCCTGCCCACTGAGGGGGACCTCAACAGCCACAGAGAATGTGGTTAACCCCGGTCAATAGTGACTGTAGGTGCTACACCAGAGGTAACCGGGGTAAAAGATGAGTGGTCTGAGGAACAAGCTATGGCCACAGTATTGTTATCCACCTGCAGCCAAGACAAATTCCTAGCCTGCTGTGGTGCCAAAGGCTGCTTACTTAACTTTTTCTTTTTGTGGATGGAAGAAAAGCTGACTGTGGGACTGCTAGTTTGTTCCATTGTCAAGCCGAAAATGGTGTCTCTTTCACAGGGAAAACAAGCAAGCAAAAGCCAGTAAAACTCACTTTTTTCACACAGAAACACAGTAAAAAGCACTTTAAAATACTTTGCCAGCCCCCAACAGTAAAATAAACACAGTGTCTCCCCACAGAAAAAAAATGTTTTTCAATTAGTTTAAAAAAGATGTTATTTACTTACCATAACGTTCCATCGGAGTTGTTGCTTTTCATTTGTCTTCAATCTGTGGGACTCGGATCCAGTGCAGATCTGACTCTGCCGTATACTCCAGCAGCGGATCCAAAATCCAAGCTCCTTCCCTACCCATAATGCCCCGCTCTCCCTCCTCCCTCAGATCGAGTTTGCTGCAGAACAGCACCAAACTCTTACAGCATAAAAAACATTTTATCCCTGGCCAAAAAGGGCATTGGCACACATAGACTCAGCACTAGCCAACAAGAAGCCTACAGCTCCCTCTGTCCAGCCCACTACACAGCCAAAAAGGGCAGGGGGAAAGGAGGGATGGATAGTTGAAGACAAATGAAAAGCAACAATTCAGATGGAACGTTATGGTAAGTACATAACTTATTTATTTGAAGTTGTTGTTTTCATTTGATCTTCAACCGGTGGGACAGAGTCCCTAGCTACCATAACCTTGGGAGGCCCTCATGGAAGGATGTTCCGGAGCACAGCTGAGCCAAACGATCCCCTGCCCCTGGAAAGAAGATCCAGTTTGTAATGGGAAATAAAAGTATGCAAAGAGGACCAGGTAGCAGCAGAACAGATATCAATAGGAACCCTGGACCAAAAGGCTGCAGATGTAGATACTGATCTGGTGGAAATCCCCGGACAGGACCCAGTACAGACAGACCTTTGGAACGATAGGCCAAGGAAATACATCACGAAATCTAATGAGCAAGAGTAACCTTAGAGACAGGCTTTCCCAAACATGGCTTAGAGAAAGACACAAAAAGCTGATCTGATTTTCGCAAACTCCTGGTTCTATGTAAACAGAAACACAACTGCCTGTGAACATCAAGTAAATGTAATTTCTATTCTCCTTTGTTCTGGTAATTCGGGAAGAAAACTGGCAAATGAATAACCTGGTTAATGTTTGCCGCAAAAGCCACCTTTGGTAAACTGGATGGATTAGTCCAAAGAGACACTCTGTCTTTATGAAAGACCAAATAAGGCAGCTTGATGGATAACCACCAAATACGAAAAAAACGAAAATACAACCAGCCAGTAGGTCTAACACTTGTTTATTGCAAAAATCTCTGTCTCTGACGTCTCGGCACAAGAGCCTTCAAAGAGTAAAAAAACATAATACACAGCATGCCTAAAATACCATAAATCAATTAATGAGAAGTTATGTACCTACCATAACGTTCCATGTTAGTTGTCTTCTCTCGCCTTCTTTCTTGCTTGATGGGTTCGGAGCCGATCCTCGGCTCCGACTCGGCACTTGCTAAGCTCGAGAGTCACTTTTACCAGCTCGAGGCAGCCCCATATCCCATGATGCAAGGCGGTAAGTACCCAGATCTCGTTTGATAACAAAAGGCAATAGCACCTAGCATAATAACTTCCCAAAGGAAGAAAGAAGGAGAGAAAAAACCTGAAGGATGGTAGAAGGACCAGCCTTGTATGGACTTCAGAAGCATAATTCCTTGTAGAGAAGGTCTGTCCAGGCCTGGGGGAAGGAGGGAGGGTCGCAAGAAAGAAGGCGAGAGACAACTAACATGGAACGTTATGGTAGGTACATAACTTCTCAATGTTAAGTTGTCAATCTCGCCTTCATTCTTGCTTGATGGGACCGCGTCCCTAGCACCTCTACCCTGGGTGGCTCAATGGAACAGACTCTTGAGAACTGTAGAGCCAAAACTGGCTCTATCCCTGGAGGCCAAATCCAATTTGTAATGGGAAACAAATGTATGAGGAGTGGCCCAAGTGGCTGCTGCACAAATAGTGTCTAAAGGAAGTCTAGCTTGAAAGGCTGTGGAAGTGGCTAAGCTTCTGGCTGAATGTGCTTTAGGTTTCGAGCACAGCTGTTTTCCCCTGAGCTGATAAATTTCAGAGATGACGGAAGAAAGCCATCTCGACAAGGTCACTTTTGAGACAGGAAGGCCTTTCTTGTTATCAGCATAGGAAACAAAGAGTTGATCGGATTTCCTGAATTGTTTTGTTCTGTCCAAATAATATCTGAGTTGGCGGTGGACATCAAGATAATGCAATTTTTGTTCCGATCTGTTTGCATAGTTTGGAAAAAATACAGGGAGATCAATAGCCTGATTCAAATTAGTCTTTGAGGCGACCTTAGGCAAAAAGGTCGGATTAGTTCTCAATGATACCCTGTCTTTGTGGAAGACCAAATAGGGGGGGCGAACAGATAGAGCATGAAGTTCAGACACCCTTCTAGCAGAAGTAATAGCAACCAGGAATAAAGTTTTCCATGAAAGAAATTTCAGGGAACAAGAAACAGCTGGCTCGAAGGGAGGAAGAATCAAGGATGTCAGCACTAAATTTAGGTCCCATTGAGGAGGAGGACTCCTAACTGGAGGTTTCAGGAGGAAGATTCCTTTCAAGAAGGCTCTACAAAGCCTGTGGGACATAATGTTGTGATCTGCGAACCCGACATGGAAGTTCGAGATAGCGGCCAATTGAACTTTGACTGTGGAGGAAGAGGAGCCCGCGTGAAAAATCTCCGCTAAGAAATCCAAAACTGCTTGTACTGGAGCAGTGAAGGGATCAATATTTTTGGCTTTAGCCCATTAAGAAAAACGTTTCCATTTGCTAGTATAAATCCTCCTAGTGGAGGATTTTAAGGAAGCTACTATGATGTCTCTAACAGGGTTAGAGATCATAGGAAGCCTGGCTAAGGAAGGAAGTGGAGCAACCATGCTGTGAGGTTGAGAGAAGGGATAGACCTGTGCAGCTGACCGGATTGGTGAATCAGAAGATCTGGCACTGGGTCCAGATGCCACGGCTGCACCAAAAGGTGACGATGGAGGAACGGAAACCAAATTTGTCGAGGCCAATAAGGAGCAATGAGAATCATTTTGGCTCTCATAACGGTTGCTTTCTGGATAACTTGAGGGATCAGCGGAAAGGGAGGAAAGGCATAAAGAAGTCCCTGGGGCCAATCCTGGGTCAGAGCGTCTCTGGGGGAATGGCCTGGCAGTGGGAAGAGAGAGAAGAAATCTGGGCATTTGCTGTTTTGGGGAGTAGCAAAATGATCGCAACATGGGCGACCCCATTCCAGAAAAATCTCTTCCACTATAGATTGTTTGAGAGACCACTCGTAAGGCATGAGAATAGCTCTGCTCAATCTGTCCGCTAAAATGTTGGTTTTCCCAGGGATATGCGTTGCTACCAGAAACCGATGAGAGGAGATCGCCCATTGCCAAAGTCTGAGTGCTTCTCGACACAAGGGGTAGGACTTGGTTCCGCCCTGTTTGTTGATATACCACACTACAGACATGTTGTCTGTGTGGACTGCAATTGTCCCCAAGGGAAGAAAGTCGTTGAGGGCTTGCAACGTTAAAAGCACTGCTCTCATCTCTAGGACATTTATGTGCAGGTGGTATTCGAAAGGTTGCCACGTCCCATGAACCATCCTGCCTTGATAATGCCCCCCCCACCCGATCAGGGAGGCATCCGTAGTGACAGTGGCTACTGCGGATGGGGGTACAAAGGGTCTGCCTTGGTGAATCTGGGGAGAAGTAATCCACCAAGCAAGATGATTCTTGCATATCGGTGTCACCAGTATCTGGTGACGCATCGTAAGTTGTTGGTAAGACCACTGAGTGAACAACATCCACTGAAGAAGGCGCATATGGAAGCGAGTCAGGGGAAGAAGGGTAATGGCCGCAGCCATGAGGCCCAACACCTTTAGAACCATTCTGGCCTATACCTTCTTGCTGGCTAGAATGATCCTGACGTGACTTTGAATGTCTGAGATTCTTTGATCTGTAAGGGTAGCTGACATCCGAACAGTGTCTAAGTTTGCGCCTATGAAAGTAATAGACTGGCAGGGCAATAAGGAGGATTTTCCTGAGTTGATCGAGATGCCCAATTGAGAGCAAAGATTTATTGTATAATCCCTGGCTTAAAGAAGCTGATGCCTGGTGGTGGCTGAAAGGAGCCAGTCGTCGAGATACGGAAACACCTGGAATCCTTGACGTCTCAGGTGAGCCGTTACCACTGCCATACATTTGGTGAACACTCTGGGGGCTGTAGTGAGACCAAAGGGCAGGGCTCTGAACTGGAAATGACTGGACCCCAGCCGAAAGCGGAGAAATCTCCTGGAGCGTCTGTGAATTTTTATGTGATAGTACGCATCCTGAAGATCTATTGAGCACATCCAGTTGTCCTTCTGTAAGAAGGGCAGAATTGACTGAAGAGTGACCATTCGGAATCTTGTCTTCCTCACAGACTTGTTGAGTCTGCTGAGATCCAATATTGGTCTCCAGTCTCCCGTCTTTTTGGGGACCAAAAAGAACCTTGAGTAGATTCCGGGCTCTGAATGACCTGCTGTAACTGGCTGAATGGCTCTTTTTTGCAGTAGTTTTAAGACTTCTAACTCTGCAATTTCCCTTAGACCGGGTGGTACATCTGGAAGGGAATTTGAGTGATAGAAAGGACTTTCCTCGAAAGGAATTTTGTAACCCTCGGATATGATTGACTGTACCCATCTGTCTTGAGTGAGGGAACGCCAGGCTTCTGGGTACAGCGATAGTCTTCCCTCGACTGCCTCCAAGGATGGACAGCCGGGCAACATCTCAGGGATGCTGAAAGGGCTTGTCAGAGAGAGGCTCTCTGCTTCCCTGGTTTTGTGGACCCCCTCTGCCTCTAGAGCGGCGTCTGTTATTGTTACCCCCTCTGCCTCTAGGGGTAAACTGACCACGTGAATCCGGCGTGACTCCTTGGGATTTGCAGAACCACATTTTGCCACCCTTCTGCCCTTTGGGGTAAGGTCTAGAAGGGGTGGAAAAACGGACCCCTACGGCAGAAAGAGTCTTCCCGTCCTGCTCACACCTGGTCAACGTTTCCTTCACTTGAGGACCAAACAAAGCTGAGCGATCAAAGGGAGAGTTTGTGAAGGACGCCTTAAAGGGATCTGCAAAATTACAGAGCCCCATCCAGGCTTGGCGTCTAAGAGCCACACCTGTACCTGCGGCCCTACTCGCTCCATCTGCAGCATATGATATCAGTCGCATGGAGGCGTTAGCAATAGAATTAAGGGTTCCTAGCTGCGAAGCAATTTTTTCTTGAGCCCCTGCAGCTGTAGGATCCTGTACTACTTCACCTAGCTCCTTAAGGATATCCCTCTGGAGTCTGGTGAAGTGACATAGGTAGTTCAGCGAACGCATAGCAAAGGTCGCTGAAGAGAACATCCGCTTACCATACCTATCCATGGTCCTAGAGTCCTTATTAGGAGGATGGACAGGCGGAAGGATCTGCAAGTTCCTTCTTAGTGGCAGCCGCCACCACCATGGCATCAGCAGGGACACCTTTCGTGAGGAATTGCTTGTCCGACGGGGCAGTAATAAATTTAGAAGGCCTCCTAGGGACTGGCTCTACAGAGTCAGGAGCAGCCCGCCTTCGAGCAATAACCTGCATAAGGGGGTCGAAAGGCGGAGACACCCAGGAGGTGGAGGGCCGAGATCCAAACGCCTCCAGGTATACCGACTCATCCTCAGAGGGATTATTGGTGGGACAGTTTCCCCTCTGTCTAAGGAGTTCTAGGATGTCTGAAAAGGAGACATCCTCAGAGGGTATCTTGGGGATCCCTCTGACTCATCTAAGTCAGTATCTGAAGTGATAGACTCGGGGGAGTCTACGTGTTTCCTCTTACAGGTCCTCTTTCGCGGAGGATCCCCTGACTGATCAGGAGAATCCTCGGAAGAGGGGGATATTCCCAGTGGGGAAACCTGAGGCGGAGGATCTCTGGGTCCGGGAGCAAGAGAAGTGGCAGAGATATCGACAGGCACCATAGAGGGAGGAGCTAAGGGAACAGACTGCTGGCTGAGTCCAGTGGCCAGCACACTCTTCATCATTTCGAAGGCTTCCCTCCCAGAGAGGTCCGAGAGAACCCGTTCCGAAGAACCAGGAACTCCAGGACCCACCGAAAGGGAAGGCTCCGAGGCAGATGTCGGAGCCGAGCTCACCAAGGCCGAGGCTCCAAGGGGAAGAGTGGGGTCGGACAAGGGTCCGATGCCACTCACCCCCTCGGAGGAGACCAGGGAAGCCCGACCACCGAATCCCTCTAAGGAAGGTCTCGAAGAGGAGATAAGAGTAGAGGCTGAAGGAGCAGAAGGAGGGGGTATCTGTCCCTCAGCCCTAGCAGAAACCATTCCCGAAGACTCCAACTCCAAACTCTGGGGTAGAGTCAAAGGAGGAACTGCAATGGGGTGTGGACTAATAGTCGTCTGTTGAGACGGACTATGTAGCATCTGGGCCAGTGCCTGTGATTTTAACAATCTACTGACCACCCTCTCTAAGTCATGGTCAGAAAGCCTGGATGACCTGGATGATCGGCTCCGATGGCTCCGTTCCAAGAGGAGAGGAGATGCCGGAGCCGAAAGTATCGGCTCCAAGGAAGGGGACCTGGACCTCTTCCTCGAAGGAACCATCGGAGCCGAAGAAACTATGGAAACTGTCGGAGCCGACAACTTATCGTCACCGACAGAAAGTTTCGATGCATCGGCTCCGGCCGGAGCTGATACAGACATAAAAGTAAGGGTGTCGGAGCCGGTCAGAGCCGACACCGAAGCCTGAGCCACATGGTGATCGGAACCGATCGGCGCCGACACCGAAGTGACCGAACCAGAATCGAAGGTTTGTGCAAACCAGGATCGGATCCAGCCGGAGCCGATCTCGACTCTGAAAGAGTCGGAGCCGAGGCCGCAGGCTTGGACACAGAAGCCTGGGCCTTGGAAGACTTGGAAGCCTTGGTTGGAGCCGACTTAGCCGGAGAGCCCTCCGGTTTAAGTAGGCCCCTCAAAATCAGCTTGTTTCTCCTGCCCTGCAGGACTCTCTGGCTGAAAGAATGACAAATCGCACAGGAGTCCTGCAGGTGGAGAGGTCCCAGGCAGTATAGGCAAGAAGTGTGACCGTCTGTCAGAGACATCTTCTGACAGCACGAGTCACACTTCTTAAAGCCTGAGACCCTTTCCTTAGACATGGTGTAAAAAGCACACACACACAACACCTGTCCAAGAAATATTATTATCCCAAAAATGAGAAAAACTATTCTCTCACACACACAGACACACCCTAACAAGGGGGGGGATGGGATGGGAGAAGGCCTGACTAAAAACTTTAAAGGAGAGAGGGAATTCTAGTCAGAAAAGGACTAAAACTAGTCTAAAACTATTAAATTTAAGTTTAAAATTAACTTTAAACTGAAAAAGGGGCAAAAGCAGTAGTGTATAAATCACTTACCAGGAGCTGGTAAAAGGAGGACCTCATCAGCGAAGCGGCAAACGAGATCTGGGTACTTACCGCCTTGCATCATGGGATATGGGGCTGCCTCGAGCTGGTAAAAGTGACTCTCGAGCTTAGCAAGTGCCGAGTCGGAGCCAACCCATCAAGCAAGAATGAAGGCGAGATTGACAACTTAACATCAATCAATCAAATTAAATATTTAAATTAGTATTCTCCAGATTAACTCTTCATTTAACCCATATGGGTATAGAGTATTAAATTTTAAGATATATACTGATTCTTTAAATAGAAGCTGTTTTTTTAAGAAGGGTTATATCAAAACAGGACACATTAATCTTCTCTAAAACTGTCCCTTGTAGCCCTTCACTATTACCTTGATGGAACTTCTGAAAATGTACTGCTACAGAACTTTCTTCCTTTTTATTATTGATGTCCCTTGCACGTTCTAGTAATCTGACTTTAATTGTCCTTTTAGTCTCCCCAATGTAAAATAGGTTACAGGGGCATTTGAGGGTGTAAACAACACCCTACGTGTCACAAGTAAAATTATTCCATGTTTCAAAAGGGATGTTATTAATCTTCAGGAAACTTCTTATCACAAATTTACAAGCTTTGCATTTACCGCAACTGGAAGTACTTCTTATAGTTGGCCCATAGCTTAAATTCATAGATGGGACACAGAATCTTCCTCTCACTATAAAGTTCTGTATATTTTTACCTCTTCTATAGGAAATTCCCAACCTATCATTAAGCCATGTGGAAACATTTTTCAAAGAGCACAAGTATTTCCAACGGTATTTTATTTGCTCTACAATTTCAAAGATGAAGCAACCAAATGTTGTGACAAAGTAAATAGTATCTTTATATTCTCTGTCAGTCCTACTAAAGGGACCCAACAGCTGTTTATTTACATCATAATTTCCCTTTTTATAGTTGTTATTGGAAAGTTTATTCCAACTTTTCTCAATTAGGTCTTTGCTATAGCCTCTCTTGATAAACATATCAAGAGTTCTACCTAGTTCCTGTTTGAAATCATGTACATTATTGCACAACCTGGATATTCTAAGCATCTCACCGTAAGGTAGTGCTTCCGTGGTGTGCAAAGGATGGCAACTTTGTCCATGAACAAACTGTGTACCTTGGTCAAACTTTCTATGTACCGACGTAAATAAATCAGAGCCATCCCTCATGATGATAATTGCATCTAAATAAGTTACCTGTATTCCCACATTGAGACCATCAAATTATAGACCATATCTATTATTGTGTAAGGAAGTAACAAAATCTGTAACAAGTTCCTGTCCCCCTTCAGCTATAAAAATTAGGTCGTCAATATATCTGTAGTACCTAATTACATGCTGACAAAAAAACATATTCCTATAAAGGTATTCGTTCTCAAAAAGGCCCATACATAAATTGGCATACATGGGGGCAAAAGCAGCCCCCATTGCTGTGCCTTGTCTCTGTCTATATAAACTATTATTAAACTCAAAAAAATTATGTGTAAGACAGAAATGCATAAGTTCTATTTTATACTCTGCCACTGGGGAAGTACCTAGAAAAAAACAAACTGCCTCAATACCAAAACCATGGTCAATATTCATGTAGAGGCTTTTGACATCTACTGTAAAAAAATACATTTGCCTATTCCACTTGATGTTTTTAATCTTATCCAGGAAGTCAAATACATCCCATATATAAGATGGCAGAGTATTAACTACAGGTGCCAAATAACTATGCAGAAAAAGACCAAGTTTATGTGAGAAATATTCACACCCAGAAACTATGGGCCTCCCAGGAGGTCTTATAGGATTTTTATGGATCTTGGGGAGGCAATAAAAATATGCCATTTTACATCCATCAATATTAAACTTTTTCGTAATATCTGTATCAGAAAAATATCCAAGTCTATGGCCTTTCTGTAATAACTCAACATAGTTGGAAATCGCTTCATTGTATAATTAGAAGTTATGTACCTACCATAACGTTCCATGTTAGTTGTCTTCATCTCGCCTTCTTCTTGCTGGATGGGTTCGGAGCCGATCCTCGGCTCCGACTCGGCACTAGCTTTAGCTCG
Source organism: Protopterus annectens (assembly GCF_019279795.1). Taxonomy (NCBI): domain Eukaryota; kingdom Metazoa; phylum Chordata; order Ceratodontiformes; family Protopteridae; genus Protopterus; species Protopterus annectens. Next base: position 561,035,146 of record NC_056736.1, read on the forward strand.
AGAACTCCTTTTACCAGCTCGAGGCAACCCTATATCCCATGATGCAAGGCGGAACTACCTCAGATCTCGTTTGGCAGCTAACTAACCCTGCTAAAGACTTATCCTAATATAATTAGGAACCATGGTTCCTAAAAGAAGTCCTCATAACAATGCTCCAGAGGAAGCAATCTAATAGGAACTCTCCAAGATCTGTCCAGGCCAGGGGAAGGAGGGTGGGGCCAAGAAGAAGCGAGATGAAGACAACTAACATGGAGCGTTATGGTAGGTACATAACTTCTAAATGTTAAGTTGTCAATCTCGCCTTCATTCTTGCTGGATGGGACCGCGTCCTAGCACCTGTATCCCGGGTGGCTCAATGGAACAGACTCTTGAGAACAGTGGAACCAAAACTGGCCCTATCTCTGGAGGCCAAATCCAACTTGTAATGAGACACAAAAGTATGAGGCGTGGCCCAAGTAGCTGCTGCACAAATAGTGTCAATGGGAAGTCTATCCTGAAAGGCTACAGAAGTGGATAGACTCCTGGTCGAATGTGCTTTTGGCTTAGAAGATAGTTGTTTGCCCCTTAGAGAGTACACATAGGAAATGGTGGAAGTCAACCATCTAGATAAGGTCACTTTAGATACTGGAAGACCCAACCTGTTTCCTGCATAGGAGACAAACAATTGGTCTGATTTTCTAACTTGTTTAGTCCTATGTAAGTAGTACCTGAGCTGACGATGAACATCCAAAAATGCAGCTTCTGTTCAGCTCTGTCAGAATAGTTAGGAAAGAAAACTGGTAGATCAATAGATTGGTTAATATTGGCTTGAGATACAACCTTGGGAAGAAAGGAAGGGTTAGTTCTGAGCGAAACCCTATCCTTATGAAACACCAGATAAGGTGAACGAATACAGAGGGCCTGAATCTCAGAAACTCTTCTTGCAGAAGTAACAGCCAGCAAAAATATAGTTTTCCATGTCAACAACTTTAAAGAACACGTAGCAGGCGGTTCGAAAGGAGGTAGAATTAGGGATGCCAACATTAAGTTCAGATCCCATTGCGGAGGAGGATGTTTCACAGGCGGTTTTAGGAGAAAAACTCCTCTCAAAAAGGCTTTGCATAACCTATGAGACATGATGTTATTGTCCTGCAAGCCAACATGAAATTTGGAAATAGCAGCCATTTGTACTTTGACTGTAGATGATGGCGATCCTGAATGAAAAACCTCCGCCAGGAAATCCAAAACAGAATGTATAGGAGCGGTGAAAGGATCAATATTTCTGGCGTTTGCCCAAATAGAAAAACGTCGCCACTTGCTAGCATAAACAGTTCTAGTGGACGACTTTAAAGAAGACACTAGAATGTCTCTGACTGAGTCCGAAATCATTGGTAGCCTGGCTAGGGAAGGAAGTGGAGCAACCAAGCAGTGAGGTTGAGAGAATGAATGGCTCGGTGCTGCTGACCCGACTGGTGGATCAAAAGATCCGGAACTGGGTCCAGATGCCAGGGCTGCACCAGAAGGTGATGATGTAGAGACGGAAACCAAATTTGTCGAGGCCAATATGGAGCAATGAGGATCAATTTGGCTCTCAAAACGGTGGCTTTCTGAATGACTTGTGGAATCAATGGAAAGGGAGGAAAAGCATAAAGAAGTCCCTGAGGCCAATCCTGGGTTAGAGAGTCTCTCAAGGGATGGCCTGGAAGAGGAAATAGTGTGAAGTAATCTGGGCACTTGCTGTTTTGAGGGTAGCGAAAAGATCGCAACAAGGGGTGCCCCACTTCAGAAAAATCTGATCCACTACAGACTGATTGAGAGACCACTCGTGAGGCATCAGAATAGATCTGCTTAGCCTGTCCGCCAATAGGTTGGACCTGCGGGATGTGCGTTGCTATCAGAAACCGCTGAGAAGAGATCGCCCATTGCCAAAGTCTGAGAGCTTCTCGACATAAGGGATAGGACCTGGTTCCGCCCTGTTTGTTGATGTACCAGACCACGGACATGTTGTCCGTCTGTACTGCAATAGTCCCTGTGGGAAGAAAGTCATCGAGGGCTTGCAGCGTTAAAAGCACTGCTCTCATCTCCAGGACATTTATGTGCAGGTGGTATTCTATGGGTTGCCACGTCCGTGGACCATCCTGCCCTGATAATGCCCCCACCCGATCAGAGAGGCATCCGTGGTGACTGTGGCAACTGGAGGAGGGGAACAAATGGTCGGCCCTGATGAAGAAGAGGGGAAGATACCCACCATCGTAGATGAGCCCTGCAAGACTGTGTCACTAAGATCTCGTGTCTCATGGGCAGATCGTGGTACGACCACTGCGTGAACAACATCCACTGCAGGAGGCGCATGTGAAAGCGAGCTAGTGGAAGAAGAACAATGGCTGCAGCCATTAGGCCTAGAACTTTCAAGACAAACCTGGCTTTGACCTTGTTGCTTTGTAACAGAAGCTGAACAAATTTCTGGATGTCCAGAATCCTTTGATTTGTTAGCCTGGCTAACATTTTGACGGTATCTAACTCTGCGCCTATAAAGGTGATAGATTGGCAAGGCAGCAGAGAGGATTTTTGAAATTCACGAAATTCCTAGACTCTTGCAAAGCTGTAAGGTGTAGTCTCTGGACCGAAGAAGCTGATCCTTGGAGGTGGCGGAGAGGAGCCAGTCGTCCAAATAAGGAAACACTTGGAATCCTCGGCGTCTCAGGTGAGCTGTGACCACCGCCATGCATTTGGTGAACACTCTGGGGGCTGAAGTGAGGCCAAAGGGCAGTGCTCTGAATTGGTAATGACTGGCTCCCAGCAGCGGAGAAACCTTCTGGGCGTCTGTGAATCTTTATATGATAGTACGCATCCTGAAGGTCTATCGAGCACATCCAGTTGTCCTTGCCCAGAAAGGGCAGAATGGATTACAGCGTGACCATCCGAATCTTGCCTTTTGACAGACTTGTTTAGTCTGCTTAGGTCTAGTATTGGTCTCCAATCTCCCGTCCTTTTGGGGACCAAAAGAATCTTGAGTAGAAGCGGATCCTACTTGGTCTGCGGCACTGTTTGGATGGCTCTTTTTCCCAGGAGTTTTGAAACTTCCTGTTTTGCCAAATCCCTTTGACCGGGTGAGATGTCTGGAAGGGATTGTAGAGGTCGGGAAACCTTTGAAGGGATTTTGTAACCCTCGGATATAATCGACTGTACCCACTTCTCTTGTGATAGGGATTGCCAGGCTACTGGGTACAGCGAAATTCTTCCCCCGACTGCCTCCAAGGGTGGACAGTCGGGCAACACCTCAGGGATGCTGAAAGGGCTTCTCAGGAAGAGGCTCCCTGTTGCCCTGGTTCTGAGGACCCCCCCCTGCCTCTAGGGTGGCGTCTATTATTGTTACCCCCTCTGCCTCTAGGGGTAAACTGACCACGTGTGTCCGGTGTAGCTCCTTGGGCTTTACGGAACCACATCTTCCCCCCCTTCTGACCCTTGGGATATGGTCTAGAAGGAGTGGAAAACTGGACTCCAACGGCAGAAAGAGTTTTACCGTCTTGTTCACATCTGGTCAAAGTATCCTTCACCTGAGGTCCGAACAAAGCCGAACCGTCAAAGGGGGTGTTGGTGAAGGACGCCTTAAAGGGGTCTGCAAAATTACACAGCCGCATCCAGGCTTGGCGTCTAAGAGCAACACCTGTGCCTGCGGCCCTGCTCGTTCCATCGGCTGCATAAGATATGAGCCGCATGGAGGAGTTAGATATCGAATTCAGGATAGCTAGCTGAGAGGCAATCTTTTCCTGAGCCCCAGCAGCTGAAGGATCCTGGACTACTTCTCCCAGTTCCTTGAGAATATCTCGTTGAAGCCTGGTGAAGTGACAAAGGTAATTCAGCGAACGCATTGCAAAGGTCGCTGAAGAAAACATCCGCTTTCCATACCTGTCCATGGTCCTAGAATCCTTATTAGGAGGATGGACAGGTACTGAAGGATCCGCCAGTTCCTTCTTAGTGGCCGCCACCACCATAGCATCCACAGAGACACCTTTAGACAGGAACTGTTTGTCCGAAGGGGCCGTGATGAACTTGGATGGTCTCCTGGGGACAGGTTCCACAGAATCTGGAGCACACGCCTTCCGAGCCACTACCTGCATGAGTGGGTCGAAGGCGGAGACACCCAGGAGGTGGAGGGTCGGGATCCAAAGCCTCCAGGTATACCGACTCATCCTCGGAGGGGTCAATGGAGGCCAATTCCCCTCTGTTTGAGGAGCTCAAGGATGTCTGAAAATGAGACATCCTCAGAGGGGACCGTGGGGAACCCTCCGACTCATCTAAGTCGGTATCAGATGTAGTAGACTCAGGGAGTCTGTGTGTTTCCTCTTACGTCCTCTTCCGAGGGGTTCCCCTGCAGGGTCAGGAGAAACCTCGGAAGAGGAGGAAATTCCCAGTGGGGAAACCTGGGGCGATGGATCCCTGGGCCTGAGAGCAAGAGGCTGGCCAGAGGCATCTGCAGGCACTGATGAGGGAGGAGCTAGAGGGATAGACCGTTGACCAGGCTCAGAGGCCAGGACACTCCTCATCACCTCAAAGGCTCCTCTCCCGGGAGACCTGAACACACCCGCTCGAAGAAACAGGAATGGTCGGCTCCAAGGAGAGAGAAGGCTCCGAGGCCGATGTCGGCGCCGAGCTTACAAAGCGAAGCTCCGAGAGGGAGGCGGGGTCGGACAAGGGTCCGATGCCACTAGCCCCTCGGAGCCGACAGTGGAAACCCGACGACCGGATCCCTCCAAGGAAAGTCTCAAGGAGGAGATCGGAGCCGAGGATGACGGAGCCGAAGGATGTATCGGCTCCGACATCGAAACAGTCGCTGTCCCAAGAAGCTCCGGCTCCGAACTCTGGTGTGGAGTCGGAGGAGGAATCTCAAGAATTGGGGCTGTAGCCGAAGTCTGTTGAGACGGGCTATGGAGCATTTGGGCCAGTGCCTGAGACTTCAACAGCCTGCTTACCACCCTCTCCAAATCGTGGTCAGACAGCCTGGAAGATCTCGAAGATCGGCTCCGATGGCTCTGCTCCGACAAAAGAGGAGACCCCGGAGCCGAGTGAATACTCAGTATCGAAGGGGACCGGGATCTCTTACGGGCCGGAGCCATCGGAGCCGATGTCCCTTGAACCCCAGATGGAGCCGAGGATCTCTCGGCTCCGATGCTGGATAAAGTGTCGGCTCCAGCCGGAGCCGACAAGGCAACAGTAGTCAGGGTATCGGAGCCGGCCGGCACCGAACCCACTACTCTAGCAGAAGAAGCATCGGCGCCAGCCGGAGCCGATATCGGCTCCGACGGAGCCACCGGAGGAGGCTTGGACACTGTAGCCTGAGCCTTCGGTGGCTTAAGAGGTTTTCCTGCCCCTTGCTTAGGAGGAGAACCTTCAGGTTTTAACAAACCTCGGAGGATCAGTTTGTTCCTCCTTTCCTGCAGGACTCTCTGGCTAAAGGCATGACACAACGCACAGGAGTCCTGCAGGTGCAAAGGCCCCAGGCAATACACACAGAAGTGTGACCGTCTGTCAGGGACATTTTCTGACAGCACTGGTCACACTTCTTGAAGCCTGAGACCTTGCCTTCCCTAGACATCCTAAAGGATATACACAAACAGTCCCCACAAACACACAACTTAATCCCTACACAGACACACAGGAAGGGAATAACTTGGGGAACTAGGCCTGACTAAAACTTTAACTGAAAAAACTATTTTAAAGTTTAAAAAGGAAGGGAATAGGGTGGGCTGTACTAAATACAGGCTAACCTGACACTGAAGGGAAATTAAACCCCTAACTAAACTTTTTTTCTTCTTTAACAAGAAAAACTTACCTCAGCTGGCAAAGGAGACCTCTTTCGCTAAGCGGCAAACGAGATCTGAGGTAGTTCCGCCTTGCATCATGGGATATAGGGTTGCCTCGAGCTGGTAAAAGGAGTTCTCGAGCTAAAGCTAGTGCCGAGTCGGAGCCGAGGATCGGCTCCGAACCCATCCAGCAAGAATGAAGGTGAGATTGACAACTTAACATCGACACATTAACTTTTTCATAAATGTTATCATCCTCTAAGAGGAGTTCTTCACACATGACCATGTACTATGTGTAATGCATAACAAGCTTATTTCCTTTGTCTGAAGGTTTAAAAATAACATCTTGCATCTGACTTAAAGTTTGAAGAGCTTTCCATTCTGCAATAGACAAATTATATTCAACCTGATGTCTATTTCTAGTAAATTTATTATATGGATCTTCAATAGCATAATTAAGCATATTAGAAAAATTAACCACTTCTTCATTTAAAGAAGGAAGTAAAAAAACACTTTTAGGTAGAACATTTATAATATCCAAACCACAATAAGCATTAAACGAGCTTTCTGAATCACGTGTAAAAACCTCTCACAAGAAGTGTTCATACTATCATCACAATTAACCAACATTTCATCTGTACACATTTTTATTTAAATAATGCTTTAAATGTAACTTTCTACTAAATTTAAACACATCACGTTTAATATCGTATATACGTGGTATCACCGTAGGTATGAATTTCAAGCTACGGTTTAAAACTGCAAACTCACTATCAGAAAAATCATGTCCAGAAAGATTTACCACATAACTGTCACAAAAAAGAGGTACTAAATTATATTTTATCTCTTTTATATCCCCTCTGGGGACAAGAGTCCCTTTGAAACTGCCCTTGTTGTTCGCGTAGGCGTTTCCTACCTTGTTTTCCTCCCCTGTAACTGTTGAAATCAGTCCGAAAAGTTTGGTAATGACGTTCCGGTTGCTGGGCTGGCGGCAAAGCCAGATATTCCTCTATGTTCTCAGTTCTCTGAAACCTCACGTGGTTAAGTGCTTTCTTCCGATTCTCTTTAGAAACAAAGCCTTTCCCATTTTCATAATCACGAAGGTCCCAGAGCAATTTCCTTTTCTTTCTTTTCACTAATTCCTTCTCATAGTCTTTTAGTTTCAAATTAATGTCAGTTAAGAAAACATCAAGCACTTGAGCATGTGTTCCAACAGACAAGGTATTGCACACATTTTTAATTTGATCTTTAAACTCTCATTGCTTAACCCTATCTCGCTCTAAAAGAATATTAACCCACTCAAGTGTGCACTTGTGTGCCGCAGTAACCCAGCGTTTATGAAACTGAACATCTATTGTATTTTGTAAATCAAAGGGGAGAGTAGGGTCTTTAAATACTCTCAGCCCCCTTGGAGTGATGTCCAGATCTATATATTTTTTTAAACCAGACAAATTGAAGAAAGTAGCAGTCTCTTTCCATATACATTTTTCTAGTTGTTCAAAAAGAGACTTACTCTCTTCAGTTAGCGATGAAGGTAATTTCTGACTCACATTATTAAATGGGTTATGGCAACGTTTGTTCCTCTCTTCTTCCCATCTTTCCCATGTAGTACATGTAGTCTGAGCATTACCAGCCACATGATTTTGATGTGAATTGCAAACTGCAGCATTAGTTAAAAAACTGTCCAAAGACATCTGTGAGAACCATCACCAATGGTGTCACGAAAAACACGCAGCAAGTTGTATTGTGGATCACTGGCCAAGCTCCTCCCCTACCCATAATGCCCATGCTCTCCCTCCTCCCTCAGATCAGCACCAACCTCTTACAGTATAAAAAACATTTTATCCCTGGCCAAAAAGGGCACTGGCACACACAGACTCAGCACTAGACAACAAGAAGCCTACAGCTCCCTCTGTCCAGCACACTACACAGCCAAAAAGGGCAGGGGGGGAAGGAGGGAGGGATGGCTGAAGACAAATGAAAAGCAACAACTCAGACGGAACGTTATGGTAAGTACATAACTTCTTTATCTGAAGTTGTTGTTTTCATTTGATCTTCAACCTGTGGGACAGAGTCCCTAGCTACCATAACCTTGGGAGGCCCTCATGGAAGGATGATCCAGAGCACAGCTGAGCCAAACGATCCCCTGCCCCTGGAAAGAAGATCCAGTTTGTAATGGGAAATAAAAGTATGCAAAGAGGACCAGGTGGCAGCAGAACAGATATCATCAATAGGAACCCTGGACCAAAAGGCTGCAGCTGTAGATACTGATCTGGTGGAAATGCCCGGATGGAACCCAGTACAGACAGACCTTTGGAACGACAGGCCAAGGAAATACACTCCAAAATCTAATGAACAAGAGTAACCTTAGATTTAGGCTTTCCCAAACGTGGCTTAGAGAAAGACACAAAAAGCTGATCTGATTTTTGCAAACTTGTGGTTCTATGCAAACAGAAATGCAGCTGCCTGTGAACATCAAGTATGTGTAATTTTTATTACCCTTTGTTCTGGTAATTCAGGAAGAAAACTGGCAAATTAATAACCTGGTTAATGTTTGCCACAGAAGCCACCTTCGGTAAGATGGATGGATTAGTCCACAGAGACATTCTGTCTTTATGAAAGACCAAATAAAGGAGCTTGATGGATAACACCTGTAGTTCAGAAACCTTCTTGGCCAAGGTACTGGCCACCAAAAAGGCTGTCTTCCAAGATAAGAATTGTAAATCAATGGTGGCAGCTGGTTCAAACTGAGGACAAACTAAGACTTCAAGACCAAAGTCAGATCCCAAGATGGTGTGGGGTCCTTAATGAGAGGTAGAAGAAGAAAGTTACCCTTCAAAAAGGCCTTGCAGAACTCAGACGAAGCCAAGGAAGCTGAATTCTCACCCACATGGAAATTAGAAATCGCTGCCAACTGAACTTTATCAGTAGAAAAAAATAGTCCCATTATTAAAAATATGGGTAGGGAATCCAAAATGGCAGGGATTGGAGCTGTAAAAAGATCCAGATCATGCTGAGAAGCACAGATCGAAAAATGTTTCTACTTGTTTGAACAAATCTTTCTGGTAGAAGCCTTATGAGCTGCAACTAAGATCTTTTTGACAGCAGAAGACAGCCCATGAGTCCTGGCCATCAGGGAAACCGACGCAGCCAAGCAGTGAGCTTCAGGCTGAATAAATCCAGGTGAAGAACCCCTAATGGGTGCGGGATCACATCCAGAACCAGATCCAGGGTCCAGGGAGGACACACTAGATGAGACATCAGCGTGGGGAACCAAACTTGATGAAGCCAGAATGGGGCAATGAGGATGACTGAGCTCCTCAACCGTTAAGCTTTCTGAATAAACCTGGGGATCACAGGAAGAGGAGAATAAGTATAAAGTAGACCGGAGGGCCAAGCATGGACTAGAACGTCCCTGGCTCACTCCCCAAGAGGGAGGATAAGAGCAAAATACTCACTGCACTTCGTGTTGGAAGGACAGGCAAAGAGATTGCAGCAAGGATGGCCCCACTTTTGGAAGATTATGTTCGCTACTGATGGATTCAGAAACCACCTGTAAGGCATCAGAATACATCTGCTGAGCCTGTCTGCTAGAATGATGGACTTCCCCGGAATGTGCGTTGCCACCAGAAAATGGTTGGAAGAGATCGCCTCCCCCTCCCATAATCTCATGGCCTTGCAGCACAGGGGATAAGATCTGGTTCCCCCCTGTTTCTTGATGTAACAGACTACTGACATGTTGTCCATCTGGATGGCAATCGTCCCAGTAGGAAGAAAGGTATGGAGAGCTTGCAACACCAAAAGCACTGCTCTCATCTCCAGGACATTGATATGCAGACTGTTCTCCAGGGAAGACCACGTGCCTTGGACCGTCTTTCCTATGCAATGAGCCCCACCCCACCCAAGCAGGGAAGTGTCCGTGGTCACCATGACTGAGGGAGAAGGAAAAACAAATGAGCTGCTTAGAAGAATGTCCAGGGACTGAAGCCATCACAGAAGAGTGTGCTGGCAAACCGGCGATAGCCGAATGGGATACAACAAAGGAAGGTCGAGAAGAGACCATTGAACCACTAAGCTCCACTAAAGAATCCTTATATGAAGGTGTGCAGTTAGTAGAAGGGTGCTCATAGCTGCCATAGACCCCAAAGCCCAAAGAACTACACTTGCAGGGGGAAGCTGGGTCTGAAGAATAAACTTTACGTGATGCTGAAGCAACAACAACCTGTCCGGAGGCAGAAACACCCTTCCCTGAATCATGCCCAACCGAGCAACTATAAAGTCCAACACCTGAACAAGTACCAAGTTCGACTTGGCAAGATTTATTATGATGCCCTGGGATGGTGCTAGATGGAGAAGACAATCCCTGGCCTGAATTAGTCGATGCCTGGAGGGACCGGAGAGGAGCCAATCAGCCAAGAAGGGGAAGACCTGAAATCCCTGCAGCCACCTGTGAACCACCACTACCGCCATTACTTTGGTAAACACCCAGGGGGCAGTGGTGAGTCCAAAGGGGAGCACTCTGAGCTGAAAATGATTGGCTCCCAGCCGGAAGCAGAGGAACCGTTGGGAGCATTTGCTCATCTTGATATGATAGTATGCAAAGGTCCAGCGAGTACATCCAGTCGTTCATCTGTAGAAAGAGCAAAACTGACTGTAGGGTGACCATCCAAAACTTTGTCTTGGCAAAGAACTGGTTCACGGTAGAAAGTTCCAGGATGGGTCTTAAAGTCCCTTGTTTTCTTTGGCACCAAAAATAAACTGAAATAAATGCCTGAACTAGACTGGCCTGGGGGGACGGGCTGGATGACTCACTTTTTGAGCAGCCTGGCGATTTCTACAGCTGCCTCCTCCCACTGACTGGGTGGAAAGTCAGGGAGGGGTTTTGTCGGAGAGGGTGGATGAAGAAAGGGGATGGAACAACCTCTGGATATGATTTGCAGCACCCAACGATCATTTGTGATGGACTCCCAGAGCTATTGGGTGCAATGGTAAATGTCACCAGACTGCCTCTAGAGACAAGCAGACAGGCAATCTCTCAGGATTGCTGAAAGGGTCTGTCTGAGAACGAATCCCAAGACCTCTGGCTCTTGGGACCCACTCTGCCATGAGGGCGGCATCTGTCATGTCGTCCTCTGCCCCTGGGGGAAGATGGACCCTGAGCATGCTGGGGGAAATCCCTGAGACTTCCGAAACCACATTTTCTTGATCCCACACTGATTCCTTGAGAAGGATCTTTGCAGAGTAGAGAAGCGAATCCCGACGGCAGACAAGGTCTTTCTATCTTTCTCACTCTGGGTCAGAGTGTCATGAATAGTTTTGCTAAACAATGCTGAGCCATCAAAGGGAGCATTCATGAATGACGCCTTGAAAGGCACCAAAAAGGCACAAAGCCAGAGCCAGGCGTGCCGGCTAATGGCCATGCTCATCCTGGCAGCCCTAGAGACACCCTCAGTCACATGAGAAAGCAGCCTCATGGACTTGTTAGAAATGGCAGTAAGTGTGGCCATGCAGGAGAAGAAAACCTTCTTCTTCTCAGCTGATATCGACCCTGGGGCAGACTCAGCAACCTCCTTTACCAGGTCCCTTTGTAGTCTGATAACATGGGCCAAATAATTCAGTGCATGTAGAGCAAAAGTAGCTGAAGCATACGACCGCTTACCAAAGTGGTCCATCACCCTAGACTCCCTGTCTGGAAGATGGACTGAACAGCTCTCCTGGGCCAGCTCCTTCCTGGTAGCCACTGCAACCACCATGGCATCGACTGGGGAACCCTTTGACCAATGGGGCCTGTTCGATGGACCACTGAGAACCTTGTCCAGATGCTTAGGAATGGGCTCATCCATGTCAGGTTCTTTTCATGCCCTACTAGAAATAAGATCCACCAAGGGATCCACGGGGGGGACACCAAAGAAATAGAAAGTCCTGTGCCAAACACCTCCAGGAATACAGACTCGTCAAGGTTGGGCTTGAGGGCAGACCACCCGTCTCTCTGGCATAGGATTTCAATGATGTTCCCAAAAAGAGACATCATCAGGGGGTGACCAAGGGGAACCCTCCCCTTCATCCAATCTGTATCAGCAGTGAGAGACTCCAGATGGGAGTCTAAGTGCCTCCTCTTGCATGTGTGCTTCCAAGGAGCCTCCTCGATGGACTCCAAGGAGGACTTGGAAGCTTCAGGGGATTCCTGAAGAGGAACCTCCTGGGGCTGTCTGCAGCAGGCTGTCCCTAAGACGGCAGGACAGAAGACTCTGGCCCAGAAACAGAAGAAGCCAGGGCGGAATCCAAGGAAGATAGTGTCAAGGCTCTTGAAGGAGCTGAGAGGACCCTCTCCAACTCCTCGAATGCCAAAAGCGAGTGGACCCCAGAAGGCAGCGTAACTGAAGCAGAAACAGTCGGTGTCGGAGCCTGCCGGGCCACTGCCGCCGGCGCAGAGGCGGGAGTTGGAGCCGAACTTTCCAGTGCCAAAGCCATGAGGGGAAGGGACAATTCCGAAAGCCTTATAGTCGACACCAGCCCCTTTGAGCCGACGTGAAGCTATGGTTCTGAGAGTCAGTCCGCTCTGACAACATCAGAGCTAAACTGCTCAAGGTGACTGCCGGCGTCAAGGTGCAAAGAACCATCAGTGCCGAAGCCTCAACACTCAGAAACTTTTGACTCAAAGACTTCGATGCCGAAGGTCAGATCGGAGAAGGAGATATCGGGAGGAAAGCAGACTGTGTGTTCATGGCTCTGGAGGGGGACAGAGCAGGCAAGACTCCCAGCTAAATCTGGGCTCGAAGAAACTCAACATCATCCTGTCCACCTCGGCTTCAAACAGGTTCCGAGTGGACCGGACACAGGAAGCCACAGACCCTGGCCAGGAAAGATGCTGAGGGGAGGCTGAGGTAGGAGACGTAGCCCGAGAACTTTCTGGCTCTGGGGAGAAGCAAGGGGACCGGAGCCAAGGAGAACCCCGGGCTATCTCAGGCCTAGGCTTGGCTGATCCCGCTCCTTCTGTCTGACGCTCTCTCCATCCCCGGACTTGTTGGTCAGAGTTTGAGTCCCAGAAGCCAGGGCACAGGAAGAAGAGACATCGGCGGGAGGGGGAAAGAAGGCTCTTCAAAATGAGCTTACTCCTCCTGTCGATGAGGGCATGGGGTTTGAAGTTTGCACAAATCGAACAGGAGAAATCTAGATGGGGGCCCTCAAGCACACCACTCACAGAGTGTGGACATCAGATGGTGGAATCTTATGCCCACACTCTGTACAATTCTTGAAACCCGGCTTCAGAGTCTCAGCTATGGGGACAAGAAGAACAACCAGGTGTACACAAACACACACACACTCTCAAAAACAAAGGGAAAGAAGAAGAGAGAGAGGATAGAGAGAAACATAGAGACTTATTTTTTTATCCTGAAATGCCCAAAGCCGGGATAGAAAAGGCAGAAGAGAAAGGGTAAGAAGAGGCAGGAAAGGGAAGAAAAATACCCAAAAAGGACTTACAAGCAAAAAACACCTGAGGTGCTTGGAGAAACTGCAATCCATGCTGTTTGAAACGAGCAGCAAATGAGATCTGAGGGAGAAGAGACAGCGGGGAATTATGGGGAGGGGAGGAGCTTGGATTTCAGATCCGATGCTAGAGTATACAGCCGAGTCAGATCCATACTGGATCTGAGTCCCACAGGTTGAAAATCAAATGAAAACAACTTCAGACTGACTTTTATTTAAAGTGGTAGAAAAAAACAGCACCCCCATTTAGGAATACAGTTAATGCTGTGACAGTCTGTTAAAACATATAGTCTTAGCTTCTTAAAATTAGCTTTCCTAGACAGGAACGTACAATAAAATTATAAGCTATGTACTCACCATAGCTAGGCATCTGTGTTGCCCATTTTCATTCTTCCTCCCTTATGGATTCTGGATCTGATCCTCGGATCCGACTCAGCCACATTTACGAGACTTTGGATCCAACTCTCGAGCTCCTCCCTCTAGCCATAATGTCCTATTCGATCCCTTTTGCCTCAGACTGAGTTTGCTTTTCTATTTCCCAAAAGCACAAGAGAAACAGATATAGACATATAGAAAAAAACAGGGCTCAAACCTGCAACTGTATGTTCCAAACACAGTCTAATAGGTCATTCCAGAAGCAAAAGGATGGGGATGGATGGAAGGGGAGTTGAGGAAGAATGAAAATGGACAACACAGATGCCTAGCTATGGTGAGCTAACCTTGGGTGGCCTTCAAGGTAGGATATTTCAGAGTAGTGCCGAACCAAAGGAGGCTCTTTTTCTAGATATGATGTCCAATTTGTAATGTGAAACAAAGGTATGAGTCTTGGACCATGTAGCTGCTGCACAACACGAATGTCTTAATTAGACGTTTTTAACCAAAAAGCAGATGAAGTAGCCATGGATCTTGTTGAGTGAGCTCGGGGCAGTTTTGGTAATGTACGAAGAAAGAAAAGAACAAAGTTACCAACTATGGTAATAAGGAGAATTACCTTATTAAAAATTAGGTAAAGAGAGTACTAACAATTATACGAAAGAAAAGATTAGTAGAAAAAGGCCAAGAAATTCCTAACGTCAATGACAGCTAAGAGGGAGGAATTAAGAAAAAAATGTAAGGGTTATAAAAGAAAGATATAACACCAAAATAAACTTTCTAATAAATGCTCAAGAGCAGAACCTGCATCTAACCACAATGGTGGCAAATGAGATCTGAGGCAACAGGGATGAAGTAGGACATTATGGGTAGAGGGAGGGGCTCAAGAGTTGGATTCGAAGTCTGATAAATGAGGCCGAGTTGGATCTGAGGAACGGATCCAGAACCCATAAGTGAGGAAGAATGAAAAGGACAACATCAGATCAACAATTTTATAATGTGGAAGTCTTTTCCCCAAAAGGAACTAAATCTGCTCAGCAAAGGAACAGCACAAGTTAACCAGTGATCCTCAAAAACCCGCAAAGAGCATACTCTTCAGCAACAGGATTTGTAGTTTTTTTTACCCGTATGTCATAATTACAAAGTAAACGGCAGGACATGACTGACACAATGCCCCATAAACTACCCCGGTACTGTTAATGAATTTACAAAAATGGCACATGACACACTGGTATATACACCTAACTTGGGCATTGTCAACTTCGATTATAGGTCTTTCCACCAAATTTTGGTTGTCTTTAGGATAAAAGGACATTACAACTGTAACAGTACCGGGGTAGTTTATGGGGCATTGTGTCAGTCATGTCCTGCCTTTTACATCGGCAAGACAGAGCGGATGCTTAAGAAATGCATCTATGAACATAATTATGACATACGGGTAAAAAAACTACAAATGCACTTTATTGGCACATCCTGAAATTTCCTAAACATTATTCTAAATTCATTGTGAGTGAGCAAGTCAAACGGAATAAAAGGAGTGAACCTTGGTAGTTGTTTCTGGAAAACCAAGAACTTTACTGGATGTTAAGTTTAAATGCTGTGGGTTTTCCTGGTTTAAATGAACTAGCATATATTGGTTGTGTATTAAAAATTAAGGCACAACTTGGATAGATTTGGCTATTATGGTTCTTCACATAATGATATATATACATATTCATGGTTTTAAAGTTTTAAATTTATGTGTTTTAAGATATTGTATAATGTGATTTTTTTTTTCTTTTTTTCTTTTGCACATTTACTGTTGATTTTTATTACTTAATTAGTTATTTAGTTAATCAACTTGGGGTGGATCATGTGATATGGGAAGGACTTTTAAACTTGGCCTTTCCGTTCATTTTTTATCTGATGAAGTCTTGTAATGAAATTGAAAGCGCTTATGGTTATTTGATTCAATAAAACAGTGGTGGACCTACTCCTGGCTTCCTGCTTTCCTTCGTGTTTTTTTACCATGTTTGTGGAATTGTGCTGATATCAAAGTTTGGAGGAAGCTAAAGATGAGTTATTAACTCCTACATGATAATCAAAAATGACAGCTAGTTGTACTTCCACAGAAGAAGGACTAGCACCTTCATTGAAAATTGAAGGTAACAATTAAAGAACTTCAGGAACCAGTGCTGAAAAGAGATCTAGATCTTTTTGCTATACCCAAATGACAAATCTTTTCCATTAACTTTTGTAAAGTTTCCTAGTGGAAGCTGTGTGGGATGATAAAAGAATGTGATGGACAGGGGAGGATAGCCTGGGCTGTCTGGCGATCAACGGAACTGGAGAAACTGGGTTCCTACTACCAGATCGAAAGACCGTAATCGCGAATACGAAAAGAGCGACACATATTGCGCAAAAGATGGAAATGCCGAACGTCCAAAATAGTGAAAATTTAAATGTCGAAGTGTAATGGTTGCCCCGTCTGCGGTATAGCTCCGTAAGGTAAGTGTGCGACAGATAGGACTTTAGGGTTAGGATGTGGGTTAAGGTAAGTGAATAGATAGGTAACGTATGTAAGACTTAGTATAGTGTTAAAAGTAGGAATTTATTTAACTGTATGTATATGTATTATTTTTTTTTTGGGTGCATGTCTGTAGGGGAAGTGGGCGGTAGTTACGGACCCTTAAGGTTAGGGAGGGGCTAAGGATAGTGCATAGATAGTTGTGTATGTGGGGTTTAGTGTAGTGTTGGAAGAAGGGTTTTGTTAAATGTATGTATGTGTATTATTTATTTTTTTGGGTGTATGTCTGTAGGGGACATGTGCGGTAGTTACAGATCTTAGGATTAGGGAGGGGTTAAGGACAGTGCATAGTTAGTTGTGTATGTGGGGTTTAGTGTAGGGTTAGAAGTAGGGTTTTGGTGCTTTACTTTAGGTTAGAAGTAGGGTTTAGTTAGTGTATGTATGTAGTTTATTTATTTTGTTTTGGTAGGTAGTATGTAGTGGGTGGTGGGGTTGGCCGACTATGACAGTTCGTTATTTTATTTTTCGCTGTTTAGTGCGTTCGGGATTTTCACGGTTCATGTTATAGGTGTCTGTGTTTAGGTATTCGCGTAAAGGGTTTTTCGATTTGGTAATATAGACCCGAGAAGCCATACAGTCAATTTTAGGCCTGGAATGTCTGGATGGACAGTGTCTGTTGGGTGATAGACTAGGTCTGGAGTTAGTCCAGAATCCATGGAGGACAAAGGAGATGAGGCCAAAGAAACAGAAACCAAATCTGATCAGGCCAATAAAGAGCAATGAGGTTAACTGTGCTCTTCAATCGAAATGCTTTCTGAAGAAGTTTGGGGATTAGGGGTAATGGGAGTAGACGTAAAGGAGACAGGAGGGTCAATCGTGAAGTAAAGCATCCATCAGTGACTCCCCCAGTGTGGGGATCAGGGCAAAAAACCTGCTGCCCTTGTAGTTGAGTGGAGATGCAAAGAGGTCACAGCATGGTTGTCCCCACCGATGTATCCTTTCCGCAGCCTTCATATTATGGGACCACTTGTGGGACATTAGAATAGACCTGCTTAACTTGTCTGTGATCACACTGGATTTCCTGGGAATGTGCGCTGCTACCTGAAAAAGATTGGATGAGATCACCCATTGCCATACTCTCACAGTTTCTTGACAAAGGGGGTAAGATTTGGTTCCCCCTTGTTTGTTGATGTATCACACCACTGACATATTGTCTGTCTGACATGCAATTGTCCCAGTGGGAAGAGTGTCTTGAAAGGCCTGCAATGCTAAGAAGTCAGCTCTCATTTCTAGGACATTGATATGCGCGTTGGCCTCTTCAGGGGACCATGTGCTTTGGACTGTCCTTCCCAAGAACTGCACCCACCCCATCTGGGAGGTGTTTGTGGTCACTATGGCCTTGGATTGGGGAAGAATATAGGGAGGCCCTTCTTGTACTTGAGTATCTACCATAAAAGATAATTCTTGCAAGCGTTTGTTATTTTGACCAGATTGGTTAATGGTTGATGAAAGCTGGACCATTAGGTTGTGAGTGCCCATTGAAGAATTCTTATATGGTACCTTGCCAATGGAGCCAGAATGAGTGCCACTGACTTAGACCCTAAGGCTTGGAGAATCAATCGAGCTGATACAGAGGAAGTTTGAATGATCTTTTTGACCTGGAACTGATTAGACTGAACTCTGGACAGAGGGACAGAAGCTGTTTAAGTGACTGCATTGAGTGATGCACTGAAGAATTCCATTATCTGTGTTGGCCTGAGATTTGTTGTGATTGACTGAAATCTCCAAGCGACAGCATAACTGGAGTGCGAAATCTTGAGCTTGAATCGGATGATGCTTGGTCAGAGTGGTTATGTGCCAGTCATCCAAATATGGAAACATCCAGAATCCTTGTAGTAGTGAACTGCTACTACTGCCATACACTTAGTAAACATCCTGGGGGCTGTGGTGACCAAAGGGCAGAGCTCTGAATTGGTAATGGCGTAGATATCTCCTAGAATGTCTGTTCATTTTGATGTGATAGTATGCATCCTGAAGATCTATCAAGCATGTCCAGTCATCCTTATGCAGAAATAGCAGAATGGACTGAACCATGACCATGCAGAACACTGTGTACTTAAACGACTGATTTATATTGCTGAGATCCAAAACTGGTCTACAGTCCCGTTTTCTTTGGCACTAAAAAGAATCTTGAATATTCAAGTTCCAGACTCTTTTTGGTCTGGGGACACATCTTGGATGACTTTCTTTTCTAGCAACTAGTTTACTTCTTGTACTGCTGCTTCCCTTTGACTGGGAGGAACATCAGGGATCTTCTTTGAAACCAACAGGGTGGATGGGAAAATGGTATTATATAACCTCTGGATATTATCCTCCAAACCCAAGAATCTGTTGTAATATCTTGCCAGGCTCTATGGTGCAAGAATAAATACCCCCCCCCCCACTGTCTCCAGAGATGGAGAGACAGGCCTCCTTTCAGGAGTGATGACAGGACCTGTCAGAGAAGGTATCTCTGGATCCTTGGTTATGAGGACCACCTCTGCTGCAGGGGCAGTGTCTTCCATTACAGTTCCCCTCTCTATCCCAAGAGGAATTGTACCCATGTGGATCTTGGAAGGGACCCTGGGATTTCTTGAACCACATTTTCCATCCGCCTCATTGGTTTCTAGAAAAGGTTCTTTGAGGGATCAAAAAGTGTACACCCACAGCAGAGAGGGTATTCCCTTCCTGTTCACACCTAGAGAGTGTGTCTTTTACTTTGGAGCCAAATAAGGAACTTCCATCAAAAGAAGCACTGACAAAGTAAGATTTGAAGGGTTCCACAAAATCACACAAGTGCATCCAGGAATGTCTTCTGATAGAAATGACTGAACCGCTGCCCATGAGGTGCCTTCAGTGCATGGGAGATAACCCTCATGGACGAGTTTGAAATGGACTGAAGGGTAGCCAATTCAGAGGCAACAGTGCTCTCTGCCTCTGAGGATGTGGTCCCAGAGAAGGATTTGGCAAGTTCCTTAATCAAATCCCTCTGAAGTCTCATGAAGTGTGCCAAATAATTCAGCAACCGAAGGTTGAGGTCACCAAAGCACTGACATACTTCGCAAATCTGTCCAGCCACCTTGACTCCCCTGTTGAGGGGGGGGTGGACAAAGGAACTTTGCTCCACTAGTTCTATCTTCATGGCTGCCACTGTGACCATGGTATCAACTGGTGCTCCCTTGCTCCGATATATTCTGTCCTTCAGTGGTGCCAGGATTCTATCTAGTCTCTTAGGGATAGGCTTGATGGTATTAGGCTCCTTCCACACTCACTGAGAGTCAAAATCAATGTGCTCATTGTGCTCAGCAGTGGGCGGAGTCACACAGAAGATAGATAGGCCAGCTCCAAAAGCCTCCAGGAATACTGACTCCTCTTGGAAAGGGTTGTCGGGGGACCAACCACCCCTATGTTTTATGAATTCTAGGATTTGTCCAAATGAGACATCGTGAGGTAGTGATCTTTGGGACCCTTCCTCCTCATCAAAGTTAGTATCTTCGGTGACAGACTCTTTTGGAAAGTCCAAGTGCCTCCTTTTACAGTTTCTCTTCCTGGGAATTTCTTCGGTGGGGTGCTCCAGAGAAGTGTCAGGTGAAATTAGTATACCCTGCTGGGTATTCTGGAGACTAGTTTGGACAGGCTGTCCCAGTGGCACAACTGGTTGAGGCTCTAGATGCAGAGTCGAATGAAATTGGGAAGTCAGAGCCAAAGAGGGGAGAGAAGTCCAGACTCTTGGAATAGAATAAGCTCTCTCCATTTTCTACTACCTCAAACACAGAATGCCTAAGTGAGAAGGAAACCGATGGCTCCAACAAAACATGTTTGCAGACCATAGGCTCCCTCCATTCTGAAAGCAAACTACTCGAGGAGGGAGTAGGGGCTGAGCTATCTAGTGCTGAAGCTCCGAGGGGCACTGATGGCTCCAACAGCTTTGGAGTCGAATGTAGCACCCTGGAATTGACGCCAACACTACGGCTCCTAGAGTCATTCAGCTCCGAAGTGCTCAACCCCGATTCTCTCAGAGATGCCACCAGTGTCAGAGATACCAGTATCTTTGGAACCGATGTGGAGAAATCTGGAATCTTCATATCGGATGGCTCCAAAACCAATGGTCAGACTGTAGAAGGAGTCAATTACAGGGAAGTAGTACTGATAAGGGTCTTCCGGATCCGATGGAGTTGGAGCCGTAAGAACCCCCATTTGAATCTGCAGCAAGAGAAATTTCCTCTGCACACTGGCTTTGATCAGACTCTTAAAAAATTGTATACAGGATGCTGTTGAAGATGCTCCGGAGTGATGATGTCTCAGTGACTGCTCCAAAAAAAAGGGGAATGAGCTGAGAGGAGAAAGGATTCAGGACCAGTCATAGCGATCGTATCCAAGGGGATTTTTCTGGTCAATATTTTGGATCTGAAGAGGTCAGATCCAACACTTTAGGTACTTTGCAGGGAGGTTCTGATATTGGAGCCGAAGATGTAGTTGGATCCGGGGAACGTTTTCTCATTTCTTTATGACAGGAATCTCCCTTCATATCAATTTTTTGGGGGGTTTTGAGCCCCAGATGATGTCATTGCAGATTTAGAGGGGAGCAAACCTCTTAAAATTAACTTGTTTTTCCTACTGATTAAAGCTTTTGGATTGGAGGCCTTACAAATATCGCAATTAGAATCTAGGTGTGCAGGTTTAAGCAACAGACACACTTTGAATGTGCGTCAGACAATGGAATTTTATGTGCGCAGACTGCACACTTCTTAGAATGAGAATTTTTCTTCGACATTGTTTTTTAAGAAAGAAAAGACAATTAAACAGTAAAGATGATTAATAGGATTTTTTAAAATAAAATATAAGAGGGGAAAAATGCCAACTATGGTAATTAAAGTGATACCTATAACTATAATAAAGGGGAGATGCCAACAATGGTAATCAAGAAATACACAAGTAAAATAAAATAATTTGAAACAATAAAAGGGAGGATAGTGCTAGAGAGAGTGAAGTATTTTAAAAGCTACAAAGTTATATAGGTAATAAAGTTTTAATTCAGAAAGAAGTCGTAATACTCAAGAGCATACAGTGATCATGTCCATACACTAAGGCAGCAAATGCGATCTGAGGTATGTTAGATGCCTAGGGCATTGTGGATAAGGAAGGAGCTCGAGAGTTTCAGTGTTCCACGACCTGATACATCCAAGTTGGATCCGAACCCAACAGTTGAGGAACGAATAAAAATGACATCAGATGTAGTTGTACAGGAATGAATGCTCTAGATACTGGCATACGAAGTATTAAATGGGCCATTGCCACAATTTCTTATGTAAGATCCATGTCAAAGATAATTTTATATTCTTCTTAAAAATAAGAAAAAAGGATTCAAGCTGGAATTGCTTGTTTAAACCATGGTTTATTAAGTTAAAACAAGAGATGAGCACTTTCACCCTGGTCAAAGCTTCGCCATATCTAAGTTATATATAGTAGTAACAAGTAATAGACACTTTTCTATTCTCCATATACTCAGTCATGTAAGTTACAACAAAGGCTTTATTCCAAGAGCACTTAAACCGATGGCCATTGCTGGGACTTGCAGGTGTGTAGTCCATCTCTTTTGTCAAAATTTGTTGGATTGCCTTCATTCTGGAAAAGGGTTCTGTTGAATACCCAGGTATTAACCAGGTTCAATAGTCTATGGAAAACAGAAAAGTATATAGTTGCATATGACGAAGCTCTGATAAGGGCAAAACTGCTCATCTCTTGTTTTAACTTAATAAACCAAGACTTAATACCTGGACTTTTAACAGAGCCCTTTTCCAGAACAAATGTGATCCAACAAATTTTAACAAAAGAGATGGACAACAATCATGTAGGTCCCAGCAATGACCATCTATTTAAATGCTCTTGGAGTAAAGCCTCCATTGCAGTTCACATGGCTATTGGTATGGAAAATATAAAAGTATATATTACTTGTTACTACTATACATAACTTAGATCTGGCAAAGCTTTGACAAGGGCGAAAGTGTTCATCTCTTGTTTTAATTTAATAAACCATGGTTTAAACAAGCAGCTCCAGCTTGAATCCTTTTTTTTCTTATTTTAAATAAGAATGCAAAGTCATCTCTGACATGGATCTTACATAAGAAGTTGTTACAACGGCCCATTTTAGTAATTTGTATGCTATCTAGAGCAGTAATTTCTGTACAACTAGTTTTCCCTTTTTGTTGATTTGTACTTCCTTAAGGAAAGTGTGCACTAGCCTTAAGGCTAGAAAACTATATTTCCTTGGTACTAGGTTCTTCTTCTTCTTTTGGCTTTTCCAAGTTAGGGGTCGCCACAGCGGAACTCCAGTCTGCTAATGACTGGCAGTAGATTTTTAAGGTGCCGAGGTGCCAGCTCGACGCCCAACCTTCAACAAAGGAACGCCCTACGCATGTCTTTCGAATGCCACTCGACCGTGGGGAGGACATGCAGTCTCCAGACAGAAGGCGCTCCAGCCAAGAATCGAACGGGAGAACTTCTTGCTGTGAGGCGACGATGCTACCGCTGCACCACCGCGGCTTATTTCCTTGGTACTAGGTTACATTGTCTAATTATGTGTTTGTCCTGGTTATTCCGTCTAACCAGGTCAACTTCCAAGTACGAGGATTGGCTCACTGGCTTCATATGCAGGCACTAGAGCAATTTTTGTGTTCCTAGACTACTGAACCTGATTAATACCTGGACTTTCAACAAAACTCTTTTCCAAAACTAGGGTGAGCCAAAAAATCTTAAAAGGACAGCTGACATTCCTGCAGGTCTTAGCAATGACTATCTAAGTGCTCTTGGAGTAAACCCTTTGTTGTAATTTACATGGCTATTTAAATGGAAATAGAAAAGTATATATCCTTGTTATCACTACATACAACTTAGTTCTGATGAAGCTCTGACAAGGGCAAAAGTGCATATCTCGTTTTAAATTAATAAACTGTGGTTTAAACAAGCAAATCCCACTTAAATCCTTTTTTCTTATTTTTAATGAGAATGCAAAGTGATCTCTGACATGGATCATTCATAAGAATTTGTAACAACTGCCTATTTTAGTCATTCGTATACCAATATCTAAAGCAGTCATTCCTGTACAACTAGTTTTCACTTTTTGTTGATTTGTTATTCCTTAAGGAAAGTGTGTGTTACCCTTAAGGCTAGAAAACCATGTTTCCTCAGTACTAGATTACATATATGTATGTATATACACACACACACACACACACACACATATATATATATATATATATATATATATATATATATATAAAATTGCAGTGTATTCACTATTATATACTTGTGTATCCATTAAAAATACTTTGAAACATATAACGTCAGTAGAAACTAGTTGCAAAATGTGGAGGGCTACGCCCCCCCCACACCCCCCAATGTGGGGGTTGCGCCTCTCACACCCCTCTAACTTTATATTCTCACTCCAGGGTCACACTGCAGTGGGGCAGGAGTTATATTCCATTTTTGACTAAATGGAATTCAACCAAATGGGCTTTCAATCAAATGAGCTTTCAGTGAAGTGGGCTGCCTGAAATCATTTTTGACCAAATGTAATTCGACCAAAAGCAGTAGACCCATATATATATATATATATATATATATATATATATATATATAGATATATAGATATATTATATATATATATAGATATATTATATATATATATAGATATATAGATATATATATCTATATATCTATATATATATATATTTATATATATATATATATATATATATATAGATATATATATATATATATATATATATATATATATAGATATATATAGATAGACATATATATGTATATATAGATTATATATATATATATATATATATATATATATACACATACATATATACAAGCTTTTCTGTGCATTTTTGATTTTTTGAGGTTTCTGTATTCTACAGCTAGGAACTGTAATAGTGTGCATTACTATAATTGTCTGTTTACAGTTAAAAGCATTCTCTAGAGTCTGCTTGCTCCTTGATCTGTTTAAAACTTTCATTTAGTAGCTACAGCTAGGAAATGTAATAGTGTGCATTACTATAATTGTATTGTTATTTAATTACTAAATTGTAAACTGCTTTTTCATACTGAGACTTGTATTTTCTCTTTGTGGGTGTTCTGTCTATGCTTTTAAAGTGAGGTTTCTGTGTTCTGCTCAGGTGGCATAATCTTGATAGAGGCCTGTTGTTTAGGCTGGTAGTTTTGTTTGAGTTTCCTGTGTTTCTGGCAGCCATTTTCTACTGATTGTCTTCATTATTATTGAGAGTAACAAGGCCTCCTGACCTTCTGTAGTATGACTGATTGGGTAATAGCAGGGGCTGAGTAGTAATTTGATCTTCCAACTCTTCCATTCTTACTGGTATATAAACCCTGTGTCTTATAAAGGTTGTGCTTGTATTTCTCAGGCTCTGGATTGCATTGCATAAGTGGAAATTCCTTAAGATTCCAAGAGCAGGATAAGTTATTGCTTACACTTATTTCACTGAACTGCACTTCTGAAACAATTATAATTGTGCTATACACTTGATCTACTACATTTTGCACTGTTATAAAGCTTTTTTTATTGTTTCACTGCATTTATGTACTGTTTTATACTGTTTTAACTGTATTTTTCATTGCTAGATACTGTTTCATTACTCTAATTGCATGTGTACTGAATTACTTAACTTTAAACTGCTTTTTCATACTGAGAGTTGTATTTTCTGTTTGTGAGTGTTCTATCCGAGCTTTTCTGTGCATTTTTGATTTTTTGAGGTTTCTGTGTTCTACAGCTAGGAACTGTAATAGTGTGCATTATTATAATTGTTTACAGTTAAAAGCATTCTCTAGAGTCTGCTTGCTCCTTGATCTGTTTAAAACTTTCATTTAGTGGCTACAGCCAGGAACTGTAATTTTTTCCACCCATCCTCCCTAGTGTTGTGTGTTCTTATACTTGGTGGCTTTGCAGTTGCCCGCCCATACTGTATATTTGATCTGTGACACTCCTTCCAGTCTAGTGTCATTAGTTCACTCAATCTAATAAAGAATATTTGTGGAGGCCAACCCACTCAGATTCTTACCGTTGAATTAACTTCTGTTCCAGCTTTCTCCATTTCCACTTTTACTGGAAAAAAACTAATTCTAAGCTTGCTTCCCCCCTTTCCTGTGGCAGGTCTTGTCCAGATACGGATTTGCTGTGTCCAGGACTGTTTGTGAGCTCCTGGGGTTAAAGTATTCCTGGTGCCATAAAGTCTGTTCTTCAAATTTTCCCTTGCAACTAGTCAGCGTTTTAGTTTTAGCACTCAAATCTGCTTCTTTGAGCTCAGCACATGTTCAGAACTCATTGTAAGCACTAAATAAGTTACAAATTACTACAGCACTCAACTTTCCTCACTTGTCTAGAGGAAAACAGTTTTTAGTACTTAATAAATAAACACCTATTCAGGGATGTCTAAAGGTCAGCTCCCGGTCTTTCCTCCTGTCTACCTGATGAATCTGGGCATCTTGGGACAATGCAGCAATTGCCTCATGTACACAGACAACCCTCTCCTCCTACCACACAACACTACGACCTGTGAGAGATGCACTTATATAGCCAAACTGGAAGCAAAGCTCTCTTCACCGAAGACTGGCCTAGACAGTCAAGAGGAAACGGTAAACACCTGCACCGCACCACACTCATCACATAGTCCCTCAAAACCTACACCACCAAAACACACACACAGAAGCACAAAACACACACCTACATTCATGGAGACTCTCAGTACAAATCTGCCCAAACAACAGAGACCTCCAAAGCAGAAATGCAAACAACCTCCACCCCCCCCAACACAACCCAAATGACACACAGCTCACATACTCAGTGTGCCACTCAACTACAGCCCATAAGGCATAACGTACCCAATACTCTAGTCATAGGTGACTCTACAGTCAGGCACACTGATGTTCCACTCACCAGGCTAAACAAGGAAAAAGTTACTGTCAGCCGCCTGTCAGGTGCCAGGATCCGCCATATAACACACGCACTCAGGTCACTCTACAACAAGTACAAATATGACTCTGTCATTGTCCATGTTGGTGTGAATGACCTGAGACGTATTTCCCTGGACTATATGAAAAGAGACATGGTGGAGCTCTCCGATCTTGTAGCCCAGGCAGGTATGACCCTAGCCGTGAGAACCATCCTGCCATCACCCAGAATGATACCACAGTACAAGGACAAAATGATTGACTTTAACAATTGGCTAAGCTTCTGGTGTCATTCTAAGGGAATCCAGTATTTGTCTGCCTGGGATGACATGATCGACAGACCATGCTGTTTTGCCAGAGATGGCCTGCACCTGTAGCCCTTGGGATTCTGGAAACTGGCAAAGGCTATTGCCACCCCTATAGTGCCTTTTTTAGGCAAGGTTCAAATGACAAATTCACCACGGTAACAGGTACAAGCAAGCAAAATCTGAGGGTAATGCTACTCAATGCTAGAAGTCTAAACCCCAAAATGCACTTATTCGAGGCACTCCTTAAAATGGAGAACATTGACATCTGTGCAGTGACAGAGACCTGGGTCAAAGCTCCGGAGAGTACCCCTGCATTACCAGGCTATAATTCATACCATACCTTTCGGCCACCAAACCCGGACCGAAACACTAAAGGTGGAGGCGTGTCCATATTCATTAAGGATATCCACACCTCCAAGCTAGATGCTCAGCATAATGCATCCGAGATTATCCACGTTCAACTAATTCTGGGCAAAACTGCAATCCAGATTGTAGCTTGCTACAGACCCCCCACCATGCACCAGGAATCCCACTCTTCTTTTCTTGATACACTGGAAAATATTAAGGTACAACCCAACACTCTAATAATGGGTGATTTCAACTACCCTACCATTAACTGGGAAAACTACTCATGTACCAACTCTTTTGCTCAACGTTTCCTGGAAATCATCAATTCCAACGCCTTGGATCAACTTATCCACACCCCCACCAGGGGGAGCAATATCCGAGACCTGGTCATCACCAACATGGGTGACCGGTGTTTCACACCAGAGGTCAGCTCCTCGTTGTTCGGATCCGACCCCAAGCTGATCACCCTAGACATCCACATCCCGCTCCCACCCTC